>NC_137609.1:33954662-34029662 GCF_963280865.1 Gymnoscopelus braueri
GCATGGAAGTTACATGAACACAAGTGTCTCAGTTACAAAGGGAAACTGTAAAGTAGAAAATAATAGCTTAACAGTAAACAAGACAAAACAACCTGCAACATGTAGTGTACACATGTGTGAACTCTGTGTGTGTGTGTGTGCGTGCGTGACCGTGTGTGTGTGCGTGCGTGCGTGCGTGACCGTGTGTGTGTGACCGTGTGTGACCGCGCGCGCGCGTGTGTGTGTGTGTGTGTGTGTGTGTGTGTGTGTGTGTTGCTCCGCATAACAAAGGATCTGGGTTGCTGTGGACACTCAAAGCCTCTGTGGTTTAATGGGTCTCTCTCTCTCTCTCTCTCTCTCTCTCTCTCTCTCTCTCTCTCTCTCTCTCTCTCTCTCTCTCTCTCTCTCCCTGAGAAATCTGCCTTCCACAACCCTGGCTGTTACACCGTGTCCCACATTATTCTATTTGCATACACAGCTACTTCAAAAAGTATTTACTTTAGTGAGTAACAACAATTGGACCCTGTCCATTGTAGTAAGGAAGGATTCTGTTGAAACTGCACCGCTCTGAGTTATACTGGTGCTGTAGGCGAGGGCATGCGTCATCATTCCTTTGATGTGTCTGATTTGGAGCTTGTCACCTGACTGGATGGCTTGACTGAGCTTTGATGAAACCTCTATTGAGGTTTATTTGCGGCTGTTGGGTGGAAGAAGTGCACTTTTTTTCTCTATCTATCATCTCTAAGTCTGTGGGCGAGACAAAATGGGTATAGCAGATATACAAGCTCATAGCGCGGCACCGAGTGCCGCACTATGAGCTTGTAGATCTGCTATTTTTTTTTAAATCTTGAAGATTCGTGCAAATCTTTAAATATATTTCTTTTAAAGCAAACATTTTAACACAATTCTTTGCTTCTGGGGGTCCCTGGCACAACATATTTTCAGATGGGGGTCCGCGGCCAAATATATATCAAATATATAAAAGTTTGAGAAGCACTGGTCTACACCCTGCCCAGAGCTAACAGCAGGGTTGGCAGTGACAGGGACTACACAAACATGCATTCACTGCGCACAAGTATATCGTTTATTGATAGGTTGTACATATGTTCACCCACTCTCAGAGATACAGAGCAGATATTAGAGCCAGCAGCGCATTGTTTTATTTAGACCTATTTGTGTTTTGATTCTTATTTATTTTGGTTTGGTTTCTTCTTGATTCTTAAGCCCCTGACACACTGCCAGTGTCAGACACGCACCACGTGATCAAATGCACAGCAATTTGGACGCGTCAAAACCTGTTTGACGCCATCTCTCAAGGCCGTGACACTCTGAAAGCGCCACTGACGCACATCAAGAGAAGATACAAATGAAAAGGGGTTTACCGTTCTGCGCTGCTCCAACTCATTTCAGACGGTCTACGCCACATAACCTCGCTCCCAAATAGAAGCGAGCTCTGAGAGACGCGTCACCAAGTTTTGGCACGTCTAATTGACGTCTCCAGTGTAAAGAAAATTGGTGCGTTTGATTATTTGATCACACACACACGTCTGACACTGTGCAGTGTGTCAGGTGCTTCAAAGTTCAGTTCTATTTTGGAGCGTGAACGTGTGGCACAGTCACAGACCTTCTGAGCTGAGTTGGAGCAATGCAGAAATCTAACCTGTTTTCACAATTATTTTTTTTCCTCCCTTGACGCGTGTCGCAGCCTTTCCAGTGGCCTTTCCTGTGTTTCATTCTTACTGCTGTTGCTGCTGACACCCGAACTTCCCTCTGGGGATCAATAAAGGTTTATCTTTATCTTACCATGCCAGGTTCTGTTTGGCTTGTTGCCAGACGTCATTGAACCGTTACTTAAGGTGCTTACATGGTGCTTAAAACAGGGAGAAGAAGACCCTGTACATGGATGGAGAGTCCTGCAGACTTTTTCCTTTCATAGTCCAGTGCTCAACATGTCTCATGGCCAGGTCACATGGACATGTAGGCCTACAGTATAAATGACTGCTGCGCGGACCTCCTAGCAGTCTTTGGGTCTGTTATGTCCATGCGGACCCTGCGGAAGAACATACGCATAGTTGAATTGGACTCATGGACTTGGCTGTACACTGAGAAACACTTCTCATAGAACCAGTGCCAGTCATTTCCTTCCAAGATAATTTTGCATAATCTGCTCTTGGCGGTCTGTTTGAGGTGTTGTAGATTTGTTGTTGATGACTCTGCACCTCCCACACAAGGACATCAGTTTGCTCTTGGGAGAAATTACATATTCCAAGGCTTTTCTTCCATGATGGTGTGAACATTGCCAGTACACGTTGCGCTGAGCGCAGCACACTGCTCTTAAAAGTAATGAAAAGCAGTCATTTGATTTGTCATGATTGAGTTCACTTGCGACACGCCCACTGATCAAATATTAACCGATTTCACCAAGGGCACCGCACCCTTCATCGGTCTGGAAAATACAAAAGGTCCGTTGCCACACCCCACCCATCATGCCATTGACTGCGCTTCACACTAGTCCACCCGTTTCATCATAATAGTGTCCTCTGTATCTGTCACATGAGAGCTGTTCAGCTGTTTTTAACAATGTGGCACTTAAAGGAGTATAGTTCACCCCCCAAAAAAGTACTTATTTTCTATCAATTACACACCCCATGAAGCCTTGAATTCATGGAGATTTTTTATGTTTTTGTCGCAATTCTAAGCCAATAATTTGATGACCGGCGGACTCAAAAAGTCTCCATCTCCTATAGAACGATGACCCGGTCATCGAATTATTAGCTCAGGAATGGCTCAAAAACTAAACCTCCATGTATTCAAGGCTTCATGGGGTGTGTTATTGATAGAAAATAAGATTTTTTTTGGGTGAACTACTCCTTTAAGGGCCTAGCAGTCTAGAACAAGGTTTGTTTGTATCTCTGTCTGTTTCTGTCTCGGTATGCATCTCTTAGGGCTGCAAATGTTGATTATTTTCTTGGCGATTATTTTATCGATTACTTTTTTGATTAAATGATTAATTGAGAAGCGTGTTTTTTATACTCTTAAAAATGTGTATGACTCAATGAATCGATTAACCACTTAGGCGTTATTTTATACTTTGTCACACAATGGTGGAGATCTACAAGCTTACAACGTATCACAACGCGACACATCGTGAGCTGTTTTCACTATTTTTGATAAACAAAATTGGGGCATTTAAAAAAAAAAAATGTCTATAATGACATGCCAAAAATAGGGATTGATTATTAATCGATTATCTTATTATCTTATCTCTGTATCTCTGTCCCCACAAAAGTAGACCAATAAAAGTGCATGATAATCATACTTTTAATGTATTAAAATCTGCTTATAACACTGTTTAAGTATAGTTATGAGCAGTCAGTACAAAAAGAAGGTTATTCATGTGGTCAATCATTAAGCATTATCCTGTTAGGAAGTCCTGGACTTCCTAACTCCCAAATCACAGGTAGTCTGGGTGGACAGTCACAGTCACACTTCTAACCCTCACCCTCAGCCCCACAGGGAGTCCCACAGGGATGTGCACTGGGCCCTTGGCTGTACTCTGTAAATCACCCATGACTGTGTGGCCAGAAATAGCTCTAACACCATTGTCAAGTTTGCTGACGAGAGGGCCTACAGTACATGGAGGAGGTGGCACAACTATTACAGTGGTGCCAAGAAAACTGCCAGCTTCTTGACCTCAAAACCTCTCAAAGATGTGATTTTCATTACAATATATTCACATAATTGTAATAAAAAATAGATAATTCAAAGGGGGAATTGATTCCGTTCTAACCTTCCTGCAAAGATAATTAGTGTGTAAGCAAAGGTTTCCAGGTAACATGACTGTAACCTGTAATGTCAGTAACTGTTTTTTTGTTTGCTTGTTTTTTGTTTGTTTGTCAATTAGGGTTTTCAAAGCCTTACTTAAAGACCCATCTGTTCTCCTTGGCTTTTAACTTCATTTGAGTTTACCTAATTTGTTTTTAACTTTGCACCTCTTGCTCTGTGTTAATGCATTTTACCCGCTGATGTTTTTCTTGTGTTTTGATGCTTTGAATTGTTTTGTTGAATTGTTTTGATGTTTTTCTTCTGCTTTGATGCTTTTGATTGTTTTTTGTTTTGACCATGTACCGCACTTTGGTCAGCTCGGCTGTTGTAAACCTGCTACTACATAAATAAAGTTTGATTTTATTTTATTGTCTTTTTTAATGCCAGCTACCATTTTGCAAAAGTGGACATATTTCTTTCCCCAAGTGGATATGTCCTCTCAGATATCCATCTCCATATTATTGTAACCTGTTCCTTGTACGCTGTCCTACTTTTCTAATAGATTGTTCTTCTCTGATCAATACACTGTGGTCTTAGATGTGCATTACATCTACTCTTGGTTCTGTTCTCCAGTATCCCTTTGTCTCTTTGCAAAAAAGTTGCATGTCTCTAAGTATTTGCAGTCATCTCTATAACTCACACACACGCACGTGTGCACACGCGCGCTCGCGCGCTCGCGCGCGCACACACACACACACACACACACACACACACACACACACACACACACACACACACAAACAAACAACAAACACACCTATAAGAATAGGTCACTCAAAAAAATGAAATGATGGACAGGTAATACCATCCAGTCGAGGCTGCCGTGACCTTTAAACTTTTAGTGACCTTTCGTGACCTTCCGGCCAGGTGATTAGTGTCCACCCCATCGCTCTCTGATTAGCCGGAGAGGAGAAGCGGTTCGGGCGACCTTTTCAGACAAAAGGTCCACTCCACAGCCTCTTTCACTCTCCTCCTCCCTTTGTGCAATCTCCTCCACTTCCACACTATACTCGACGCACTGCAGAAATGTCTCCCACCGCTCTGCCTCGGTCAGAGAGACCCCTCTCCCGTCTCCCCTTTTTGCTTCTGAAGGGTAACACGATGAGGTTTTATCGACCCCCGCGTTGTTAACCACAGCAGATCTGTAGTTGCGTTCTCCTATGTTTCACTCTTGCTGCAGAATGTTGCCTGACCTCACCGCTGCGTTCTTCAATTACACGCTTCTTCCCTGGCCTCAGATCAGATCTTACGCTGTACTACTTCATACGAATGCACGTATTCTTCTTTCTGTGTTTTTTTGTTTTGGTTTCTTCGCGTTGTGGTGCAAACAATGAAAACTAAGTGCATAGGCAAATGATACAGAATGATACAGGAATAACAATAATAGAGAAAACCACAAAAGGGAGAGTCACCTTCAGAAACAACAGAGCAGAAGTAAGGAATACTGCTTATCAGGCAGGGAAAAGGAAACAAATTGTGGAAGTTAGATCGTTAAACCTGAGTTATATTTAGTTGTGTGCAGGTGTCACGCAACAAAAATAACAGATCTACAAGTTCTCATTGTGTCGCTGCGTGACGCAATGTGAGCTTGTAGATTATTTTCGATGAGCGACAAAGGCTGTACAAATCAGGCTTTTCTCCTCACTAGCGTGGTTCACAAGTTCCTCAATTTGGTCCCTGATGTAAAAAAACGAACCAAGAAACTAACAAACATGATTTAGGCCAGGGAGTGTTTTATTTCAAGCAGCAACAATGCAACATCTATGGAGAAAAATGGTTCAATAGCTTATGCAATATATTATTACAGACTACTGTAGAACATAAATCTTGGGCATTACTCTGCCCACTCTCTGCATTTGTTGCTCTGAAACTCGCTTTAAATGCAGAAGCTATTTTCTAATCTCCATCCATATCTTTTGCTTCTCCCATCGTTTATCTCTCGCTTATATCCCTCCATCTCATTTTATCTTGTTATAGAGGAAGTGGGGAAATGAGATACAGAGAGCGAGAGAGTGATGTGTACACTCACTGTAAAATTCGGGGTGTTCATTTATCCATTTACTATTAATACATGTGCTTGCTTGTACCGACACGCCCTCAGATGTAAAATACTGACTGGACCCGATACGGGCCAATTTGGTTCCATTTGTAGGCTACACTCTTAATATATAACACTGAATTTATTGTGTGAATATAGTAGTTGCAAAGAATATAGAATAGGCCTAAATTGTATCAGCATTTGCCACTGACCAATAATTATCCCTTTTTTTTTGTCAACCTATAATTGGTCCTCAAAACTTTCTCAATACACAATGTTTATATCGGGTTACATGACACAAAATATTACACTAATTCCACAACCTGTTACATTTCCAAAACACATATAGGCAAAGGTCTTGAGATTCTCGAAGGTCTTGAGATTCATACTTATTGTGAATAATGTCATTTTGGAATGGAACATTTAACTCAAGGCTGGCCCAACCCAATAAACCAAGTAAACATTTGTTTAGGTGCTGCAACGGCCCCCTCAGTTATATTTATTTATTTTGCCAATCAATTGATCTAAAAAAACACAGTACACACTACCGTAAACAATGTATTGTGCTTTGTTTTGGAATGGAATGGAAGGAGGATTTTAAATACATTTCTGGGTTATTGTCATTTCCCCCTCTTTCATCCCCAACCAATCATAAGACACTCACAGCTTTTGTCGCTGTGAGATTTGAGTATGTATGTTTGCCAGGTGCGTCCACTACGAGAGTGGGGGAGCTCCGCAGCTGGGGTGGGGAGAGCATTACTGCAGCGAAAACGGACATTTCCATTTCATTTGGGCTTCTCACAGTACTGTATGATTAATAAGTTATGTCCGTGCGGGTGCTTGGCGTGTGCAGGTCTATAAATTGGAGAAAATAATTTCTGCGGGTGGATGATTTATGCGTAGGCGCATCTCTAATCTGTGTCGTGCAGACAGTTAGCTGGGGGACAGCCGCGGCTAGCTAACATTACCTGCCTGTTTTGAAATAAATCAGATCACAATTGAATTAAATTAGTAATTTCACTATCCTGAAGGACTAGCCATTCGCTAGACTAGAGCGAGTTAGAATGCGACTAAAATGGTAAAAAATGGCCCTCTACTTGACTACTTGACTTGGCTGTGGAGGGCTGTGGACATAGACATATAAAGGTAGACGCCTCCTTCGGCTCTGAAGCGTTCGTATCTCGGGCGCGCTTCCTTGTTCCGCAGGGCTAGCCTATCACTTCCTTCCGCTTCAGCAGGGGGCGTTCGGTAGGCCAATCAGAGGCAGGTGGGGCGGGTCTTTTCTTAAGAGGCAGCCGCGCAGCAACTAGTCAGTTAGAGGCGCTGTGATTGGCCAGTAGTCAACGCGATGTGATTGGTCAGTAGTCAAACAGCCCTGCGGAAGAGCCTTGTATTGAGATACCAGTCGCTCCAATGAACTGCAGAGGCCAATGAGGTATCTAGGTTTCTATATCTATGGCTGTGGACACTTCAGAAACCCGCCTACCAGTGATATCATCGTTTTCTTTATTTGTATTTTTATTAACGCGAGAACAATAGCTTCCATTATAGCATACACATTTTCCAGGAATAGAAAGCCTGCCGTTTCTATTAGCTTGGATTTCCAGCGATGATGTCACTGGTAGGCGGCTGTCCACAGCCCTGCTCTGAGACACAGACGAGTAGACAAAAATGGTCGTCCTTTAACCCATTAAAAACTGGAAAGCATCTGTGTTATTTTAGAGTTCGCATATAAAAAAATCTGATTTACTAATTTAAAAAATATATCTTGAAAGAATTACTGGTTTAGATTAGAAGGCATTTGTAGAATCGGCCTCAGGTTTGTTTTTATTCTAGTATACCACAAATAGAAACAAGGAAAAGTAACGACATACTTCTACAACTGTAAGGTCTACTTACTGTACAAGCCATTGAGCTCACATTCTGTGTCTTTATGTTGGCCTCACAAGCTGGCTAAGCAACATCATTATATTTTTAATTAGGATAATTCCGTCTTTTTATAGCCAGATACATCTGTTGAGTACGTAAATTTGCACAAGATATAAAACCAGACAACACCATCACCCACTACGACAAGTTGAAAACAGCCCATTAGCTGCTCTTAATTAACCTCTTCTGACTCCTTGAGGCACAAAGGGTGCAAGATACATGTATTGACACATAAGTGTGTCACTACATGCTACTGGACTAAAGGACAAACCGTATAGGTTGCAGTGGTCTACAAGGAAATAGCCAATTATGGCCTCAGACAGTTCAGTCCATGAACACCGAGCATTGAGTTCCTCAGCTACGTATCGATGCATTCTTCACAATTATAATCTGTTATAATAGTACAACATTATAACCAATGTCTGAATAGGTTATTCAGACATTCTCCATTATAGCCTCTCCCATTGTCCCTTTCAAGTTATCAGCAGGGACGGACAGAAGGGAAAGTGAGATGGCTATGGGTACGGAAGGCATGGGTGCGGGCTTGCAGGGGTTCTGCAGGGGTCACTTCTACGTTGAATAGGGCACAGACTCTCCCATTTCCCACACAAGTCTAATGTAGTCTATGCAGACCACACTGATGTTTCAAACTCTTTGAAAGAACACACTTACATAAAGGGGTGGTTCACCCAAAAAACAGACAAACATATCAGTGTAGATAGTTACTGTGTGATTTGTTTCTCGAAACGTTGCTGTTGAATTTTTCATTGTATTGTACTGTTCATTGTATCAAGGTGACGGCCGCACAAAGGTGAGTGCCTGGCCAAGCCAGAAGCACCACTGAAGAATCGAAAAGGCACCACTGAAAGAATGTGTCTAAGTTGCACCAAAAGTGTTTATTAAAACTAATTATTACTATTTATTTATTTTCTGGGACATTCTGAGAAATGGCAGGAGAGAGATGGGGAAGGACATGCAGCAAAGGGCCTTGGGTCGGATATTTCGAACCCAGGTCGGCAGCAAAAGGACTGTGCCTTAATGGTATGTGCTCCACCAAGTGAGCCGCCGGGTGCCCCATGAATGACTACTTTAACCAGTTGAAGCACAGCATACATATTCTGGGGGGAAAATTAGCCAAAACTGGATCTACAAGCCCACAACGGGTTTGCGAACCATTATGAGCTTGAAATGCTCCTTCAACATCTGTGGGTCGTTAAAGTCACATCAAGGTAGCATTAGCAAAGACATTCACCAAGGGAACAAGAAAACAAAAATATCTGCTATCAACTGTCCTGATACCCAGATTTGCTCATTCAAATAAGTATTGCCACATTACTCTTAGACATTGCGTGACTTATTGTGGTATTTGGCGAAGCGCCCTTATGACCATGCAGCAACTTATTGGTATTTGTGTTTTCCTGAAGGAGGTTATATGAGAGACCAGCTGGCGAGTACCGGAATGTGATCCTGATGTATGAGCTAATATTGTGATCTGCACAGAGACAGACACAGACATGGTTCTCTTTACCGTCGCAATCGATTCTTCATCAGCTGCACTACTCTGACATATTATTAACGCCCGAAGCCCGGTTCACACTTCGTCGCACGATGCTGGGGCACACCTACAATTAAAAAAGTACTTAAGTAAAAGTACAAAAGTATTGGTATCAAAATATACTTAAAGTACAAAAGTAAAAGTACTGATTATGCAGAATGTCCCATTACACAGGTTTTCAAATGTATAAAATGTATGAAAAATATTTTGAAAATGGCGATGCGACGCGTTGTGAGCTTGAAGATCGGCTATTTTCAAAGGGCCGAAATGTATATAAGGTTAAAGTGGTTAATGTATGTTTTGTAATAATAATCTACAAAGTAACTAGTAACTAAGGTTTTCATATAATTGTAGTGGAGTAAAAGTACAATATTTGCCTCTGATATGTAGTGGAGTAGAAGTAAAATTACTGAAAATTGGAAATACTCCAGTAATGTAAAAAATACCTCAAAATTGTACTTATTAAGTACAGTACTTGAGTAAATGTACTTAGTTACTTTACACCACTGCCGACAATAGCCAACCATTCTACTATTCTGCTAGTTTCGGTGCACAACACAGTCGTGCAACGGAGCATAAATTAGGCATGTGTCTCAAGTTGCTCACTGATTGTTTGATCTTTTTGCTGTCACTTTCATGCATATACCACACAAGGAGAGCATTGACTATAAATCCATATCCATAAAAAAGCACAAATGAAAATAAACAACCCTGGAATGTCAGAAGGAGTAGTACCTCTGGGAAGGAACCCCATTAGAGAAAGGGTTAGGAAAGAATAATGTAAAACAGGATTGAAGTGAGAGAATGTTGTTGATCAAAGAGCAGGATGAGAGAGAGGTGTGTGGAGTTCTCTCAACAGGCCTAATTGGGAGCAGGGAGACTCTGAGAAAGAAAGAAGAGTGAGCTGACTGAGCTAAAACATAATCTCTCTCCTGCCGTTGTGTCAGTATTGACCCGGTGGCGTGGACATCAGATCTGTATCACAATGAATTTAATCAACATTGCTTCTTTATTTTTATTTTTATATATATAGTTTTTTAATGTGGTTTCTATATGGAGAGGAAAATTACTTCTTGTGATATCCTGAGATTGCATAATGATTAAAATCACCAGCACTGGCCCGGACCGCTGGCCAAAGTATAGCCTGACAGCGCACCGTGGGTCAGAGTCCCTTTCCCGACGGTCTTTGCAGCATGTCTCTCCCCATCTCTCTCCCCCTGTTTCCTGTCCA
This sequence comes from Gymnoscopelus braueri, assembly GCF_963280865.1. Classification (NCBI taxonomy): domain Eukaryota; kingdom Metazoa; phylum Chordata; class Actinopteri; order Myctophiformes; family Myctophidae; genus Gymnoscopelus; species Gymnoscopelus braueri. The sequence continues at coordinate 33,965,220 of NC_137609.1, forward strand.
TCTCTACTACAGACTATAATTAAAGGCATTATTTTAACTTCAGAGAACAAATGTTACCTTGGTAAGTAACGTTTCTGCACACCACTGATAAGTTGCATTGCATCGCAACGTTGCAAGGCAGGCGCACCGTCAGCAGTGGGTTTGAGCCCCGTGAGGTGAGGTGCCCCCCAACGAGGTGTTAGCTGAGCGAGTGGCCGCACCGAGCGGTTTGAAAACCCACCGCTGCCGACTCAGCATTGTAAGTTACGCAAGGGATAATTGACGGGGCACTGGTCGTTGTTGAGAAATAGCCCCCAACAGAATGATTAAACCCTGAGGCACACGGCTACTTAATAAATAAATTGACCCAAAAGTAAGAACAGAACCAAGTATTTCCTTGCTTACGGTAATGAAAGTAATCAAGTGTTGCGTTGGCCGTCCGTTCAGCGCAACACGTCGCCTCGGAAAACAAGGAAGTATTGATGAAATATAATTTATTTCTCGCTTTTCAAATATATTCTTGAGAGCAATGTTTAGTTGTAAATGACCTTTCTCTGCCAATGGAAAGGGCTAGTGAGGAAAACGGGGAGAAAGTCAAACATTATGAATATTGGCATGCATTGTAGCTGTGATTAATTGTGATTGTACCTGTACTGTGAATCATTTCACTAAAAGAGTGGTAAGGCAGTTGCTGTCACTCATTTGGCTGACAGACATGAGGTGAATCATAGCATAATCTGGAGAGAAATATTGCCATGACTGCTGTATGCTGTAACTTCTGAGTCAGAAAGAGTAGGCGGTGGTTCTCTCTCCCCCTCTCTCTATTAGTCTCACCCCCCCCCCCCTCTCTCTCTCTCTCTCTCTCTCTCTCTCTCTCTCTCTCTCTCTCTTTTGTTCCAATATCATCCTGCCCAATCTGTTAGCAACTAATCACAGTGATTATATTATAGAAGCTGGTAATTGCAATAACTAATACGTCCCTCGTTCATTTCAACACACTCTTCTCCCTGCCCCTACATCGCTCTTATGCATCTCTCAGCCCCCTCGCCATGAATGACAATGTGGCAGGGCGCTACCCCTGAAGGAGCCCATACACTCCGAAGAGGAAATGGAACCGGATGGACCCTTACGGGGCCCTTACACAGGTCCATTCGGTACCATTTGTACACTCATCGAGTTTAATTAGCACCACGGATTTTACTGCGTTCACGGTCAAATCTGATGTGCTTGTTTTCCAAAAGGATGTAATGTGATACACCTAGCTGTGAGTATATAAATCTGATCCTCTGGAGTCACTAATCGCTAATGATTAAATTGTGTGTGTGTGTGTGTGTGCGTACGTGCGTGCACAGTGTGTGTGTGTGTGTGTGTGTGTGTGTGTGTGTGTGTGTGTGTGTGTGTGTGTGTGTGTGTGTGTGTGTGTGTGTGTGTGTGTGTGTGTGTGTGTGTGTGTGTGTGTGTGTGTGTGTGCACTCACTCTTCTATCTTGGTGGGAACAAACATTATCACATTTCCATGTGATCATATTCTATCACAAGGATAGAAAGGTGACCATTAGGCTCCAAAATAGGGACATTTTGTCACTGCGCAATGCTACAGTACAGTACTAGGGGCTAGAGGATCAGAGATGATAGGGATTAGGTTTAGGGGCAGTATTAGGATTAGGCAGGTTGAGCCAGGTTGAGGCATGTATCATTTGAGGTTAAGGTTCTAGGGGATAGAAAAAAGTAAATCCACGTCTATTTATTTATTTATTCATGTGTGCGCGTGCGTGCGTGCGTGCGTGCATGCGTATGTGTGTGTGTGTGTGTGAGAGTGTGTGTGTGTGCATATGTGTGTGCCTGTGTGTGTGTGTGTGTGTGTGTGTGTGTGTGTGTGTGTGTGTGTGTGTGTGTGTGTGTGTGTGTGTGTGTGTGTGTGTGTGTGTGTGTGTGTGTGTGTGTGTGTGTGTGTAAAAAAATCGTCATATTAAATTGCAACTTGACTATTGCAATGATGTTAAAACCAGGAGAAGAAAGCTTATTACAATACACATATTTCAACTTCCGTACACTGTTTTAGGATAGATTTGAAGATTTTACTGATTAAATTTGGCACTTCATGTCCTGGCCTATATAGTTTTATGAGTTATTAACCCTTTATGAACCTGAGAACAGCCTGAGGTCCTCAGGCAGTAAGTCGAGGTTGAAGACAGTGACGGTGACGGCAAGCCCCCAGAACCCAGTGGTTCTGGGGGCTAGCTGTGAAGTGCATTGGACATGCTGGCCATTCGTAGGTACTGCAGCTTAAACGGACGGGGCCACTGCACAACGTACGGGCGAAAACGGTTTCGACCAATGGGCTCGACTCACGAGCTTATGCACAAGCTTGCGCACGGGGCCGCGCACCTCTGTGACGTAAAACGCGTCACTTTCTGTGACGCAGAACGTATCATAATCTGAGTTCCCAGAAGTTTTCGCCAGCTCTGGCGAGGAACTTCTGGGCCAGAGCCCCGGTATTTGTGGGCGGGATGTAGCTTACGCTCAGAATCTGAGCGGACACGCCTCTTACCGGTCTGAGAGCTGTGCAACTCGTCTAAAAAGTCTGACGAGAGGCAAACAGCAGTACAACCAATGGCGGCCGCAATTTCTCAAGGGGAAATTGCTTCCCGTCGATCCTATTTAGATGCAACACCCACTGCATGTGGATCCCGCCCCCTTTTCTTCATCTTCATTGGCTGTTGATTTGAATCACAACGCAGTGGCCGCGCCCCTGCTGTCCAAGCTCCGACGCAATGCCTCCCAGACTAAACATATCACAGTGGCCCCAAATAGGCTACGCCCATCACAGTTTCCAACCCGGAAGAAGGGGTGAATTCGCTTCATGCGCTGGGTGAGCAACTCAATGCAAGTGGATGGGAGGGGATTTCGGGTGCTACAGGTTCCTTATGCTTTGATTTAAAATGTTGTTGGATTTTTTTGAAGATTTGCTAAACTATTTTTGGAAAGGTTATTGTCTAATGAATCAGAAAATCAATGTTTGCATTTGCCCAGATGTGTATATGGCGGCCATATTGGCATTTACAAAATGGCCACCCTAAAATGTACGCTTTTTAATATCTCGGCCTCTAAATAAGCTGGAACATTGATTTTAACTGCTAAACCTACATTGTCAGTGTCAAGGAATCCAATGGTGGTAGTTTTAAAGCTACAAAACGTTACAACATTAACCCTTAGATGCATAGAGGGGCCGACGCAAGTGCGCCGCACCCCCACCGACCTGAATAAAAATCACTTTCACTTTGACATCTGCGTCGTCCTGTAATTTATTTAAAATGAGCAAGGTAAATATATAATACTAAGTAACCAGTGGGTAAAAGGTATAATCTGCCCTGATGAAATGTCAAATGTTGATAAAAATGTTCTACGTTGTATAACGTTACTGATAGGTTACAGACTGTCACATGTTTGTGCGCAGAGATCTTTACTCTCTGTCTCTCGTTTTAAGTTGGACATGCGCAGTTGGATCCTCTTCAATGCAAACTATAGGATCGCTGTTGGACGCACATTAACTGCATTCAGACCAATACACACCACCAACCTCTTGGGGGCAGCATACACCTCATAACAGAGACTGACACACAGCGTTCATAAATGAATGATATTGTAGCGGCCAGCTGCGGGTTCTGTGTGTGTCTCTTTGCCTCTTGAGATTAACGTGTGTGGCTACGTTGAGCCTGATTGTACTCTATGAGAGATATAATAAAGAAGGAACCTAAACGGTGGATTACGTCTCAGCCTCCACTTCCTGGGATCGTTACACTGGTGTCTGAAGTAAAACTACAAAATAAAAAGAGACTTTGTCGGTAAGGAGACGCTGTTTTGTCGGGCGCTAGCTAGTTAGCTTCAGTCAGTGAGTTAGCTAGGCGAGCCGGTTAGCATGGATAGCTCCGTTGGGGTGAAGATAAAAGTGGAGCCACGGGACGAGGCTGCGTACGGGATACCGGGACGAATGGACATGCCGCGGCTAGAGGAAGCCCCCCCAGCGTGGATGATTAACCATAACCACCGGGGAGGACACGCTGCGGGGGCCGGCAGGGGAGACGTGTCTCCCGCCAATTTTACCGCGTCCAGCGGTTACCATGGCAACGCGCCACTGTCTGCTGGCTCGGTGAAGACGCCCAAATACACTGGGAGCTCAGATTGGGAAGCATTCCATGCCCAATTCGAACTGTTAGCAGATGCTAGAAGGTGGACAGTGAGGGACAAAGCACTGCAGTTGGCTTTGTGTCTGGAGGGAGATGCTCTTTCATGCCTCCTGTTGCTGGACCCTGAGCAGCGACGATGCTACGACGCCCTGGTGGGGGCGCTTAAGAGGCGGTTTGGAACGTGGTCTCAGCCAGCGCTCCTGAAAAATGAGCTGAGAGGGAAGTGCAGGAAGCCTGGTGAGTCACTCCGAGGGCTTGCTAATGACATTGAGAGCCAGGTGCGGCGGGCATACGGTCACATGCCTGCCGAGGCACGGAATGAGCTGGCTACTGACCTGTTCGTCGGGGCCATCTCTCCCCCTGACCTGCGCATGCAGGTGCAGCTTCAGCACCCGAAGTCACTGCTCGAGGCGTTGGAGGCAGCTACAGAGAGGGAGAGCCTGCGCAGCGCTGCTGCCAGCGGTGGACACGAGGTGAGCCCCCATGCGGTGAGGTCGGCGTTGGGATGCCCCGCCAGGGAGGAGGCGCCAGCGTGGGCGACAGAGATGACCGAGCTACTGAGGGCGGTGACTCTGCAGGGACCACGCGGACAGCCATACGGGCCGCAGGTCTGCTGGGGGTGCGGCCAGCCCGGGCACCTACGCAGGAACTGCCCTGCTGCTCGCCAGGTTCAGGGAAACACCTCGGGGTCCGCATAAACGGGGATATGCGGACCCCTCTTCTCACCGCCGCCCCAACGTCGCCAGTCCAGGCCCGTCATCCAGCGGGGGGAGCCCGACAGCACAGCCGGGAGGGGGAGACTCCATTCCCACCAGAAGTAGATGACAGCATCATGCAGCCTTCTCATCTTCATCAGCCAGAAGTATATGACAGCACCATGCCGCCTTCTCATCTTCATCAGGCAGAAGTAGATGACAGCACCATGCCGCCTTCTCATCCTCATCAGCCTGAAGTAGATGACAGCGGTACTCCACCTGTCGTGGTGGGGTGGGTCCGTGGGAGCTCCGGTGGTGGGGGCTCCTGCCACGTCGCTGTCTCCGTCCAGGGGGTGCCTACTGTGGGCCTGGTAGACACCGGGTCATCGGTGACGCTGGTGAGACCGGACGTTCTGCCCAGCGGCACACCACTGCAGCCTACAGCGGTGCAGCTCCGCACGGTCACGGGCCAGCTGGCTCCCATGGTAGGGAAGGGGCTGCTGTGGTTATGTGTGGGGGGCAGACGCTTTCGCCATCTGGTGTGGGTGGCGGACGTGCAGGACTGCTGCATCCTGGGGCTGGACTTCCTCCAGGACACGGGGTGCCTGTTGGACATGGGGAGGGGTACACTTAACTTTCCGGGGGGTCCTACAGTTGCCATGGGCCCTCTAGCTACCGGCCCTCTGCCCCCTGCCCGGTCTGTCCAGACGCTGAAGCTGCCCCTCGCCGTCCCCGCCCTCCCCGGCTCCTTCCCCTACCCCGACCCCCGTGCTTTTGCTCATATACCACGGTTCGCTGCCCCGGTGAACCTTCCCCTTGCCTTCCCCTTCCCTACTCACCCGTTCATGTGGCCAGGTTACCCCCCCTCCTACCCCGCCCCCCCTCCCCCAGAAAGGGGGGAGACTGTGATGTTTACTGCTGGGGTGGGTCAGCCCCCTGCAGCACCCGTGGCCCCGCCCAACGCCCCCCGCCTACAGCTGTCCCCCCTGGCCCCTGTGTTTGCCCCTACACCCGCCCCCATGCCCCCCAGCTCCCCCCCTTGCCCGGTGTGGTCTCCCCAGGTAGGGGAGGAGACGCCGATGGCCACCAGGGACCCCCGGTGCCAGTCAGCAGCTATAGCCCCGCCCGATAGCCCAACGCTCCTGTCCCCTGTCACTCCTGCCCCCCCCACCGGTCTAGACAGCATACAAGTTCCAGCCCCTTCCCTGCGGTTACGGGGGGGGGGGGGGGGCGGTGGAGGAGAGCTGCCCCGGGGAGGAGGGTTGTGGAGAGAGGAGTACGGGGACCTGGAGAAGCAACAGCAGGAACAGCTGAGACAGCTGCTGGTGGAGTTCCAGGACAGTTTTGCAATGAGCGAGAGTGAGGTGGGGAGGACTCACATGGCAGAGCACGTGATAGACACTGGAAATGAGCGCCCCATCAAGGGCCACCCACGCCGCGTCCCTCTCGCTCGTCAGCAGGCATGTGACAAGGCCTTAGATGACCTGCTGCAGGCAGACTTCATTGAGCCGTCCGACAGCCCCTGGGCGTCGCCTGTGGTCATGGTGGCAAAGAAGAATGGAGACTGGCGATTCTGTGTGGACTACAGACGGCTGAACGACGTGACCACGAAGGACTCGTACCCCCTCCCTCGCATCGATGAATCCTTGGACTTAGTCACGGGGTCCTCGTGGTTCACCACATTGGATCTTAAAAGCGGCTACTACCAGGTGGCCATCTCCCCTGAATCCCGCCCCAAATCGGCTTTCTGCACTGGCCGGGGTCTGTGGCAGTTCAAGGTCCTCAGCTTCGGGCTTTGTAACGCCCCCGCCACTTTCGCCCGGCTAATGGACAAAGTGCTGGCTGGTATCCCTCGCCAGGAGTGCCTGGTATACCTGGACGACATCCTGGTGCATGGCCGCTCCTTCGAGGCAGCCCTGAGGTCCCTGAGGTGAGTTCTGGAGAGGGTGAGGGAGGCAGGTCTGACATTGCACCCGGAGAAGTGTCACTTCCTGAGGAGGAAAGTGACTTTCTTGGGGCACGAGCTGGGCGCGGAGGGTATCGGCCCCATGGACGAGAAGGTGCGGGCTGTGGAGGAGTGGCCCACCCCCCGTGACCAGGGTCAGTTGAAGAGTTTCATCGGCCTGGCCTCGTACTACAGGAGACATGTGCGAGGTTTTGCCACCATAGCGTCGCCCCTATACCGACTGTTAGAGAAAGACAGAGACTATGTGTGGTCCGAGGCGTGCCAGGAGGCATTTCTCGGCCTGAAGCAAGCCTTGTGCGAGGCTACGGTCCTCGCCCCGCCCGACCCCGCACTGCCCTTCATACTGGACACTGACGCTAGTGGTGTGGGGGTGGGGGGTGTTCTCTCACAGCCGTGGCCGGAGGGAGAGAGAGTGGTGGCATACTTCAGCCAGAAGCTTAATAAAGCTGAACGGAACTACTGTGTCACCCGCCGGGAGCTCCTGGCAGTAGTACTTTCTATCCGACACTTCAAGTACTACCTGTGCGGCCTCCCCTTCGTTACAAGGACTGACCACTCAGCCCTCCAGTGGTTAATGACTTTCCGGGAGCCAGAGGGGCAGGTCGCCAGGTGGCTGGAGGAGCTACAGGAGTACGAGTTCAAGATTGAGCACCGGCCTGGGGCTCGCCACTCCAACGCAGACGCCCTCTCGCGTCGGCCGTGTGCGGCGAAGGGATGCAGCTACTGCGAGCGGAGAGAGGCGCGGGAGCTGGAACGGCGTGCGGAGGGGGAGGAGTGCGCGGCCGTCAGACGGGTCGAAGAGGTCGTCTGCAGGGAGCTACAGACAGTGACAAACGCTGAATGGCGGCACGAGCAAGAGAGCGATCCAGATCTACACCCTGTCTTGCAGTGGGTGGAGGCCCAGCAGCGTCCACCATGGGAGGTGGTGGCGCCCTTCTCTAAGGCGACAAAGGGTCTGTGGACCATGTTTGATTCACTGTGGCTGTCCCGTGGGGTGCTGCAGCGGGCGTTCAAGACAGCAGCCACCGGGGAGGAGCAGTGGCAGGTGGTGGTCCCTAAGGGTCTGCAGGATGCAGTGCTGAAAGCCATGCACGGGGCGGGCGGGTCTGGACACTTTGGGGTCACCAAAACACTTCGTCGTCTGCGACAGAGTTTCTACTGGGGGCGGCAGAAGAGGGACGTTGCAGACTTCTGTCGCCGATGTGACCTCTGTGTCGCTCGCAAAGGCCCCACTGGGCGCTCGCAAGCACCACTCCAACAGTTCCCTGTGGGGTGCCCCATGGAGAGGGTAGGGATTGACATTACGGGGCCGTACCCACGCTCTGACGGGGGCAACTGCTACTTCCTCTCCGCTATTGACTATTTCACTAAATGGCCCGAGGCATATGCCATCCCAAACCAAGAAGCGGAGACGATCGCTGATGCCCTGGTGGGGGGCATGATAAGTCGGTTTGGAGTAATGGAATCCGTCCACAGTGACAGGGGGACGAATTTTGAATCCCGGTTGTTCGCTGCTGTGTGCGAACGCCTGGGCATACACAAGACCCGCACTACCCCGTTGCACCCTCAAAGTGACGGGTTAGTGGAGAGGTTCCACCGGAACATGGGAGATCAACTGGCCATTGTCACCTCCCGGCACCAGCGAGACTGGGACAAACACCTGCCCCTGGTGCTTATGGCGTGTCGTTCTGCGGTGCAGGAATCCACAGAGTGCACACCGGCTCTCCTCATGCTGGGAAGAGAGATGCGCACCCCGGCCGAGCTGATCTTCGGTCGCCCACCTGATGCCCCGGCGGTCCCTGCGGGGCCGGAGTATGCCAGGAAGCTGCAAGACCGCCTGGATTCAGCCCATCACTTCGCCCGGGAACAGCTGCAGGAGGCCGCCGTGAAGCAGAAGCGCAACTACGACGTGAAGTCTCGGGGACGGGACTTCACACCAGGCGAGTTGGTCTGGGTCTACAACCCGATCAGGAAGAAGGGGCGTAGCCCCAAACTTGACAGCAAATGGACGGGGCCCTGCAAGGTGCTGGAGAGGATGGGAGAGGTAGTGTACCGTGTGCAGATGCCCCCCCGGGGAAGGAAGGTGGCGCTCCACAGAGACAGACTGGCCCCCTACAGGGGAGGCCCTCCGGCCCCCGGCACAGATGCACAGGCAGCCTCTCCCCCTTCCCCGGCTGCCCAACCCCCCCCGGTTCCCCGCTCACACCACAGGGGGACCCCACGTCCGTGTCCCCCGGCCGTTCACCGTTGCCCCATGTCCCCTCTGCCCCCTCCCCAGGTTCTGTCCCACCGACCGCCCCTGTTCCCCTGCCCCCGACCCCTACGGGGTCTCGGCCGAGGAGGCGGACAAGGCCTCCGAGGCACCTGAGAGACTATGTGGTGTCCTTTGGGGCACAGGACTGATATGGACAATGTAAACTGTGAGTGAAGAGAAAAAAAAAAAAAAAAAAGAAACATGTACACTGTATTTGGGGTGGGGGATTGTGTTTTTGGGGTTCTTGTTGATTCACGCTACTATGCTACCTCGGGTTGTTGCTCTTGTTGCCTATGGGCTGTGTTTTATTTCCTTACGGGCCTGTCCTCGGGGACGAGGACTTTTGTAAGGGGGGGGTAGTGTAGCGGCCAGCTGCGGGTTCTGTGTGTGTCTCTCTGCCTCTTGAGATTAACGTGTGTGGCTACGTTGAGCCTGATTGTACTCTATGAGAGATATAATAAAGAAGGAACCTAAACGGTGGATTACGTCTCTCTCAGCCTCCACTTCCTGGGATCGTTACAATATTGAGGAGTAGTAGTGTCGTGGAAACAGACAGTAAGTGTAATGTTAACCTTATTTTTAACTCTATGGTGTAAACTCAGTAATTTTAGGATGGAGGAAAAAGAGAACTCAGTTAAATCACTGCAGAAAACTCCATTTGAGAGAAGAACACTGCCAGATAAACTAAGAATAAAACTGCTTGGACCTGATCAACCTGATGTCAACATCACTCAGAAAACTAAGGACAGGGAAGAGAATACACAAGGTCATTTTCTAAGAGCTGGTACAACAAGAAGGCTTGGCTAACTGCATGTAATCAGTCCAATGCTTTATTTTGCTTTCCCTGCCTCCTTTTTCAAACAGCAGGGTCAGACCCAGCATGGATTGGAGTGACAGATATGAGGCACTTATCAAATAAAGCTGAAAAACATGAGGGAACCTCAATCCACATGGACAATGCAGTGAAACTAGCCATGTTTGGAAAATTGAACATAGCTGCTCAGCTTAATGAAGGCTGCAGGCTAGGGATCCGTAAACACAATGAGGAGGTTGACAAAAACAGGCACATCTTGTCTAAAATAATAGATTGTGTCAAGTTCTGTGGTGCCTTTGAGTTAGCCCTACGTGGGCATGATGAAAGTGAAGACTCAGCAAATCCTGGTGTTTTCAGAGGATTGGTGGATTTTGTAGCATCAATAGATGCAGTTGTACAAGAGCACCTGCAGGTTGCTACTGTGTTTAAGGGAACATCTAAGACAGTGCAGAATGAACTCCTTGACTGTATGCTCTCTGTTTTGAGAGAACGCATCATAGAAGAAATCCAGAGTGCAGACTTTGTCTCCATACAGGCTGATGAAACAACTGATGTTTCCACTCAAAATCAACTGGTTATTGTTTTCCGCTACATTGACCAAGCCCATGTTGTGCAAGAAAGATTTTTTGAATTTGTACCTCTCCAGAGTGCCACAGCTGATTCCATCTCCACAGCACTTCTGGCTAGGTTGAGCTCGATTCTCCCTGATGACCAGAAGAAGAAGCTCATCGCCCAGCCCCAGACATATGATGGTGCAAGTGTCATTAGAGGAGCCACAGGTGGTGTGAATAAGAAGGTGCAAGATGTTTATGAGAATGCACACTATGTCCACTGCTATGCATATCAATTAAATCTCATCATGCAGCAGGTGACATCTCGCATTTCCAAAGTCAGCCAGTTCTTCTCTGACCTGGGTGGATTCTTTACCTTTTTTTCACGATCTCCTAAGAGAACCAATGTTCTGGATAGAGTGGTGGCACACAGACTCCCAAGAGCAAGCACAGTAAGATGGAACTTCCACAGCCGTACTGTGAACACTGTGTTTGAGCACAAAGATGACCTCCTCCAGTGTTTTGAAACCATTAGGGACTCGGGTGAATTTGATCCTACCACTGTGCGAGAAGCTGGAGGGTTTGTGAGGCTACTGGAGGATGATACGTTCACCTTCTTCTTGGAACTGTTCCGTCACATCATGCCTCATGTGGATATTCTCTACAACCAGCTCCAGAAGAGGAACATTGACGCAGTCTTTGTGCAGAGAAGCATGCAGCAGTTCACAGAAAAAGTGCAAGAGATCAGGTAAATGTATGTATGTTGTATTACTGATACTGTGTTAATGTCTATGATATGATCCTTGAATAACTTAAACTATGTGTAGGTAATAACATACCTGACAACTAAAGCTAAACTTTTCTATTCTGGTTCGTTTAGAGATTCCATCCCTACATTCTGTGGAGAACATAGCAGCCGTGTATCTCAGCAGCAGCTTGGCAAGAAACGTCACACACTGGGCCCAGATGAACTTCAGAGGATAGCTACAGAGGTGAGAAATATGCTGTTAGTCTTTTACAAAGTTGATACAGTTGAGTTTTTGTTATTATTGTAGTAGTGCTGTATTGTGCTTAAAGTAGGCCCTATGTAATATAACAGTCTAGTTTTATAATACCGCCGTACTAATTTGCATTGTCCCTATCAATTAAATGTATACATTGATAAAACTAAATAGTGTTTTTATTATTATATTGATATATTATACTGTTGACTTATCCATCTCCATATTCTATTAAGTTGGTGCATTAATTTTGTTCCCCTTCTTTTTAGGTGTGTGACACTATCTTGGGCCATGCAAAACAGAGGTTTTCCTTCACCAAGCACCTAATCAGTGCTGCACTGCTGCAGAGTGTCAATTTCCACCAGTACAGGAGCCGGTTCCCTGAAGCAGCACTGAACACTACCATGGAGGCCTACCCACTGCTGAACAAGAACAAGCTGAAAACTGAGCTGTCACTCATCTACAGAAATGATGAGTTCAAGAACTGTAGTGGTGCTGTGGCTCTGTACCAGGTCTTCATGGAGAACAACCTTCAGGACACCTTCTCAGAGACTGTAGCTTTGTTGAAGATCCTCATCACAACTCCTATGACTACAGCTGAATCTGAGAGGTGCTTCTCAACACTGAAGAGAATCAAGACCTTCCTCAGAAACTCAATGACAGAGGATCGCCTCAATGCATTGGCCATGCTCTCTATGGAGAAGAAACTTGTCAAAGACATCCCTGACTTTAACCATAAAGTCATTGAAAGATTTGCATCTCTCAAGGAGAGGAGGGCCAAATTTCTGTACAAGAAGTAAAACTTAAGCCATAAGGTGGCAAAGTCATGGCTTTCAGCCATTTCAGTTATTGATGGCACTGGTTAATTTTCTGTAGATTTATTTACCACTTATCATAAGGCACTTTTTGTTTAGTTTTGGAAATGTTCAAGTCATATGACTGATAATGGGAAAAAATAAAAGCCTTCCTCTGAATGTGATAATACCTTTGTGCATGTTTGCTTGATTTTTGAGAAAGAAAAAGAGATGCATCATAGGTAATTAATAATGAAGAATTAACATAACACACTGTCAAATTAGCTAGATTTGAGGATAAGTAGAAAAAATACCCCAAAAAAACTAAAATGAATGTGATAATACCTTTGTGCATGTTTGCTTGATTTTTGAGAAAGAAAAAGAGATGCACCATAGGTAATTAATAATGAAGAATTAACATAACACAGTGTCAAATTAGCTAGATTTGAGGATAAGTAGAAAAAATAACCATTGACATAATCCACCATATGGGTAAAAACAGCACAGCCCAGGTAGTCAGTCAGATACTAACTCAGTGTTATTTTTATTTCTTTTAACTTTGAACTTTGGATGTTTGTGTAACCATCTTAAACATCATGACATGTGTAATCATAGACAGTCTCTATGCATCATCATTATCATCATCACTTTCATGCATCACAGCTTGGGAATCGTCATCGTTCTGGCACTGGCTGCTGCACTGACACATTTCAGTACAGGCTAAGTCCTTAGCTTTGCAGGAACATCTGCCAGAAGAACCGTCAGATTTACACTTGCATTGAACCATCTCAAGGATGGCCTTTGGGGCTGGGAGGACCTCTGTGGTCGTTGGTTTTAGCATGCCATCCAAGTGTTTGAAGTACCCATTTTGCAGGGGATCCAGCTGTGGATCCTGCAGAGCAATGGCTGCTTGTGTCCATGCCCTTGTTTGGACATGGACTCTCAAGATGTGCTGCTTCAGAGCTCCAGGTGTTGGAGGGAGCTTGTCACTTTCTGCCCTGTGTTTGCAGAACAGATGCCATAGCAGTTCAGGGATTGTCTTGATGTTGATACCCTTGGGTGAGTAAGCTGCACATACAAAGGACTCCAGTGTTGACAGCATTCCTTCCATCACTTCTGCTTCATCCAAAAGCATCTGCAGAGCATTGATAACATCTACATCCGTTTTGAGGTACACCTGCAGCCAGGTTGCCTTGCCTACCATCAAACACATCCCGATGAGCAGGTTCCTCTCCCATGACAAGACGAAGGCTGATCTGACTGACATCTTGCTACCAAAACTCTAGAGTACAACAGGGGATCCTCCAAGCTGATCATCACGTCTGCTTCTGGATACACTAGGAGCAACAAAGACCTGGTCTTTGAAGAAAAATAACCACGAAGAAGCAGAAACACTGCTGATCCACCAGGCTGTGCTGGCTTCACAGCGAAACTCACCTGACGCACAGTTGGTATTTTTCTCCCCAGATACGGACGTTTTAGTGCTAGTCACAGCAAACGATGACCTCCTGCTGAAGAACACGTCCATTTCTATGGCCTCTGGTATTGTGCATTGAACCACTGTGGCGAGCTCTAGGTAAAGAAAGAGCAAAGGCTTTGCCAGCCTTCCATGCATTCACTGGGGCCGACAACACAGGGAGGTTCTCCCGTATAGGCAAGACAACCTGGCTGCAGGTCTACCTCAAAACGGATGTAGATGTTATCAATGCTCTGCAGATGCTTTTGGATGAAGCAGAAGTGATGGAAGGAATGCTGTCAACACTGGAGTCCTTTGTATGTGCAGCTTACTCACCCAAGGGTATCAACATCAAGACAATCCCTGAACTGCATTGGCATCTGTTCTGCAAACTGCAGGGCAGAAAGTGACAAGCTCCCTCCAACACCTGGAGCTCTGAAGCAGCACATCTTGAGAGTCCATGTCCAAACAAGGGCATGGGCACAAGCAGCCACTGCTCTGCAGGATCCACAGCTGGATCCCCTGCAAAATGGGTACTTCAAACACTTGGATGGCATGCTAAAACCAACGACCACAGAGGTCCTCCCAGCCCCAAAGGCCATCCTTGAGATGGTTCAATGCAAGTGTAAATCTGATTGTTCTTCTGGCAGATGTTCCTGCAAAGCTAAGGACTTGTACTGAAATGTGTCAGTGCAGTAGCCAGTGCCAGAACGATGACGATTCCCAAGCTGTGATGCACGAAAGTGATGATGATGATGATGATTATGATGATGCATAGAGACTGTCTATGATTACACATGTCATGATGTTTAAGATGGTTACACAAACATCTAAAGTTCACAGTTAAAATAAATAAAAATAACACTGAGTTAGGATCTGACTGACTACCTGGGCTGTGCTGTTTTTACCCATATGGTGGATTATGTCAATGGGATGATGAAATGATAACCATTGGATTCCTTGACCCTGAAAATGTAGGTTTAGCACAATGTTCCATCTTATTTAGAAGCCAAGATATTAAAAAAAAAACATTTTATGGCGGCCATTTTGTCAATTCCAATATGGCCGCCACAGACATCTGGGCAAATGCAAACATTGATTTTCTGATTCCTTAGACAATAACCTTTCCAAAAATGTATAGTTTTTCAAATCTTCAATATGAATTGATAAATGTTTTTTTTATTATACAAAGATATTGCAAGAAAACAACCACATCTTCTCATTTTGGACTCAGTCATGCATCTAAGGGTTAATGTTGTAAAGTTTTGTAGCTTTTTAACTACCACCATTGGATTCCTTGTCGCTGAAAATGTAGGTTTTGCAGTTAAAATCAATGTTCCAGCTTATTTAGAGGCCGAGATATTAAAAAACGTACATTTTAGGGTGGCCATTTTGTAAATGCCAATATGGCCGCCATATACACATCTGGGCAAATGCAAACATTGATTCTCTGATTCCTTAGACAATAACCTTTTCAAAAATGTATAGTTTTGCAAATCTTCAAAAAAATCCAACAAAATTACATAGTGAACCTGACTATGCCCTCTCTATTATTTTTAACTCTATGGGTGACGGTGACGTTGACATTGACGGTGACGGTGTCTTTGCTGTCAGGACTCCCTGACTCTGGGCTGTCCAGCCTGAGGAGATGAGACAGGCATTTTCGGTATTTGTTTGAAAACATTTGCACATTTCTGAAGAATGTACTTATTTTATTTATTTTATTATATTTTTTATTTTATTCTGAAAATCTTTTGAATTATTGTTTAAACATTTTTAATTTTCACTCGCAACCCATTAAAATGGGTCTGCGACCAAAAATGGGGTTGTGAGTCTTGCGACCCTGTTTTGGAAGCACTGCAGTAATGGACGGTGAGCTCATGCCATTGAGAGGTGGACAGAATGGGGGGTCTGTATATTGGCATTCATCTCTCTATATCAGTGGGTTACTTAAATATATATTTCACTTCAACAGAACATAATACATGTACACTTTTCAGCATGTGTACTTACTTATACAATAGTCTCCAGGCCAACCAAATGCTGTCAGAAATTATTTCTTTCATTATCCATACAAATTGCCAACAGTCAAGTACAGTCAATCTTCATGTGTATAGTGTGTCTCAAACAGAAAAAAACTCATTGTGCTTCACATTATAGCAAGAAAAAAATGCATATGAAATATACGAAACAATTTAAATACAAATGAAGTACAGAAAGATCCAACCTCCAGCTATAACCACGCAAACATACACATCCATACACCCCCATTCACACCCACCCACACGCGCACGCACATATACACACGCACACATACACATGCACACACACGCATGCACGAAAGCACGCACACAAGCACGCACACAAGCACGCACACACCCCCACACACACACACACACACACACACATTACACATACAGTACACATGCACACAAACTGATACCAGGGTAAACATTATATATAAAAGGCTGTGGAAAAAAGCTACGTTTAAAGTCTGGTTTTAAAAGAGGCTTACTCATCAAGCAGGCAACTCAACATGGTTTGAAATAACATTACCCAGAACTAATTGTCCTTGTTTGTAAAAACCTATTCTGCGAAGGATATAAATTAAATCTCTCTCTCTCTCTCTCTCTCTCTCTCTCTCTAGGTCTGTCAAATAATTCTTATACAATAACAAAGGCAATGATGTGTAATTGTATCACAAAGGGCTGTTGTTTGAGCATGTGTGCGTGTGTGCGTGTGTGCGTGTGTGTGTGCGTGTGTGTGTGTGTGTGTGTGTGTGCGTGTGTGTGTTTGTGTGTGTGTGTGTGTGTGTGTGTGTGTGTGTGTGTGTGTGTGTGTGTGTGTGTGTGTGTGTGTGTGTGTGTGTGATATCCTTTGGTGTATGAATGAGTGTGATAAGCGTGGAGAGAAGGACACAGTCACGCAAAGTGACGCTTCAGAGAGAAGAGCGTGTCGAGTTCCACCATTTGTCTCTCAAGGTTATCGTTCCTCCAACCCTCTCCCCTGTTCATGTGTTGCCGGCGATAAGGTTAATTAAAACCACATAATAAGCAACGGATGCATGTACACACACACACACACACACACACACACACACACACACACACACACACAAAATACACACATTAATCAAGTGCAGAACATTGTGGTGTAGACGCCTATGTTTAACTATGACAATAATACATCCAATTATCAGTGTCACTGTGTTTCCTCTATGGTTTTACAAGTTATGGCTGTCAGAACACACACACACACACACACACACACACACACACACACACACACACGCACACGCACACGCACACCACCCGCACACACACACACACACACACACACACACACACACACACACACACACACACACACACACACACACACACACACACACACACACACACACACACACCACTATAAACTTCACCTTTAACCTCACTGGTTTTCATCAGAAATATTATAATATTTCTTGTCCTCATAAATCACCTTGACAAGGATGGGCCACTTATGTTACCTATGTAGAAACCCCCTTTTTTTCTTTCTTTCTTTCTTTCTTTCTTTCTTTCTTTCTTTCTTTCCTTCTTTCTTTCTTTGCATCAGCCCCTTTTCCTAACGCTATCCTTGTTCTCTATCTCACCTCTATTCTCTGTGGGGGAGAGACAGTCGTCAGTGCTGGCAAGCAGCAACAGCAGGCCCCTCCCCTGGGTGTGTTTCTTTAACTCTCTCTAATTGGCAAGCGCATCATGTCACAACAGTGAGCATCCTCAGCTAAAAAGGAAAAAAAAGCCCTTTGGTAAATCTAACTAGCGCAGTGTGTATGACACCCCTGTAAAATTGTTTGTTTGTGTGTGTGTGTGTGTGTGTGTGTGTGTGTGTGTGTGTGTGTGTGTGTGTGTGTTGTGTGTGTGTGTGTGTGTGTGTGTGTGTGTGTGTGTGTGTGTGTGTGTGTGTGTGTGTGTGTGTGTGTGTGTGTGTGTGTGTGTGTGTGTGTGTGTGTGCGTGCGTGCGTGCGTGCGTGTGTGTGTCAGAACATGAACTGAGAAAGGCGGTATGAACACTGCTGACAGTGTTCATACCGCAGACATGTGAAACAAACAACATTGTGATCTAAGGGGGTTTCTCTCTCTCTCTCTCTCACACACACACACACACACACACACACACACACACACACACACACACACACACACACAAAGAGGAGGGTGTGTTTCGCCACAAGCCTTCCTTGAAGCAGGCCCTGTTGCCACACCTGCTAATCAGCTGGTTGTGTCCCAATCTCCCACATCCCAGCTGGGTGATCTCAGACCTCAGGCTCTTTGATAACACTAATACACACCAAGCCATCTGGCCGCTAACTCAACGGCGATGCTACTGTAGGCCTACCACTCTGCTTCTTAGGGTTGCGTATAAAGCTAGTGCTATTTTACAGGCTGTTGACAATTAACATATAAGGCCCACATGTGTGGAATGCTTCTCTGATGATGAGTTTCCTCCTTGTAAAGAATATAAAACTACAGTGAAAATGTGCTTCTTCCCTCCTTATAATGGCTGCCTCCATCACTAGCTCTTGTTTAGGTTTTCTCTGATTGCTAGACCTTTTCAAAAGGCTCAGAGAGCCAAAGGGTTGTTCAGTCTAGATGGGTGTTTAGACAGTATGTTGGAATGACTTAGATTATGGTTAAACCGATAGCGGAGTGGTTAGGCCAAGTCCCCGTTTGATTTGTCACTCCTACCAGTCTCTCTGTTTCATATGTCTCTCCACTGTGACTATCAAATAAGGGTTCAAAAAACGACTTAAAAAAATAATGACTTGATTATTAATTTACGGGGTCAAGCACGATGTGAGTCTAGCCCTATGGAATTTATGGAGTGCGTGTGCAAAAAAAACATATTTAAAATATTGATTTGATGCTCATATTAACCTTAGTAAGCATTAGGTCCATTAAGTCCACACGGAGACGTTTAAAAAAATGTCACAGAGTCGTTTTCAAAAAGTTTACTGTACACGCGGAATCGTCTCAAGAAATGTGTGGAGTTTGTTCTGCCCGTGTCTCTCAGGGTAGTTAATACCCTCACAAAAACATGTAGTAATCCTGGTCGCTAGACCGCCTCCCCCATGACAGCCGGGGCGCCTGATGGAGGGGAAGGGAACTGGTTGGAATAACGTGTTCCTTCCACGCGCTACGTCCTACCGGGGAAACTCTCCCCTGTCAGGTGACAAGAGGGTCAGTTGGCTCTCATGCATTCAAGGAGGCATGAGCTCGGCCCTGGGCTCCCTAGGCTGGTGAGGGGAGTGTAGCGCCCAGGATCACTTAAAAAATTGGCACCGGGTGAAAAAATAAGGGTTACAAAATCACGGGATAAAAGTTTTGAGAAAAAAAAGAAATGTGTGTGTCCACACGAAACCACTGAAAACACCACAAATCCACTGAAAACGCTGTAGTATATATGCTCGGATCGGCGCATGCGGGTTAAGCGAGAGGTGGAGCTATGGCTTAGGTGTACACACGGAGACGCAACGATGGCGTCTTCAGAGTTATTCACTCTGGGAGCCGGTTTAAAAAACGGTTTAAAACCCGCAAAACGCCGGCTCCATGTGGACGAAACGTCTAAACGATTAAAATCTTTTGCGGATACACCTAAAAAGGTCTCCTTGTGGACATGGCCTAAGTTGGGTTTTATTTTCACATGCATTCCATAAATTCCATAGGGTCAGACCACACATGGACAAATGACATCATCAACTTGTGACAGGCATTGCCCCTATTGAGTGAAAGATGAACTATTTATAAAATATTTAAGTTTTTTTGAATTTTAGTTATAGAGGACAATTATAATGTATTAAGGCATATTTGGCTTATTGTTTTCCTGTTTTCAAGTTTAAATAGGTAAAAAGTACCCTTTACATTTCTTTTTTGGAACGAGGCTTCATGATATTCTCAGAAATAGCCATTTTAACGCAACAAAATTATTTATCATCATTTTACGACGAAAACAACGGACATAATTTCAATGGCGGCCCATTCCATTTCGGTTGGCTGCACTCACACCTGATTGGTCAACCTATACACTGTCAATCACAGAACAATGAGCGAGGACGCTGATAGGAGAGTTCATGTTATGAACTCTGGAGAAACAGGCCTGCATGCCAGACTCCTTCTTGAAATCAAATGGAAATGAGATTTCCAGAAGGGGTGTGGTTTACCAGGCTAACCAAGGACCACTAAATTGATATACATTTGGCCGCGGACCACCATCTGAAAGTCTAAAACATTTGAGTACTTTTTCCACCACTGCTTATTTGCTTCTTTAAATGCCAGACGTGGGCATGAAGACAACAATTACTATGGTTTCAAGACCCTCTGAGAGCAAATAATGGGTAATGAGTCACTGTTGTGTCCCAAAGCACTAAAAGTATAGCTTTGATGAATACTGGATGATAATTTCTTTATGACATGCTCACAGCTTTATTTATTAACAAATAAAATGAGAAAATAGCATTTGATCAACACTTTAAATGAATAAATCGATTAAAGCTGGCCTTACTCCAAATGACTTTTGTGTGTGTAAAACTAGACTGGTTTGATCACAATGACACATGTCACATGTCAATTCACTGCAAGATATTCCAAATACCCCAGATATTGTGTTCATTAATGAAATGAGAAAAAACGTTACTATCTTCGAAATAGGCTGCCCATTTGATTTGTATATGGACATTTGTTTTACATCCAAACGTATGAAATATCAGACTTTGGTGGAACGTATTATGGCCTTGGGATATAACTGTCAACTTATTGTCCTTGTGTTTGGGAGTCTGGGCCACGTCCACAAACTTGTGCTCCGTGGCATGCAATTAGGAGGATTGCAAAAGACAAATGCAAAAAAGTTGGCTAAATACTGTTCTGTCTCAGCTATTATGGGCAGTCTGTCTATCTGGAGAAGGTGATGTTTCATTTACCCTTGAGTGGCAAAAAAAGAAAGAAAAAAATATGTATATAGTATGTCATCAATTGTCATCA
The DNA here is from genome assembly GCF_963280865.1 of Gymnoscopelus braueri. Lineage (NCBI taxonomy): Eukaryota > Metazoa > Chordata > Actinopteri > Myctophiformes > Myctophidae > Gymnoscopelus > Gymnoscopelus braueri. Next base: position 33,985,935 of record NC_137609.1, read on the forward strand.
ATTCGTTATATTTTTTCCTCTGTGTGTTAAGCATGTGCAGCAGTTGTATCTGGTTTGCCCGTATAATGTGACCTTCTTCTGATCAATGTTTGGATCTATCATGTATTGCGCTTTTTGTGCAGATCCAAATAAAAGAATGTGTGTGTGTGTGTGTGTGTGTGTGTATGTGTGTGTGTGTGTGTGTGTGTGTGTGTGTGTGTGTGTGTGTGTGTGTGTGTGTGTGTGTGTGTGTGTGTGTGTGTGTGTGTGTGTGTGTGTGTGTGTGTGTGTGTGTGTGTATATACATGCCTGCGTGCATGCGTGTGTGTGTATAGGTGACTGTACTTATGGGTGCATTTCAGGAAGAGATTGAACCATATACGCATGCATACGTGCATGCATGTTTTGACCTGAATATCATCTTTGCACCCAAGTGGTTTATAATCTTTTTTTTCTTTCCTATTCTTTTCAAGTGGCATGACGTTACATAATTAAATCATCCATTTGGTCATATTGAATGTTCCAACCCCCACTGTGGAGAAATCAAATCTCATGCTGAAAAGAAATGTAAGGGTGTAACTATGAACTAAACATTTAAAAAAAGTTAATGGATGGATGTTCTCATCATAGACTATCTCTTTGGAACAGTTTTCTAGCTTGGCTAGCGATCTAAGCAAAATAAATAACTGATCTACAAACTCAATTGTGAGCTTGTAGACCAGCTATTTTAGCTATTTTTGTATTTAACATTTTGGTGATGTTTCAGTAATTCAGTGATGTGTACTTGTCACATCACATCTGACTTGGTTGAGTCAGACGGTTCACAGACATCAAACAGCCCAGCACACAAGGAGTTCTGAGTCAATCAGTACCATACTGCTTCTTAAAATAAGCATGCGCAGCATTTCATTTCATGATTACTACAAGCTTGAATCCCTGGCTGACAATTTCATTCTTTGAGCGAACATTTGGACGGGAGAAAACTAAGATCCAATATTTGTTCTGAGACATGCACAAATAATACCAGGGGTGTTTAAACTCGTTTCACTTTTCAACAGAGCCAGTATTATGATACAATGGAATTACTTTTCAGAAACAGCAGGGATAGTCCACCCACCAAACAAATACAATGCTGTTGGATGTGATCTGAATGGAATATAGGATCAAATACAGAATGACATTACAAAATATTTAATATCACTAGTGTTTTGAGGCGATATGGACAACATGTCGCCAGTTTACATTTTTATCAAAAAGATAAACAGTACTGGGTTTGGTGATGATCTATATTATCTGAATCATCTTCGTTTGCGTTTGTTTATGTGCTAAAATAGTGACTTTGAGAGCTGTACAATTTAAGTCAATGAGGAGCATATTTTGAATGATCAATTTCGAATCAATGGAGCAATTATTTTTTATTTCTTGTCCACCTTTGGACTTACAGCATGGCAAGGTAACTACACAACCCAAACCTCTACCAAAGTGGTCTTACTCTTTAAGTAAAAATGTGAGTACTTCTTCCACCACTATTGCCCAGCGCTATATATGAAGCATTATGTGGCACAGAAAGTGATGTTGTAACATGACCTACTACTCATATGTAAAACATTGCACTATTAGATCTCCACGAATTACATTTTCCTACTTTTTGCTACTTCCCCAGACGGCTCCCAGGTTCTTGGCACTACAGTCGCATTTGTCATCTGTCGTTTTTTGCAACACAGTAACTTAATATACCAAGTTGCTCTCTCACCCTACTTTGGCCTTTTAAAAAGGGTTTTGTTATCAGAACCATGTAAGTTTATGTCATCTTTAAGTTCCTCAGCACAGTCCCCTTGAACAAACATTTAACACTTGAAGATAAACCCTTTCAACAAACGTAAAGCTTTGTATTGATACATCTGTCGGCTTATCTGGAAAGGCATTCCCATTCTGTAAGGTCTGCATCACCAGCTCCCGTGAGGATACAGCGGAGGCACAACATTTCTCATCTTCTGCTTTGTTTTCTCGAGGGTAGCCTTAAAGGACCATAATGTACCATACTTTTAGACATGTGGGTCCTTTCTCAGTCTTACTTTGATAGGATTTATAATTTAAACATTTTTGATATCCTTTTCTGTTATTGAGATATATCTGTGTCCATTGTGCCATAGGCTATTTAAATATTCCCTGGCAGTTGGTTATTCCTAGCGTTATACTGTACATTATTTGTGCTGTCTTAAATTCTATAATATCCATGAATTTTTACGTTTTTGACAAAACATTACAAATGAGTGTGATCTCGATATCCAGCCTCATGAATTATCCTTACATCTCTTTTTTAGAGAATAACTATACTAGTGCATGTAATGAAAATGTATGTAGGTATTTCCCCAAACCTCTGAACAGCAATTTAAATATGGTAGAACCAGGGAACAGTAGAGAATGCAGAGTGATTTATGGTCCAGAATGTGCATGCTTTGCTTTATTCAGTGATGAAACACTTCTTGACAGTTTGTACATATTTTATGTGAAATTTCCAGCAGATTTTTCTCATCTATTTTAACACCAAGAAATGTGCTTTCAATGTCAACACCATCTACCTGTATATGTACTTCAACATTTAATTTACAGTTACCAATACATTTATTTTTGTTTTGCTTGTTTTAGTTATAGTGTGTAAGTGGGTCTCATGCATTTTAGACCTACTTATGGATTTTGGCACAAGAAGTTTCATGTGATTTTGAGGTAAATCATGAATAGGCCGATATACTGTATCTCACTAACACAAATAAATAAATACATATATGTATATATATGGAGCTGGGTTATTTGTTTGCAACTGATGCCATGATGACACATTGAGGTTAGACAACACACTCCATATTTGGGCGTAGCTGAATTGGGAACTCCTTATATGGTTATGGCTGAGTCATAGTGACAGTGGGCTGGTCGGGCCGGTCTCCCTTCAGCCAATTTTAATATAGGATGGGATTCTCTTCTACTGTAAGTAAGAGTGACAAAGAGGCTGGTATGGTCCTTTAAGAGTCAGTGTGGCTGTTTTTTGGGGTTTTTTTTTTATTCTTATATTGTCTTTTTTATGTATCCAGGAAAAGCTGACTGAGCATTAATTGTTATTTTATAGCAGTGCCCTGGTTTGCACAAACAGACACATTCAGATGTGGGAGCTATCCAGTCTCAGTATAGCCACAGTCTATACTTCTGGGTCACTGGCCAGCACAGCTGTCGCAGTTGGAGGTTAAAGAGGTGGTGCCATGGTTTTGCACTTTTTCTGTTTTTCATGTGTCTATGAGGTTGATAGAACTTCATAAAGCCCCCCGGTGATGTTTTTATGGTGTTTTATGTCTTCTCTGACTATTTGGAGTTTCTTCCTGGAGGCTGAAACCTTGAGGGTCAAACGTGCCAATAGAGAAACAGCGCTTTAGTGACATCACAAAGCCATACCCTCCCCCTCATTATCATAACACAACAGGTGTGGGCATGAGGAGGAGGAGGGACAAGGACAGGTGGGTGGTGCTAAGGTGGTGGAGGAGGTGCTAAGGTGAGAACCAGGTATACTTAATGAACTGGAGGCGTGTCCACATAAAAACATAATTTTAACAATTTCTGTACACTTTTTTGTTGTTGAAAAAAATCCTTACATAATAATAATACCTTATGATCAGGTTTTAGGGTTGAAAAATATCATGGCAGCCCATCTTTAAATGCCTCGCTAAGGGGTAAACTGGAAAATAGTCGTTGAGGGGGAGAGTGTTCCTTGTCCACTATCTCCACCCTGGCTTTATAGCCTGTCCATGGATTCAAACCTGCAAACTGTGCAAATTCTGCAACCGCAGAATGGCATGGGTCCTTAAAGCAAAAGAGGACAGGAAAGAGAACTACTAAGTAAAATCTTTGTAAAATCTAAGTAAAATTTGTAACTCAGAGAGTTTAAAATGTAACGAAGGGACCTTCGGTTACATGATTGTGTATACTCTCAGAATAAAATGAACGCTGTGTGCTTTTCTCTTCTTTGTTCCTTGTTGTCCTCTGCTTCAGCCTCACTGTCACAGTGACAAGGACCCCCAAAATGATGGGTTTTTTTTGCTGCGGACTCCCTGTCTCAAAAAAATATTTTTGTGCCAGGATTTTTCAAAAATAACAGATCTACAAACTCATAGCGCGGCACTCGTGCCACGCTATGAGCTTGTAGAGCTGCTATTTTTGAATGCCAAAGTATAAAATATGGTTAAAGTGGTTAAAATTATTGTGACGCCATATCAACTAGTTTTGCTGGGGACCCCCTGTCACCCCAGCTTTCCCCTCTTGTTTTGGAACATCGCGTTGGTGGCCATGCAGTAGACATGTACCGAATACCGATATCATTTCTTTCTTCCCGATATACCGATTCCGTTATACCCATAACTTGCGTATCGGTCGATATATACCGAGTACCGATCCGATATCAGTGTGTAATTAAATATCTAGGACAGTGGTTCTCAAAGTGGGGTCCAGGGACCCTCAGGTGTCCTTGAGGGGGTTCCAAATGGACCCTTACAGGTCTGTAACTCTGAGAGTGTACAAATGGAACCAAATGGACCCGTAAGGGTCCATTTGGTTCCATTTGTCCTTGTAATTAAAAAGTTTGAGAACCACTGATCAAGGAATAAATAAAAAATCCATTAATAATAATTAAAGTGCAGCTCCAAGTTAGTTAAATAATCATCAGTATAAAACAGTCGTGCAACATCAACTGAAGCTTTCAGAATATTACTGTAAATGAAATATCATGTGATAAATTACATGGTATTGGAATGGCATAGAGTGCCATACTCGCCGATACCGATACCAGTATTTTAGGCAGTGTCGGCAGCTTTTCCAATACTGGTATACTGGTATGGGAACAACTCTAGCCAGCAGTTCCCATGTATTCCTCCATAAGCTCTAGCTTAGGTTTTCAGACGTATGCCTTGTGTTGCCAGTATAGTGGTGATCTTGTGTCGTCTGAAGCTACTTTTTCGGTGGAAGATGCCACGTACATGTTAAATGGAATTGATTGGGCTTGACGTGCCGGGGCAGCTATGAACACAACCTCCTAAAACCTGTCTGATCTCATCTGATGTGAGTCTGTTATCCATTACCTGGAAGACGTAGGTTTAACCGAGCGGACTAACAAATCAACAACGCGCCGTGATATGTGACTCATTGTGAACTTGTAGATTGGCAATTTTCACTGTTTGAAATATAGCTCTTAAAGTGGTTAATTCACAATGCACTTTTTCCCATTCCTAGAAATGTAGTGGAATCAAAAGTGCAATATTTGTCTTTGAAATATATTGGAAGGAAAGCCATAACATAAGTATCCAAAAATGCAAATACTCAAGTAAAATACAGATACTCAAAACATTTACTTAAAGGGATATTTCACCTTTTTTTTTTTATTGTCATTTTATCGTCTACTCAGGCTTTTGCGAGCCCCCAAGACAGTTTTTAAGTTACTTGATTCAGTATTTAAATATTTAATATTCATTTTATCAGACACGCCCCATTCCTATACAACCCCATTATAACTTCAAAATACATTTTTAACATGTTAGATTCATCAAAAACACCCGTCCTTGGTTCTGGTGACTCAATAAATGAAAAAACAAGGTCTCCTCACAATTTTTTTAAAAGTGAAATATCCCTTTAAGTATTGGTACTCAAGTAATTGTACTTAGTTACTGTCCACCACTGGTATCATCATCCCACTCAGTGAAGTTCACCTTCTGCTTTTGTGCTCATCCCGTCATGTTCATCTACTACAGGAGATTAGTCTCATTAACACAGTGCACAATGCAAGAGGCACAGCAGCGTAACGTCATTGATTATTTAAATCTCCATCCCCCGTGGACGGGATCACTCAGAATCTAATATTATGCGTTCTATACACATCCAAAAGGTCAGCTGTTACACACACACAGGTTCATATACAGTGAAATTGTTTGGAGTACAAAGCGGTCATTCCTCCTGATAAATCCTGAGCTTCATCTGAGCTGGCAAAAGAAAAAAGGGTAAGACTTCATATTAAAGGCGGGTCTATAATGCGTCTAGTACCACATTTATAATGCCTTATCATGCATAAGGTATTATAACACTTGTTATAAATGTTTATAATTATGCATAACCACTTATAACAAGGTTTATGAAGTATTATAACTTATAATAATATAATGTATAAGTGCTGCTGGTCATAATACACTATAAACTCACACAATGTAACACTTTACTTAAAGGTTGGGTCTATAATGCATTATAATCACATTTATAATGCACTATTATGCATCATAAAGGCTTCATAATACTCACTATAAATGTTTATAATTTTATGCAAAGACACTTTATAACTAACTACCATAACTTAGTTAGTTATAAAGTGTCTTTGCATAAAATTATAAACATTTATAGTGAGTATTATGTGGTGCTGTTCCACTGAGCTTATGCATTATGACAAGCACTTTAACGTTATAAATATTGTTATAAGTTGTCATGATTATAAACAAGTGTTATAATGAATTATATGCGCATTCAAATGCATTATAAATGCGAATATATGCATTATAGACCCGACCTTTAAGTAAAGTGTTACCAAAAAAAGTTTTGTTTCATATTCAGAAGCTAAAAGTGAAATTCAGTTTTCTCTGGACTGTAGTTTCCCCGGTGGTGTCTAGTTTATTACTAACTAACATTTCATTTCTCACAACGCATCGCGATGCGAGCTTGTAGATCGGCTATTTTTGCTACTCGTGTGCCACAGGCTTGTATGATGAAGCAGGACATTAATTTACAAACAAAACAAAATAATTGTTGAAATATGGAGATTTCTGCCCAACAGCAATGATTTGGAGTTTAAGTCTTATTAGAAGTAACAGTAACACGTTTTGATTCTAACGTTTCCGTTGTTGGTCAAATATCGCTTGCACTATATACTTTTGGTCACTATATATACTGGTGGTTGCTAATTAATTATACCACTAGTTCAATACAATTGTATAGTGTATATTGGGGTCCCAAAGATTAGAAATATTTCCATTTGTATATTTTCCGAGTTACAGACCCGTAAGGGTCCATTTGGACCCCTGGTGTGCCCGGACCAGACAGTGAATTATACCATTACATTCTGTATATTTTTCCTGTATATTCTTCCTCTGGCTGAAACATATAGAGGATATCACAATACTGTAAAATTGCAGAAAACTCCACAAACATTCCCATACTATGTATCACTGGGTCTTTGATATATAAATTGACACAGACACGTACCAGACACGTACAAATAGGGTGAACATTAAACACTTTTAAACAATTAAAAACATGACAGGTAGACTACTAGAGTTGCGCGCTGTGAAGTGCCCCGAAAACACTTATTGTGTTGTGACACAGATGTGTCCTCTCTTTGTGTTGTGACACAGATGTGTCCTCTCTTTGTGTTGCAGTCCCAGGATTCTGGAGCGAAATCGATGTCAGGTAGAACAGAACTGTCAACACAGTGGCAAAGTCTGTTATGGATTGTTGTGTTGCTAAAACATTGTGCCAAGAAAGACAGAATGTATATATATTATGTGAATTTGCCTTTATGGATCCAGACATTCCACCTGCCTATATTTTATTCAATTAATATTTTTTTAGGCGTGGAACTGTCTGGAGCGAACCGTTGGACCGATCAGTACCAAACTCAGTCAATGGCTGTGGTAGCGCTGAAACCTTGCCCCAAATTTGAGGTCATACATACACATAGATAGGTCATAGATGACTGATGTCAGGTTTGTCACATGAAGTCCGAGACCTACATTGCATGGAGCCAGGCCGTTTCTACACTATGTGGATATTTTCTCTCACACAGATGAGTGAACTGCTGCAGGGATTCTGCTCTTTCAACGAAGCTGACTAGCCCATACTACTGTAATGATTTAAAAGTTATTAAATGGAGCATTGCGGTTGTTCAGTTCGAACCGCTCATAGACCCTCCGATCACATATGTCCACCATCTTTTTTTTTTTTTTTTTTTTATCCCACGATTTTGTAACCATATTTTTTACACCCAGTGCCAATTGTCTATGTAATCCTGGGCACTACCTTCCCTCCGAGCTCATGCCTCCTTCAATGCATGAGAGCCAACTGACCTTCTTATCACCTGACAGGGCAGAGTTTCCCTGGTAGGACGTAGCGCGTGGAAGGAACACGTTATTCCAACCAGTTCCCTTCCCCTCCATCAGGCGCCCCGGCTGGCCAGGGGGAGGCAGTATAGTGACCAGGATTACTGCATGTTTTTGTGAGGGTACCTACCCTAGGAGACACGGGGAGAACATGCAAACTCCACACAGAAAGGCCCTTTCGCCAACCCCACCTAGGGTATGGGCACTGATGACGCGGAGGAGAGGACACGCCCCCAGTGCCCACAGCGTCCCCTGCGGGAATCGAACCCAGGACCTTCTAGCTGTGAGGCGACAGCTCTACCGACTGCGCCACCTCTATGTCTATATGTCCACCATCTTGATGGAACGGCTACACTGTCTATTTAAGCACACCGACGCTCACACTTACATGCTCAGCATCTCTAGGCTGGCTACCTCTACTGCCAGCGTGTCAGTGATTAAACTCCCACTTCCTCAGCCTCCTCCTGAAGTAGCATTTATTGCAGGTCTTGACTGTATCATTGAATACAGGTTCATACAGTAGCCTACTGTATATGTAAAGTAACATATTATTTTAATATCTGCATATCTTTAGGTTCTGCCCTAAGGTGTTCAAATGTCTATTATCATGTCCATGTAATAACTTTGCTTTTATGGGAGCAGATCCACACCATCAAAATTTATGTCATTGCAATGTAAATGTTTCTTTTTTTATACATATTTTTGGCTAGTATTAGTGACGAGAGACAGGAAACGGGGAGAGAGACACAGGGAATGACACGCAGCAAAGGCCGTCGGGCCTCGAACCCTCGACGTGCTGGTAGGCTACATTGAGCCTAAGTGCCCGGACCGCTAGGCCAGCAGTCCAGGCCGCAATAAATGTTTTTAATCTAGACAGGAGTGTCCTGAAATGGTCTAAAAAGTTCAAGTTCAAGATGAACAACTTTGTAATTTGTTCCTCGACCAGGACATCATATTTTCACCTGTGTGTGTGTCTGTCTGGCTGTCTGTCTGGCTGACAGAATGGAGCTTATCTCAGAAGTCCCCATATCAGCACTAAACCTTTTTGTGCACGCTGACAGAAATGACTTCACTCCATTGTTTTCTAATTGGTCTCATGGTGCTATATCAGCCCACTTTATGTTTTGACCTATAACTCTTGATAAGTAGGTCATACAGTCAAGATTCCCTGAATCCCTTGGATCAACACCTCATATAGGCTACGCCATTTCCACCGACCGTAACTAGATTCTCCACCATTTCACATGTTCTTCAAAACACACTTTTTACTACTACTCCTACAGATTTTGTCCAAAACTCAACTCATCACTACACATTATCTCTGGAGTCATGTGATACATGTATCAAACTGATTTATTATGCTATGAATGGCTATAATTTGCTTCCAAGGTTTGCGGGAGGGGCCTACAGTATATATTTAAAAACAAAATGCCCAAAATCATGAAAGTATCGTCCGATAGACCCTAAATTTGAATTGCATATTGAGGAGCATCTACACAATGCCATTTATTTCATTTGCGACAAATGTCACTGTTGCAGGAACATGATTTTTTTTTTTTTTTTTTTTTTTTTACCAATCCTCACCAAAATGTACGAAAGAGAGCAGAAAGAAGACTGGAGACAGTGTACAACTGGTATGCATATGTCACGCTACTCTTTCAGAGTAGGGCTCGTTCACACCAGGACTGTTTGGTTCCAAGGTCGAGTCCGTCGGATAGAACCATATATAGAGATCCAGTTGTCCAGAACCACCTGATGTGCCCACATATAGGCATATACTGATGACATCAGGGAACTCTTATGTGAGCATAACATGGAGAGGCAGACAGACAGACACATTCATTAGCTGAACTCCCGCTACGCTGCTGCTCGCTGTACTGTCTCTCAGGTTCCAACCATGTATGCCTGCGCCAAGTTCATCACCTCTCCTGCTGTGCTCCGTGGGGGGTCCAGAGGTCTCGCCCGGCCCCTCTCCTTCTCCACCTTCAACAGTCCTGAAACCACGGTGGAAAGGCAGGCCTTGCCGCCAGTGAGCCAGTCTGTGCTGTTGAGTCGTTCCATCCAGAACAGTTCAGTCTGCAGGGACATCAACAAGGCCGCACAGTTCATCACCTCTTCTGCTGTGCTCCGTGGGGGCCTGGGGTCCAGAGTTCTCGCCCGGCCCGTTTCACTCTTCGACGGACCTCAAACCACAGTGGGAACGCAGGCCTTGCTGCCAGTCGGCCAGTCTGTGGTGCAGAGTCGTTCCATCCAGACCAGTTCCGTCTGCAGGGACATCGACACGGCCGCCAAGTTCATCGGCGCCGGTTGCGCCACAGTGGGCGTGGCAGGATCTGGAGCCGGGATCGGAACAGTGTTCGGAAGTCTCATCATCGGCTATGCCAGGAACCCCGGGCTGAAACAGCAGCTGTTCTCCTACGCCATCCTGGGTTTCGCCCTGTCAGAGGCCATGGGGCTCTTCTGTCTGATGGTGGCGTTCTTGATTCTGTTCGCCATGTAAACAAAGCAATCAAACAAAAACAACAACCTGAAAATGTAACTAAAATAAATACTTGATCACAAAAAAAAAAAGGGAACTGTCAACCAGGCTATTCCGATCAAACAGGAAAAGGAATGATTATAAAAACATGAATCTACTAACAGCATCAACGTACGTTCTCTGATGTTCCTGCTCTTTGTTCCTTTTTCTCTTTCAGATATTTCTTTTTAGCTTTAAATATTTTTTTTCTGGGATTCAATGTTTCTGGGATTTATTTGTATTATTTATGGTGGCTGATTGTACTGATGTATTATATCTTGTATAATTAGTTTTTGCCAGACCCAGGGGGTCGGCCTACATGAGGCTTTGTCGGTCTGTCCCTCTTTTCCTACCTGTCCCTCTTTTCCTACCTGTCCCTCTTTTCCTACCTGTCCCCTTGATTGGCCAAGCTTCGCATGACGTATCTTCAGATTTCAACCACTAGGGGTCTGGCAGTGCTCCGAGGAGCACTTTTTGGGCGGTGAAACCGCCCCTATATGTGAGGTTTGGATATTTGCACACCAAATCCTGCGCTGTGATTGGCCACCAGTGTACCCCCCTAACCCTGCACCGTGATTGGCCAATCACAGTCTATTCAGGACTGTGATTGGCTAGGGAAACATGACACATGTGCATAGCCCTATAAATAGGACTATGCACTTAAAAAAAACACATTTATGGTTTTTGTGAGGTTTGGATATTTGCACACCAAATCCTGCGCTGTGATTGGCCACAAATGTACCCCCCTAACCCTGCACCGTGATTGGCCAATCACAGTCTATTCAGGACTGTGATTGGCTAGGGAAACATGACACATGTGCATAGCCATATAAATAGGACCATAACTTAAAAAAACCCATAAATGTGTTTTTTTTAAGTTATGGTTTCTTCCATCACTTCTTCCATCACTTCTTCCATCACTGTGATGACCAATGTGACCACACCGCCCACTTCACACTGGGTGTGATTTTTTAAAAGTTAGTGTACAATGGTTGGTCCTTATCTTATCATCACAGTGACTTCCATGGTGACCACACCGCCCACTTCACACTGGGTGTGATTTTTCTAGTTATATTGGGGACTACGGATGAAACTACATGCTGTCCCTCCCAAATTAACAAAAATAATAATAATTGAAAAAGGCTGTCCCTCCCAAATAATAACAAAATAATAATAATAATATAATAACAATAATAATAATAAATCAATGAAAAACATAAAGAGATCTCCATTTATGGGCATAATAGGACACAGACAGACAGACGGGTAAAACAATTATCGATAAAACCGCACATCCCCTTGATGTCATCAATATCATGTCATACTGGTGTCATAGACTGCCCTGGACTCCATATTTGGCCATGCCTGACACGCAATTCGGTTGTCCAGAACTATATATGCCCATATATGGGCATGTATACTGATGACATCAGGGAACTCCATTTATGAGCATGAAAGGGACACAGAAAGACAGGCACAAAGACATCTTGATAAAATGGCACATACCATACCCTGATGACATCTGTATGATGTCATAGTGCTACTGATGTCATAGACTGGCCTGGACTCCATATTTGGGCCTGACACGGAACTCCAAATATGGAAATCTCCGTATATGGGGATAAAAGGGACACAGACAAACAGACAGATTAAACGGTTACTCTGACAAAGTGTATTGCATAACCGGGTGGGCATGCATTTCCAACTTGCATCGTTCCCGACTTGCATCATTCCCGAGTAGGACTCTTACATTTAATAATTGAAGTAAATGGCAGTGTGATCGGGCTGAAATATGATTCACTTGACATCCACATGGGAGTCAAGCTGTTAACCCTGTCTTGTTTTCTGTGCATAAACCAGATTTCACTGTACTGTACATGTGCACAGTGCAGACAGCTGGTTCGGTTTGGGCAGGCTAGAGAACAGCCAGAGGAAGAGAGCTGCTGGAGCCCTTCGTGGAAGGGTGTAGCCCATATGTAGCTACCTTGGTTACTGTTTGGTTTTTTTCCCAGCTTTTTGCCTGTGTTCTTTTCTTGCCAGTCTTATTTTTATGTGCCTATTTTTGGACAGCCCTGCACTTTATATGATTGCCCTGACAGATTGGTGGTAGGGGATTTTGGGGTTTTAAAAAAAAGGACAGTTGTCTAATTCTTGGACCCTTGAGCCATCGGCCAACCTTTACAGTATTCCAATCATTTTAATATTATGGTCTTGCATTTGTGTACAATACGATAATTCTTGTGTGCCTTGTAAGCCTGTATATGCTGACCGTCTTGATGTAAGATAGAGCCCTCGGTTACTTTTAAAGATCTGTTTTGACAAACACTAATATACCCAAAATATGAGACCACCAAACAGATACACTGAAAAATGTTAATTTAACTCTGAGAGTAAAAACGACAATGACAATAATTTGCAGTTTTATTGTAGTCTACTTTAGGATAACCTGCGTGCACCCTTGTAACAATGCAGGGGGGGCAGGGAAACATCATTATTTTAGTTTTATGAAAATGAGAAGCAAATTATGGTTTAGTTGTATTCATAAGGCTTGGAAGATTAGGCAAAATAGACTGTATAATGCATGCATACAATATGAGGTTAGTTTATTTGATGCATGTCAAGGATGAAGGCACACAGAACAATTATAGAAAATTGATCATCTGCCTTATATGGACATTTGGGCTGATATCAGAATACAAAGGTCCCCCCTACCCCACCCCATCTGAGTAGAGTTTAGTTCTTGGACACAATTTATTCTATCAAATTTTTTTCCCTCTAAATTTAGAGTAGGCAATTATTTTTACTGCTTTTTCTCCCAAGTCCGTGTGCCAATTAATTCCTCCCCACAAATGACTGTGTTGCCACTGCTATTGTACCCTACTGGCTCGCTCGCCTGCCAGTGAGGAGCCCCCACCGGGAGGACGTAGAATCTCCATCCCACTCCTCCTGCACAAATGCCAATTGTTTTTGTAAAGGCGACGCTCGGCCAAACTGGATGGACCGCGTGGATTAGAAGTTCTACATTTTAGAATGTAATCCATCTAAATCAGTGGTTCTCAACCTGTGAGCCGCGAGGGTATTGCAAGTGGGCCCCCATATTAATTGGCAAAACACTATGATTTTTATGATAATATAACATTAATATTAAAAACTGTGATACCAATAAATAAGAACTTAAAGTATACCACGTTTGTTTCTTTGATCCGAGGCGGAACACAGTGGATCGCCTGATGCACGGCTGCCGTGTTAAGTGGTCAGATGGGTGGGCCGCGAATGCTTTCAATATATTCAAGTGGGCCCTGAGCCACAAAAGGTTGAGAACCCCTGATGTAAATGTGAATATATTTTAGTACTATTTAGTTGTACATATTTTCAAGGATAATGTGAGAATAGATCAACAGTCAGATAAAAGTCATTTGAAAAACCGCAGGGAAGTCTAGTCATGATTGCAGCCATCCCAGCAGTTCAAGGAGAAGGAGCAAAAAGCGAAGCCCCTTTCCCACTGGATAAAAAACACACTAAAATCAGGCTTTTGTCTTCAGTAGGAAAGGTTACAATCGCCCTTCATTTCTGGGACAAATGACTCACAGGTCTTTATCCACTTGGACCCTAGCGTCCCTATAACATTCAGCGACAAATGGCCGATCTAGAAGCTCACAATGTGTTGTGTTGTGAGTTAGTAGATCAGCAATTTTCGGTGAAGATGTGTAGTGTACAGCAAACCCAGGGGGGTCTAGTACAGAGCCCTGGAGGATTCCGGTCAGCTAAGTATGTTTATGGAAACATGACACCCAAGTAGACACACTATTTTCCGCTTCTCCGGTGCAATGTTATGAGAGAGCTTCACCTGATTCGAGGGTAGAACCTTTTTTTCAATCCAAAGTAAATTTCTTTGAAGTAACTCAAACTTTTTTGTAATCATAATCCTCTATATAAACTCCCCCCAGCCCCATGCCTTTTCATAATCGATAGCAATCCCTAGACAATTATTGTCATCAGTTTGGATAGCCGCCTAAGAGAGGGGAAGATGCAGAGAGAGAGAGAGAGAGAGAGAGAGAGAGAGAGAGAGAGAGAGAGAGAGAGAGAGAGAGAGAGAGAGAGAGAAGGCTAATTGCAGGGACTTCAGCTGCACTTTTGTGATGTCGAACGTTACACACCAGGAAAAAACAACAGAAAGGCATACTTATCTGCTGACAGGGGGAAACGACTCAATTGTCGGGTTTTACTGTCTTTTAACCACTTAAGCCCTATACTTCATCCTATCACCAATAGCGAAAAGATAACAAACACATATAGATCTAACATAGTAGTACACAAACCGTGTAGATGTACAACACCTCACGATGCGACACATTGCAGATATGCAATTTTTGTAGATCTTCTATTTTAAAAGAAAATTGAAAAATGACACTTTGATCTGTTATTTTGAAAGAAAATTGAAAAATTCACACTGTCAGCTGTCGCCTATAATGACATGCCCAAAATAGGGACGCCAGGTAGAAAGTGGTAAAAAAACAGCATATACTGTATGAGAAAATGTTTGCGGAAAAAGCATTATGTGAGAGAGCTTCTTCTGTTTGGAGGGGAGGAGGAAGTGAGGAGACCAAGTGCTCTACAGTGTGAGTATTTCACTTTGCCCTTAAAAGTAGATATGTGTGAACTGGAAAAACTAATTTACCAGCACAGAAAAGATTACAGCCCACCGCAATCTTTCCAATCCAGAGTAAAAGAGAAATTGTTTTCAAAGTAATTCAAACTGTTTTGTAACCAGAATCCCCTATTATAGCCCCCCAGCCTCATACCTTTTCATAATCACAAGCAATCCCAAAACAATTATTGTCATCGGTTTGGATGGTAATTGCATATTTCCTCTGGACAGCACACACCGCCTGAGAGAGAGGAAGATAGAGGGAGGCGAGGCAGTGTGTGTGTGTGTGTGTGTGTGTGTGTGTGTGTGTGTGTGTGTGTGTGTGTGTGTGTGTGTGTGTGTGTGTGTGTGTGTGTGTGTGTGTGTGTGTGTGTGTGTGTGTGTGTGTGTGTGTGTGTGTGTGTGTGTGTGTGTGTGTGTGTGTGTGTGTGTGTGTGTGTGTGTGTGTGAGAGAGAAAGAGAGTTGGACAGGGTAATAACGTGTGGCTTCATGATGATCTTGGACTTCATGTGACAGTCTATGACGTCAGTCATCCATGATGCATCTAAGGCGTATGACTCCTTATTTGGGCAATGTTAAGCCCAATCCGACTGCTATTGAACTTCTTTTATATCAAATAATTAAAAGGTTATTTCTATGACGTCAATCATCTATGACATATCTAGACATATCTATGACATCACATGTGATTCATATTCAGGCATGGTTCCAGCCCAATAACGTAAAAGATGACCTGGCCCTGAAAGAGACTAGCAGAAACTGCAGACCTTGGGCATCCAGTAAATGCGCTTAACGCGCGCTAGTAGATGCTGAAGTTAAGGTAGACAGTCAAACAGTTATAGCCTAATTCAGTATCGTTGTTGTCATCTTAAATATACGTCATCTCCATGCTCCATTGATATATTTTTTTTCATAAAGTATAGAACATGTGAAAAAAAGGTTCTAAGTTAGCGTGTGCACGAGAGATTAGGTGCAGATCGGTCCAACGGTTTGCAAGACTAGCTCTGGACAAACAGACAAAAAGAGAGACTTTTTGGACGGCTAGCCTCCTTCAGAGCCATGCCGTAAAAACAGAAAGGCAGTGGGAAAGGACTCAATCGCCTACATTTTATTTTATTACGCATTTAAACGTGCATATGCGCACCAATTTTGGTGGGAAAAGATACAATTAGATTTGAGGGCTCATAGGTTTAATCTTGGGGTTAAGGCAAAGATTAGGTTAACAAACAACTTTTGTCTCTGTTCCAAGTTACAGTTAGTTGTGAGGTCTACTTTAGGTTTAACCTTGGGGTTAAGGCAAAGATTCGGTTAATAAACAACGTATACGTTATACTATATTTATATAACTTAATTATATATAGATCTGAAATTGCCTATAGCCTACCCTTGGGCTGAACCATGGTATGGTTCAGTATGGTGTACTTCAAGTACATTTCTAGAACACTAAAAGAGCAAAGTGTATTGCAATTGTATGATATTAAATGTATTTCAATATGGCTGAAATATGAACAGTATGTACAGTATGAAAACACATTCTATTTTGCTATGGTCAAGTACACATTACGCAGTTACGGTTAGGGTTTTGCAAGACGTTCGTGTAACTAAAGTAGCCTACATACAAAAGTGCCACAGTTGTTCCATTTTTACCACTCATTAAACACTTAAACCCTCTATAGTTATACTTAGTTGACACAGGTCGGCACTTTACTTGGTCCGCCCCCCCCCCCCCCACCCACCCCTTTACACCAAACCCCTTTGGCCAAAATGTTAGGTTTAAGTGGTTATGTAGTATTATTATTATGGCTCTGCAAGTGCACATGGGTGTGCTTTAGTAGCTACTGTATAGTGACTTTTAGTATAGCCTACTTTCATCTACTCCCCCCCCCCACCCCCCACCAGGGTCATGACGACATGGTACAGAAGTGAAGTTTGCACATTGTCTGGAGCAGTTGTTATTACTAGTCAGTTAATGATAATGATAATGAATGTATTATGCCAGGGACCCCAATACAAGATTTGTGTTGTTAAAATGTTTCAAAGAAATTCAAAAAAAGAAAAATAATCTGTTATTCTTCTCAAACAAGCCTTTTGTGATCCATTGCCATACAGTAGCTGCAGGCATGTAGATTTGAAAGAATTTACTATGCCTATATTACAATTTTTCAGTTATACCTCATATCTCATGTCTCAATATTAAAAAGAAAACATATGATGCCACCCTCACATTAGAATTTTACTGACAATTAGCCTATGGTTCAGTAACTCTTAAATTCCATTACATATAGCCTACTGAGACTTTCCTTCCTGATTTGAGAAGTGTTACTTTCCAGGTTGATATCTTGTTTTGCTTCTTTCTTTTTAACACACCAAACTACATTTCAGTTGGTGCAATCAGTGCATGTTGCTTGCAACTTTGTGTCTCATAACTCAGTTTGTTACCTCTCATAACTTGTGTCTGTGGTCCACACACATCCATGGTGGGTGACGGTGTCTCATCATTTATGGTTCTCTACTGCCACCCTGTGGAATATAGTATGAAAAGCCACTGTATGGTTCAACCAATTTAAGGACTTTTAAGACCTTTTAATGCCTAAAAAATAAAAATAAATTAAACGAAAAAAGACCATAACTGCATCAAGTAATCAACAACCTATACTATAAAAACTGGTCAAACATTGGCCAAATTGTCAAATAATATAAGAAAGAGAAAAACAAATTAGTAGGCTAAGTAGCCGATCTAGCTATGTTCACAGTATTTATCTGTGGAACCGAGTCAAACTAAATGGGATGCCTAAACTCCAAGTTTACAATTCCAATAGCCATGGTTCACATGACGCTTGTATACAAGCGTGGTGCCGAGTCCCCCTGGTCTAAAGTTGTGTTCGATTTTTTCACATTGCCATCTCTCACATAAACATAAACGTTCAGATTTCAAATATAAAGTGCTTACCACCGAGCCACGGATGTTACAAGGCGATGCGGACCGCGATGAGTACCCGTATCTCCCGTATTGTTCAATAAAAAGCATTTTAATCCCATCGCCGGCCATTTTCTCCAAATTGTCTCCGATACTTTCAACCATGCGACACTAATGGTTGGGAGGTGTATTGCACTCTGATACATTACAAAACAAAAAAAGAAAATGGCCGGCGATGGGATTAAAATTCTTTTTATTGAACAATACGGGAGATACGGGTACTCATCGCGGTCCGCATCGCCTTGTAACATCCGTGGCTCGGTGGTAAGCACTTTATATTTGAAATCTGAACGTTTATGTTTATGTGAGAGATGGCAATGTGAACAAATCGAACACAACTTTAGACCAGGGGGACTCGGCACCATGACTGTCATGGTATGACAGTCATGTTTCAGGGCTACAATTCCAAGTGCTTGTCAGGGTGGGGGGTCCCCAGTTCAAATATGATTATTTTGGGGGGTCGCGGCCAGAAACGGTTACGAACCACTGCAGTAGACAACCTTTAATACTTCTGACATTACAAATGGTCTTGGTTAACCTCGATACATTTTGCAACTCCATAATTTCAAGCATAATAAAACAGACAGTGTAGTGTAGGCAAGAATAAAAAGTCAAATTCAATAATAAGATCAAAACAGTCATGATAATAGATGGCAAAAAGCAGTGCAAACAGCACATAATATTAATAATACTTAATCATGAAGTTTATAAAAAAATATAATTGACTTCCGCGCACCTCTATGCGGAACTCTTAACGTTAACTTTGGTTTCCCTACAACGATTTATCATGCGTACGGCTTGCGGTCAGTTGCAGAGTTGCCATGTCCGCTTATTATAAGCAAATGTTTTTCTGTAAAGTTGCTTGTAAATAATTGGTAGTTGCGGGAAGCGGGTTTTTGGGCTTGTTTCTAAAGTTAATTATTTGGGCTTGTTTCCTAATATTGTTTAAAACCAGTGGTTCTTAAATATTGTATTTATTTTAATTTGTAATTATCCAAGGACCCTCATCTGAAAATATGTTGTGCCAGGGAGTGGACCCCCATATAAGATTTATTTGTGTTGTTGAAATAAAAAATTCCCATCTGGGCACTAGAGACATGTGGGCACCTGGACGAGTGGGCACTTAGGGGTGGAGAAAACTGGGCACCTGGACGAGTGGGTACCTGAATTTTATATGTCTGGTTTTTTTCCTATAATTTTATTGTGTACTGTTTAGCTATGTTTTCTCTATCCTAGCATTCAGTTCAGCAATTTTAGTTCAGTTATTTTTTTCTTTATATGTTTAAACAGCCTACATTGTAGGCTACACATTTTTATCTATTTTTTCTATCATTTTATAGTGTACTGTTTAGCTATGTTTCTCTATCCTAACATTGATCATTTGACCATTTCTATTTTTTAACAGTACTTCTATTTTGTCAAACACTCTTATATTGTACTTTGAAACTCTGTTATAATGTACTTTTGACCTCAGCACTATTTTGGCAAATAAACTCTTATATTGTACTTTTGACCTTTTTGAAGAACAAAGCAGCTGTAAAGTTTTTTAAAAAAAACACTTGTGGACACAAATCCTAATTCAGGTGCCCACTCGTCCAGGTGCCCACTCGTTCAGGTGCCCACCTCTCCAGGTGCCCACTCGTTCAGGTGCCCTCATGTCCCTAGTGCCTAGATGGTTTTGGTGCCCACCTGTCCTGTTACCATGTAACATGTCGCTTCTTTTGGGCTTGTTTTCGCAGACCTGGTTGCTTATTTCTCTCACACAATCTGGCAACACTTGAACGCTGTTAGCCTATCGCTGAAACACTTTTGCAGTAAAGAACCATATAGGTAAGAACACACAGATTTTCCGCTAGTCTCTGCATGGCCCCGCTCCGGATCCTGTGCGTTCACGGTTACCGCCAGAACAGTGGCTCGTTCCGCGAGAAAACGGGAGCTCTTCGGAAGCTCTTGAAGAAGCAAGTGGAGCTTGTGTACATGACTGCACCGCACAGTGTACCGGGTAGGTATACGACACACCAGCCATGTGGATCACATGAAACTTCACTTCAACATAGTGTCTGCCCTTTCTCCCTTTCTGGTCCGTACATCGACATAAACGTTCAGATTTCAAATATAAAGTGCTTACCTCATGGCCATGGTTGTTACAATTATGTTCGGCCCCTCAGAAGTACCCTTATCTTCCGTATTGAAATGTGTTCAATAAAAAGCATTTTAATCCGATTGGGGCCATTTTCCTCATAGATACATAGTGTATCAGAGTGCAGTACACCTCCCAACCGACAGGGTGGCGTAGTTGAAAGCGTGTAGAAAATACGGAAAAAATGTCCACCGATAGGATTAAAATGCTTTTTATTGAACAATACGGAAGATACGGGTACTTCTGAGGGGCCGTACATAATTGTAACATCCGTGGCCATGGGGTAAACACTTTATATTTGAAATCTGAACGTTAACGTGGATGTGAGGACCAAAAAGGGAGAAAGTGCAAACACTATGTTGAAGTTCAGCCATGATTGTCATATAACATGACAGTCATTTATCAGGGCTAGTACGACCCCTAGGCTAGAATGGCTGTGATCAGTGGTTGGAAAAAGTACTCACAGTTAAAGTATCAATACTGCAATGACAGCAATGTGGAATTACTCAGTTACAAGTAAAAGTCCGGAATTCAAAATTGAGTAGAAGTAGCCCTACAAACGTATTGGTATCAAAAATGTACTTACCAAAAGTAAAAAGTACTCATTGTGCAGAATATCCCATTTCACGACTTTTCAAATGTATAAAAATCTTTTGAAAATAGCAGATCTACAAGCTTACAAAGCGTCTCATCACATCGCATTGTGAGCTTGTCAATCGGCTATTTTAAAATGGCTGAAATGTATAGGTCTTAAGTGGTTAAAGGAGGAGTTCACCCAAAAAATGACTTATTTTCTATCAATTGCACACCCTATGAAGCCTTGAATCCATGGATTCTTTTTTGTTTTTGTCGCATTCCTAAGCTAATAATTTGATTCCCGTCTCCTACCGGCTAATGTATCTGGTAGGAGACACAAAGTAGATTATTTGTGTCTCCTACCGATACACACAGTCATCAAATTATTGTCTTAGGAATGCCACAAAAACAAAAATAAATCCATGAAATCAAGGCTTCATGGGGTGTGTAATTGATAGAAAATAAGTAATTTTTAGTGTGAACTACTCCTTTAATGTATGTTTTGCCACCGTGGTGCATCCAGCTTCACGGTCGGGCATCTATGCGAACACAATTGGCCCGTGTTCGGGGGAGGGAAGCTGGGCGGGGAGGGTGATATTTGTCACTGTGCGTAATCCTACGGGCTGGGGCGGCACCTGTCAGCAGGGAGTGTTGGGCGGGAGGAGTAGAACGATGGCTCTACGTCCTCCCGGTGGGGGCTCCTCACTGGAGTCAGTAGGCCGAGCAGAAAGTCTGGTCGCCCATGGTACGTAGGTTGGTCTCGGGGGTTTTGAGGAAGTTAGTGCTTGATTGTTTGTTGATTGAGGGAAAAAAAGAAAATGCAATAAGCTCAATATAAATATAATATATAATAATGTAATATATTGGTATCGGCCGATTTGACCCTGCATATTATCGGATATCGGTCAAATTTCATATCGTGCATCTCTAATATACATACATCTTCAACCGCTTATCCGGAATTGGGTTGCTGGGCAACAGGTCCAGCAGAGAGCTCCAGACTTCCCTTTCCCAAGCAACATTTGCCACTTCCTCCTAGGGGATCCCGAGGCGTTCCAAGGCCAGTGTGGAGATATAATTCCCCCATCTGTTCCTTGGTCCGCCAGGGGGTCTCCTCCCAGTGGGACGTGCAGCGAGGACCTCCCTAGGGAGACGCTCGGGAGGCATCCATACTAGATACCCGAACAACCTATTAAGCTGGCTCCTTTCCAAGCTGGCTCCTTTCCAATATAATTATGTGTGTGTTTACAGTAGGCTAGAAAGTGAGAATATTTTAGCTTATTTAAGTTTTGGTGGGTGCAACCAGTGAAAATAAAAACTTTGCACTTTAATTTTCAACAGCTCCAGAGAAGGAGAATGGCTCATCAGTGGCTGGCAGTGGAGAAGACGGCGATCCCAGAGGCTGGTGGTTCTCAGACACACAGGTCGAGTTGAGAGAGCAACTTTCAATTATTTCTTTGTGATTATTCTATGGATTAACTTTTTCGATTGATTGAATGATCGAGAAGCGCAGTTTTTGAATATTTTGTTTACATTTTGTATATGTCAATGAATTGATTATCCACTTAAGCACTGTTTTATACTTCGGCACACAACAGTGTCGTACAAAAATAGTGACAATTGCCGACCTACAAGCTTGTAGTTCAGCTATTTTCACTTTTTTCTTTTTGAAAATTTCAATCGATTACTAATCGATTATTTTATTAAAATATATATTATCGATGACTTTTTATAATCAATTAACGTTTGATTAACTGTTGCACTACACACAGGCGCGGGGTTTCAGTGCTCAGCAGCAGTGTCAGGAGAGCCTGGGGCTTGAAGAGAGCGTGGCGGCAGTAAAAGAGACCGTGAAAGATCTCGGGCCGTTCGACGGCGTCCTGGGCTTCAGCCAGGGAGCGGCGCTGGTCGCCATGCTGTGTTCGCTCCAAGAGCAGAACCTGGAGCCGGAGTTCCGCTTCCGCTTCGCCGTCCTCGTGGCGGGGTTCCGCAGTGCCTGCGAGGAACACAAAAGGTTCTACGAAACCCCTGTCCTGATGCCTTCCCTGCATGTGTTTGGACTGGAGGACCGCGTCATCTCTGACCAAATGAGCAGGGAGCTTCTCGCTACCTTTCAGGAGCCACAGGTGATGACCCATCCCGGCGGTCATTTTGTGCCCGCCGCGTCCGCTCACAGACAAACCTACCAGGACTTCCTCAAGAGGTTTCAGGAGAGCTAGGAAACACTGGAACTGCCACAGAGAGAGAGAGAGAGAGGTTCAGCAGGTTTTCAATCGAGGACTGAAATATGCGGAAAACAGAGTGTGTGTATCAGACAGAGACAATAATGCTTAATTTATGGTGACATGATTTGCTAGTTACGTTGCGAGAGACACCATCATGCGGCAGAGTATAAATCGCGCTGAAAGCACTTAATTTAAAATGTATTTACTGTTCAGTAAATAAACAGCTAGTGGCAAGTCTGGTAAACAACCTTTGTTTAAAAAAAAAGAAGAAAACTGTACAAACAATACAATGATTCTCAGGGAAGATCTCATTTTCTAGGAGATAATAAATAATCTGATGTAAAGCTTGTATTGAATTTGTGAGGTGTTGTGAGCTTTTCAAAGCTTATAGTTTTGAAAACTATTTTTATATAGCACCTTTCATACACCACCATGGTGCAGCAGGTGCACGCCTTCAGTCACAAATAGTCATCTGAAGAAAAAACTTGGTTATGCAAATACAGATGAGGACTCAAGTCAACCCACATTTCTATTCCTCATAATGCAACTTTTGAAAGCTCTTCAGTACGTATATTTACAACACCATGAACTTATGTGCTATTGAGATATGGGTGTTAAAATAAATGAGAGTTTGGAAGAGGGGTGGAACAATTCATCCAACAAATTGATTTAATCAATAGAAATGCACCACTGTATGACAAAGTATAAAATACTACATCAGACTGGTATATAGACAAATACATTTTGTAGTAGTTTATCCAAAAATAAATTGGATTTGTTAAAATACATAATGTTTTTAAACGTACTTCTCGATTACTCAGAATCGAAAAAGTAATCGGTAGAATAATCGCTAAGGCAATCGATAGTTGGATCTCTAGTTTGCAATGCTCCATTAAGCCTTAAAGCTGCACTATGTCAAAATTAGTGTCAGATCCTTTGTCTAGGTGAGACATGACCTTTGACATGATCTAAATGTCTCAATAGAAGAGCAGGGAGACAAAATAGAACCACCCCAATTTTATAAGTTATATTGTATTAACATACTCTACCACAGTGTTTAAATGGTGCATTTATATAGCGCCTTTATCCAAAGCGCTTTACATAGATTGTGCATTACATCCACCCATTCACACACACATTCATACACCAATGGCAATGGAAACCATGCAAGGCACCAACCTGCTCATCGAGAGCAATTAGGGGTTCAGCGTCTTGCTCAAGGACACTTCGACAATAACTCTGGGGGAGCCCCCCAGCCCGGGATCGAACGAACTGGGAACCTTGCGGTTTCCAGTTAACTCTACCCGGCCACTCTACCCCTGAGCCACTGCCGCCCCATAGGTGGTCCTCAACCTGTGGGGACCTCAATGGGGGTGTCCATATGATTTGGATATGAAAAAAAGAAGGAAAAGGAAAAAAAGACCATTACTGCATCAAAAGTAATAAAACAACTATTCTATAAAAACTGGTCAAACATTGGCCAAATTGTCAAATAATATAAGAAACGGCTCGCAACGCTTGTAGATCTGCTATTTTCACAATATTTATCTGTGGCACAGAGTCAAACTAAATGTAATGCCTCAACTCCTACAATTCCAAGTGCTTGTTAGGGTGGGGGGTCCCCAGTTCAAATATTATTATTTTGGGGGGTCGCGGCCTGAAAAGGTTGAGAACCACTGCTCTACCGTACAGATTGGAAAATTTGAAAAATGTCATAAAATATGTGAGTTATACCAGGGACTCTTTTCCATTCTTGTTGAAAATACAAGGCATTAGCACATAAGAGTTGGTGTGTGATCCTCAATCTAATTAATCACAATGACTGTGCGTAGGTGCGTGCGCTGATGTTTTTGTTACGTGTTCGCACGCGTGCGAAGGGGGCAAGGACGTTGTGTTCTTTCCTAGCTGCATGTTACATTGAGCCCCCGATTTGTTCCAGATGTCTCTCTTCTTCTACCACTCTCTCTCTTTCTCTCTTGCTTGCTCTCTCTTCTCTTCTCTCTCTATCTCTATCTATCCCTCTCTGTCTCTGCCTTTCCCACAGCTTTTGCTTAATTTATACTCTGTCGCACAACAGTGTTGCTTGCCGACCAGATCTGTTATTTTCCGCAAGCGACACTGTTGTGCAATGGAGTATACATTGAGCTTTTCCTTTCCCAGTGACCCATATACCCAGGGTTGGGTCAGATTACATTTCAAATTTAGTTAGTTAACTGATTACAAATGTATGCACTTTTTTGTGAGTGACATAATCCTAATTTGATCTATTTTGAATACTTTTGGATTACTTTGGATTACTACAAAATCAAACATTGAAAATATATTTTAAAGAACGTTTAGGAAAACAAATTTACAAGCTTCCATGACAATGTAAATTAATTAAAGTAATTACACTTTTTTTCCAATTGTAATATGGGCTCTTTATAGTTACTTATTTGAGTAATCTCGTTACATAATCCGAAGTACATTTAGTCAGTTTCTACCCAACTTTCCCTGCCCGTCTCTTTTTATCCACCTTGCATGTCATGACTGTAGCTGATTAGACTGACTGATACACGTGTCTGCTTTAGACCTCAGACATTCTGGTCTTTGATGTGTGAGAGGGGGAAAAAAAGCATATTAACCACATGAATCCTAGCGTCCTCATTGTGGGCATGTCATGGTCGGAAAACATGCTGCGAAAATAGCCCATCTACAAACTTAACAATGTGTTGCAATGTGAGCTTGTAGATCAGAGAGATTTGGTGTAGAGGGAAAGGGGGAGAGGACTAAGTGTAGACCCCTGTGAGACCCAAGACAACAAAGTATATAGGGTTTGTATTAAGACCTGAGGCCACTTCTAAACATTTTCTAAATCCTAACAGTTTTTCGGAAAGAAATATTTAAAAAAAAATGTCACGGGTTTTTCAAAAATAGCAGATCTACAAGCTCATAGCGCGGCACTCGGTGCCGCGCTATGAGCTTGTATATCTGCTATTTTTTAATAGCCAAAGAAATCTAAAGTGACACCGATGCGTTCCAGGTCTTAATGGGTTAAGAAGAATGGGACTCTGTGTCTTGGAATTGATGTCTTTGCATTTGTGTTGGATTGTGTGCATGGCTGTAAAAGAAAAAAAACAGACACCAGGACGCATGTAGGCTGCTCTGTGTTATGGGTGGGATCTGTTTCCAGAGAAGGAATACAAAAATCACCAAAGCATTCTACACGGCAAAATACTGGTGTGTTATTTTAAGTGAGAGTTAAAGAAACACTCTGGAATTTTGGCCTACCACTCTAACTTCCATCTCTCTCTCTCTCTCTCTCTCTCTCTCTCTCTCTCTCTCTCTCTCACTCACTTTCCCTTTCCATCTTTAATTACCTTTCATAATTTGACCCCTAAGCGGCGCAAAAAGCGCCCAAACGCAGCCCAGTGAGCCCATTAGTTCGCAATCTGAATTCTCTGTCATAGTCATGCTCTCCGCTTGTCCCCTGTGGCCCTTATGTCCCTCCAGGACCTTGGAACACACACTCACACATGGTTTTGATAACAAGGAGAGGAGGGATGGATGGAGAAAGTGAGCGAGCGAGCGAGCAAAGGGAAACGGTAAAAGAAAAACAGAGGTTCACCCTTGCCAGTAAGTTTTACAACAGAGCCGTGACTCTCTTCTTAGGAATCTGTTGCGCCTGTTGCGCAACAAGCGGGAAATAATGGAATGAGAGACACAGAAGGAAATGGGCGGGGATAACCCCCGCAACCACACACACACACACACACACACACACACGCACGCACGCACGCACGCACACACACACATGCCCCAACCACACAAAAACACTCTTCTCTCCACCCTCTGCAGTATGTAGTTGAAGAATGGAGAGTGAAGGGTTTTGCGTTGAAGGGTCACTGTTTCCTCCAGGGGAGTACCGGGACAGGGCGGAGGCGTGTCAGGACACAGATGGGCCGTATTTTGATTCTGGAGCACGCGTTGTCATGGAAGACATGGGAGGGGAGGGAGTGTGTATGTGTGTGTGTGTATATAAGAGTAGCACTTCAACTCCAACGTGCCTGGTCATCCCATTGCCCAGACAGACACTGCTAAACAAGGACCAAAACCAACTGCGTTCCTACAGTACATGCTATGTTTCCGTTAGGGATACTTCCGTCTGGGGGTCAAGCGTTAGGGAGTGGTACCCAACAGAGGGACTGCAAAGGGGTCTTGTTATCTGAGACGCAGCTTTTTGGATTTATATGCAACCTTTATTTTTTTAAATAATGTTTTTGCCTGGTCTGATTTTCTACATTGTTTTTGTCATTGACTTTCTCTTCTCATTCATCGTCTGCCTTTCATTGCCAGACAGAACTCAGAAGATGCTGAAGCCAACGGGATTGTTTATTGTTTATAAGGATCCCCACCGTAGTGGAGACTATTCTTCCAGGAAAAAAAACATCTTTTGAAAAAACCTGTTTGTGAATAATGTGGTGGAATAATGTGGATTTAGAAAAGAAACTATTTTTGACTATCTAAGGAAATATCAGGTTATGCCAATGTGATGCAGTGCACTATAAAAAGAAACAGATATGTTGATATGCGTGCGTGTGTGCGCGTGTGTGCATGTGTGTGCGTGTGTGTGTGTGTGTGTGTGTGTGTGTGTGTGTGTGTGTGTGTGTGTGTGTGTGTGTGTGTGTGTGTGTGTGTGTGTGTGTGTGTGTGTGTGTGTGTGTGTGTGTGCGAGCGTGTGCGTGCGAGTGTGGGTGCGTGTGCTGTTGGGGACTGGTGTGATGTAACATCATGTTTTTCAGTCTTGTATAGACTGTCATAGGGTTTAGCCTCGCTACTTGGCTTCCTGTGTGTGTGTGTGTGTGTGTGTGTGTGTGTGTGTGTGTGTGTGTGTGTGTGTGTGTGTGTGTGTGTGTGCGTGTGCGTGAGAGACCATATTCTGTTCCTCCATATGGCCGTGATTTGTGTCATTTGTTCTCCTCTTGTTTGAACACTCGCTCACTGTGTGGTTTCCTCTGTCTTTGTGGCTGGTTGTTTATGTGGAGACAGAGTGTGCTGTAGCTGAGTCCAAAACGACTGTCTTTGGTTGTCATTTCTCATCCAGCAGAAGCGCTCTCACTATCTTTCAGTCCTTCACATAATGTTTCATATCGTCACTGTCAGGTGGAAACCTTGTATGTCCGAAACTGTTACTTTTCAGGAAGTGTTCTGTGTTCTAATGGATCCAAAAGTTATTATTTCGTTTCAAGCTCTTGTTAATACCTTTCAGAGTTACTACTTTCACAAAAAGGTTTTTAAAAAATAGCAGATCTACAAGCTCACTTGTAGATTGGCTATTTTTACTGCTTTTGTGTGACAATGTAGTATGACAAAGTAGGGCATTCATTTACTAAAAATGTGGACATGGACATGGTTATTGCCCGATAGCAACGATACCTTATATTACAAGACGGGTGAGCTGGGTGGTCTGGTCATGTGACAAACCATCCCATAGCCAGACGGTCTCAGTCCCTACTACACAGTAACATCTTGTGAGTGTTAATTTCACTCTGAAAGTGTACAAATGGAACCATATGGACCCATAAGAGTTACAAATGGACACATTCACACAGTTACTGCGTAATAACCGTCACTGTGTTTATGTCAACAGCCAGGTGTTTCTATTCAAGCATCTGAGCGCCAAATGTTTACATGCTTGCTCCTTTGCGACCTGTTCTGCAAGAGCGAGTTAACTGACTGAAATGTAAACATATAGGCCTGTGTTTCTCATCCTCCATGCTGATGGGTCCCAGGATGACCAATGACTAATTCAGACCTAGAACACCGGGTGATTGCTATAAACCAGTGGTTCTCAAACAGGGATCCAGGGACCCACAAGGGTTTCTTGAGGGGGTTCCAAATGGACCCTTGGCTGTAACTCTGAGAGTGTGCAAATGGAACCAAATTGACCCTTACAGGTTTGAAAAACACATAAACCACTTTTGTGTGGTCGGGGGTCTCAAGGGCCGGAGTCGAGTGTCAAAGATATGGACCTTCTGGTGGGGCCTTTTCTTGTCATGGGTGCGGTCTTCATTCTGGATGTTGGCAGCTGCCGGAGGAAACAGGGAGGTGGTGTGAGGACACAGGCCATCTCAAGCAAGGGCAGTGGCTGTTTGGTGTATGACTATGATGTCATCCGGAGGCGTCCGTCCACTTGCTTGGTTTACTGGACCGGTTTACACGACATGGTCCTGGCAACCAGAGAGCTGCGGTTTGGCTGTCCTCACAGTAGCCTGGACGGCCACCCGTTGGGGTAAATATTAGTCATCACAACAATGGAAGATGAGTGCAGTGGGGCTGTATTCATAAACAAATTTAGCGCAATGCTGATATAGTTGTAGGATTGGCTCTAGGGCCCAAATAGCTTGTTGCTGGATTTTGTTTGTTTGAAGAATCATGGAGAGTATTTGCGTGTGAACATTTGAGTCATTCGGAAGACATTCAACCCCCGCTGTATGCATGTGTGGCAGCAGGCTTGAAGACTTTGGTGATATAACAGTAGACGTTTCCAGCAATTAAGTGGTTTTGTATCCCAAAGACGAGTGCAGGGATTTGTTTGGAATTTGAATGAAAACAAAGCATTTCTACTGTACCAAATACTATGCAGTGAAGTAGTACTCATACTGGAAAATCCCTAAATGTAACCAATTCCAAACAAAGCATAAAATGTTCTTGAGATGAGTCATTGTGGTGTGTGTGTGTGTGTGTGTGTGTGTGTGTGTGTGTGTGTGTGTGTGTGTGTGTGTGTGTGTGTGTGTGTGTGTGTGTGTGTGTGTGTGTGTGTGTGTGTGTGTGTGTGTGTGTGTGTGTGTGTGTGCGTGTGCGCGTGCGTGTGCGTGTGCATGCGTGTGCAGACTCCAGACTTTGGTCACACCTGACCTTAGAACCTTAGAATGTCTAATTAGGGACAAAATTGACATTGCAAATTTAATTTCACTGGACTTTCAAGTAAGTCCAAGTAAGTAAGTAAGTAAGGATAACATAAGGTTAGGGTAAGGCGTGTGTCTGATAGGGTCACAGTTAAGGTTGGGCATGTCATGTGTATATGTTAGGGTTAAAGGGTACAGTCAGGGTTAAGGTTAGGCATGTATGTTAGGGTTAAGGATAGGCATCTGTTCGGATAAAGGTTATGCACGTATCTGTTATAGTGTAATCTGTTAAATTAACATTAGAGTAAGGGGTTATGGATTATGGAAAGAATGTATCAGTGCAATGTCCTTGAATGTTTGCAAAAATGAATGTATTTTCTGTGCGTGTGCGTGTGTGCGTGTGTGTGTGTGTGTGTGTGTGTGTGTGTGTGTGTCTCTGGGTGACTCTGTACCTCCCTCTCAGCCCTGAACAGTAAGAGTTTATGTGCTGTGCCTCATCAATCAGCACATGGTCTCTTACAGTGCAGGGAGACAGGCAACGGACAACAGCAGCCCAACGAGCCCTCCAGCTAAACGGGCACTTTTCATTTGGCACCACTGTCAGTGGTGGAAAGTAACTAAGCACATGTACTCAAGTGCTGCACTTAAGTACAATTTTGAGGTATTTTTACTTTACTGGAGTATTTTCAGTACTTTTACTTCTACTCTACTACATCTCAGAGGCAAATACTGAACTTCTACTCCACTAAAATT
This sequence comes from Gymnoscopelus braueri, assembly GCF_963280865.1. Lineage (NCBI taxonomy): Eukaryota > Metazoa > Chordata > Actinopteri > Myctophiformes > Myctophidae > Gymnoscopelus > Gymnoscopelus braueri. Next base: position 34,016,813 of record NC_137609.1, read on the forward strand.
AACCACTTCAGCCCTATATACAAGCTCACAATGCGTCGCGATGCGACGCATTGTGAGCTTGTAGATCTGCTATTTTCAAAAGATTTTTACGTTTGAAAAGTTGTGAAATGGGACATTCTGCATAATGAGTACTTTCTACTTTTGGTACTTTAAGTACATTTTGATACCAATACTTTTACTCAAGTTTTTCCCAGACTAGCAAAGTGAGTTGGAATTAGGTGGGTCATGGGCTTTAGGCCGAGAAGTAGTCAAATCAGTTTGTTTTGGGAGGTCTGAAGCTTAGTTTTTAGTGACATTGAGATGTTGGAGAACCAAGAGGTGAAAGCATAGTCAAAATGGCATTGATTGAGGGCTCTTGAGAGCACTTTTGTTGACAAAAGAGGAAATTCTGCCCAAATATCTTGTTCTCTGATTGACTTTCTTGATCACTTTTGATGCCATCTTTTCTCCTGTCAGTTTGTTGTCAAGAATACATCCCAAATAGGTCACTTCTTTTTTTGCTTTAGATTACTATATCGTCAACTCTGACCTTGAAATCATTTGCATTTACATTACTAAGGGAATTTTTGGACCCAAAAAGGTCTGTAACAAATTGTGTACAAATGGAACCATTATTTGTGCACTCTCAGAGTTATGGGGTCCTTGAAATGAAACAAGTTTGAGAACCACTGTATAAGTGTATGTGCTGTGAGACATCTGGCATGCCTGCTTTAGTGTACCTGCAGAGGGCAGCATTTACTTGTGATTGCTCAAGCTCAGTTTTCCATCCATACTTTTCTTCTACAGTCCTCCAAGTTTGTGCCCTTAAGCCTGATTTATACTTAGCTGTGCATTGTACATGTCTCACACCGGAAATGGCAGATCTACAAACTCACAATGCATCGCAGCACGATGGGTTGTGAGTATGTAGATCTGCTATTTCCGGTGCAAGACACCAGCACAATCAGGCGTTATCCTCTCCCTTGTTTATCACAAAGGTGAAGTTCCAAGACATTGGTGAAGGACTTCTGAGAGGTCTTAATAAGGGCAGCTACCTTAATTTACATTACCTGGTCACTATGGGCCATCAAATAGGAAACTACTGATATGATATCTTCAAATAGCTCAACTTTAGCATTTTAATATTTTAATATTTTGCTTCATTGGTTTATGACATCCACAGTGCATGTACTAAATACTCTATCTCTAGGCCCAAGCCTTTTTGGGGCCCTAAGCTGAATTTAATTTGCCCCCAAGAGAGAGAGAGAGAGAGAGAGAGAGAGAGAGAGAGAGAGAGAGAGAGAGAGAGAGAGAGAGAGAGAGAGAGAGAGAGAGAGAGAGAGAGAGAGAGAGGTTCCTTATTAATAACCCGATTAAACTTTTGGCATTAATTTCAGCAAATGATAGGGGTGTCAAAAGTTAACCATGTATTGCTCTAACAGCTTTCATACAGGTGGATTGTTTTAATGCCTCTCAATGAGGCCATCAGCTCCAAGATAAACATGTTAATGTAAGATAACCACCATGCGGTAATGTAAATAAAACAATTCAATCACATATAACTTGCTTCCTCGGTGCCCGCCGGTGCCCACACAGGGCCCTTAAGTGGCTGCTTACTTCACTCAGCCTCGGGCACGCCTGTCATGCTCAAACCGGGAAATAACAGAGTAGATTTCTTATATTACAGACGTCACGGAAACATAATGTGACCGTCAGACGGCAGACTAATAGCCTATATACTGAGTAATAAGGAAGAGTAATATGATCTGTGTGTGTGTGTGTGTGTGTGTGTGTGTGTGTGTGTGTGTGTGTGTGTGTGTGTGTGTGTGTGTGTGTGTGTGTGTGTGTGTGTGTGTGTGTGTGTGCGTGCGTTTGTGTGTGTGTGTGACTGCAGGTTACATCTCTCTCCACTGGGACTGTGTTGCTTTGAAGTGGGCTGCCTCTGGTGTCTCATAATCAGCCTCTGGAACAGGTGTGACCGGCTGACTCATGCTCTCAGCATGTGCTCTTAACATTCATGACTGTACTGCATGATGATCAACACGGAAGGAAACACCTCAGAGCCAAAAACAACACGGATCAAAAGTAATCCACAGCTTCTTTAATCTCATTCTTCCTATACTTCATTTGAAACATTGTCTGTCATGGTAAATCAAGTTAAAAGAAAACTGCATTTGCCACAAACTGATGATTAGGCAAAGGACAAAAAGAAAAACTCTAGTTATTTTGATGCCTTTTATCCAACACAGAACTCTCACACATGAAAGACCCATTAAAACCGGGAAAGTATCTGTGCCATTTCAGATTTTAGCGTTGGCTATTAAAAAATAGCAGATATACAAGCTCGCAGCGCGTTACTGCGTTGTGCATCTGCTATTTTTGAACACTTTAGAAAAATCTCGAAAATGTTTGAAATTTTACTTTAGCCTCAGGTCTTAATGGGATAAGTGAGGAATGGAAGGTGAATTGTCCATCTCTGCAGCACATCTTCTAGCCAGCAGTGGTCCTGTGGAAACAGAACTACCTCTGACCTACTTTCTCAACAAAGAGTGCAGCAGGTCTGCAGACAAATACCTTGGATTGTGGCTCCGCAGCATGTCCGGTCCGTTCGCCCTCTGCTGTTTTTTGCGACACCCGCCCCTAACGACCATGGCTGTAGACTGTTACCATGGTACTGTTGCTAGAGTAACAATCTAAAGCCACGGTCGCCATGGAGACAGCAGGAAGAAGGAGGGGCTGCAGTTGGCATGGTAACTGGAAACTGCGAGCTGTCATTGGCGCTCGAGCATGGACATTGCACACTTACATAATGTAGGACTCCCCTATTGCAAGCCTACACAGGCTTCTACGCTAAGACACAGAGAGAGAGAGAGAGAGAGAGAGAGAGAGAGAGAGAGAGAGAGATCTATGACATATGCAATGAGTTAACCATTCCCAGTCCACAACGTATTCATTCCCAAGATAGTTTCCATGGCATTACTCTTCCTTAGAGCTGACATCACTACAGCATCACCACTGTGCGCATGTGGGGTGTCTCTGGGGAGGGCAATGCCAGGCTTCAGTAGCCATGACTGTAGACTGTTACTGTACTGTGACACTGTATAAGCAGTAAGCAGTCTAAAGCCAAGGTGCTGATGCTCTGACTTAAGGGGAAGGGCAGGAGTGACGCCTCTCTCTCCTGTAGCCCTGCAAAAGCAAAGAGAGAAGTGGACAGGAATATTATGCAAAATATCAAATACTATGTTGCCCCTTTCATCAATTCCACAATCATGGACATCATCACTCAACATGATTCTTCTTCAAAAGGGGAAAGATTAGTCCCGGGATATCTGGTTGATTCCCAAACTACTTTGAGTGACAGTGTTTGTTTTATACGGTTCAATTAGGCTGTATCAAGTCTGTTAAAAACACAATAATCATTAGGGCCATCTGATATTGTCAATTCACTGATACTTTGCTTTAAAGACTATGCAAAAATTGATTGATTCTTGATACTTCTTAATTCTTGAGTGCAATTCTAGATCTGGCATCATGTGGTTTTGCAATAATAATAACTGGGCAGGCCACCAGTTACCATGAGAGAATGCACAATTAGTTGCTGTCATTTTCAATGTTTAAATTGATAAGAAATAAAAAATAGTTTTGTTTCAGATGAGAGGTGCATTCAACCAGTTATGGAAACATTACTCTGTAGTGCATGACAACAGAACAAAATGTGTTTAATCTGTGTTGGACAATAAATCACAAAATGAAATTCAAATGCATCCAGCATCTTACATTTTTACCACCCTGGTTTCTTCTTTGAGAAATCAAGGAAGCCAAGTAGAAAAGTTGTCAAAATTAAGCATAAGAAATGTTGTTAATAGGTTCATCCATCCATCCATCCATCCATCCATCTTCTATACCGCTTATCTGGAGCCAGAGCAGGTATTTGGGTATAGATATCAAGGCATAGTCTATCCAAAAAGTTCTGTTTCAGTTATCAATATTGGGATATGTACAATGTACTGTATATGCATGACTACATTCAGGAGTCAAGATTGAGACAGCATGCCTAGCATGCAAACCATTCCCATCAGCCTCACAGTATATCCCAACACAGTAATGTCTTATCAGATAAAAGAGAAATAAAGGCGGTGAGATATCTGTCAAACCTCATTATATCCTCTGGCATATAGATGCTATGAAACAAGAAGACAGGCGCTGGATCAGCAGTTCTCTGGAGGAAAGCCCCCTTATTGATGCAGTGTCTTAATTAACGGTCATGAATCCCTGCCTGGGAATATGTTGGACTGATTAGGTATCGCCTATTAGCATCAGCTATCATGTCACTGACAGCAGACTCTTTGTGTTCAGTAATAGACTGTCAGTAATGCACAAGAATAATGTACTGACTAACCATAACATGTGAACAGTCACTATAAACTATAAACAGACCTTTAGATATATTTACGCAAAGGCATGCTCTTCCCTATAAGCACTGGTCCCAGTCAGTCAGCTTACTGACTCACTGACCCATAGTCTGGCGTTGGATTTAACGTCTGAGCAAACTTATTTCTCAACATGGCCTGGTTTATATATCCAGTTTGTAAAAATAAATGGCTTGTGCCTGCTTATAATATAGGCTCTATGCACAGCAGCCATATTATCACTTCCTTCACAGGTGTTACCAATGATACTAATGAAGGCTCTGTTCCATTTAGTGTAGCGCAGTAGTTCTCAGACCTTTTAATTTCCACGACCCCCATAACTCTGAGAGTGTACAAATGGAATCAAATGGACCCTTATGGGTCCATTTGTTTCCATTTGTACACTCTCAGAGTTACACACCCGTAGGGGGCCATTTGGAACCCCCTCAAGGAACCATTTTAGACCCACTGGTGTAGCAAAGTGTTTCCAGTGAGCCAATATGCACAATATCAGCACACTGACTCTGTTTGACCAGAATGTAACAGAGCCTTCATTAGTATCATTGGTAACACCTGTGAATTTCTTCACAAAATATGGCTGCTGTGCATAGAGCCCAACTATGACTTATTTGTTTTGTTGGGGGACCCTTCTTCAAAAAGGTTTCTGCCTTTATCTTGTGTGCGCCTATTTCAGAACCACCGTAGGTGAACAGCGACGGAGTTGTTGCACTGTCCATGGTGCTGAACTGGATGTCTGCCCTGGCCCACGACGGCTACGGCGTAGCCTACAGTATTGACTTAGTTCGGGGGGTCCCCAGTTCAAACATGATTATTTTCGGGGGTCGCGGCTTGAAAAGGTTGAGAACCACTGACTTATAGTTTGCAGTGCTTTCGCGAATAAAGAAACTCCCCTAAGCTTAAACCACTTTAAGACCCACGTTTCACCGCGCTGTGACGTAGTCTGCCTTTTAAACCACATGGCAATTCATACATACAGGTGGTGCAATAACAATTTACACATCTTTGGCCATATGGAGCCGGTCAGTCCACATCCTAACTCACTCAATATGGTTTAGTGGTGTAAAGTAACTGAGTAGATTTACTGCACTAAAGTACAAGTTTGAGATATTTTTACTGCAGTATTTCCACATTTCAGTATACTTTTACTTCTATTCAACTACATTTTATAGGCAAATATTATCTACTCTACTCGACTACAATTATTTGAAAACTTTCTAGTTTCTAGTAGATTTTGGTTATTATTCGGCCATTTGAAAATAGCCCATCTACAAGCTCACAATGCGTTGTAGATCTGCTACTTTAAGTAGGCCTACATTTTGATATACCAACACTTTTGTAAAATTTGAATACCGTACTTTTACTTATAACAGAGTATTACTACATTGCAGTATTGACACTCTTACTTAAGTAAAACATTGGAGTACTTTTTTCCACCACTGGTTTATAGTAAGCTGTAAAAGTTATATACCACAGCGGATGTGTGCTTTAACCATAACCGTTATAATGTACAGGACGTGAGTGACGTAGAGCCACCGGTAAGCAGCAGGTAAGCAGCGGCAGGATACTCTTTTCTGCACCGAATGTGTGCACGGGGCACAGAGCACGAGACCTCCGCCAAAGGGGTTCTTCTTACTACGTCACAAGGCGTGCGAGCCTATCAGCTCTCGCTCAGTCGCTGCTCGGCTTATCAGAGCGCGTGGGTAGCGGAGCCTCAGTGTAGTCTCCAAGAAGATCTCTGTGCTGTCATCACTGACGCCATGCACATAATATACAACTCTCTCTCTCTCTCTCTCTCTCTCTCTCTCTCTCTCTCTCTCTCTCTCTCTCTCTCTCTCTCTCTCTCTCTCTCTCTCTCTCTCTCTCTCTCTCACACACACACACGCACGCACAGCCGCAGTGTGAATTGCGTGGTGACAACTGACGTGCGGAGGCGTGAATGCGCATTGAGAGTCGCTCGTGCACAGAGAGAGAACGCGGGGGAGGAGAGGGGGAGTGGGTGGGTGGGTGGGTTTGTGTTGCCTGTCAATGAAACCCCTTGTTCATTCACAACTCGTATTGTTCGGCATCTCATATCGAATGACTTTGATCCCGCAATTACAATCCTTCCTTATTGACTCAATACACAGATAATTATTAGTGTTTATTACACTATAGAGTCATCATAAGTTAAACTAACTTAACTGTAGCATATATGCTATACACAAAGAAGTATATTAACACAGTTACAGTTATAGGAAGACCACGTGTGTGTGTGTGTGTGTGTGTGTGTGTGTGTGTGTGTGTGTGTGTGTGTGTGTGTGTGTGTGTGTGTGTGTGTGTGTGTGTGTGCACAAGCGCGCGCGCGTGCGTGTGGGAGAGAGAGATACTCAGGAGTGAGAAAGAACTATATAGCATGCGGTCTCTTTAAAGGGTTATAGTAGGTGAGTGCGTCACGTGTCATCTGCAAAGTGCGCAAGGGTGACGCAGGGCTGACTTCACTGGCCGAAAACGTCACAGACTGAGAGGCTGAAAAAAAAAGTAGGCTAAAATGAAATACTGAGCGGAAACAACGCAGGAGAGGTGGGTGGGGGGGAGGGGGGAGCAAATGTGGGGGGAATCGAACCGGAAGAAAGAAATATATAGGTATACAGTGTCATCGTCACCGTCACCGGAAACCTCCCTGCATGTGCCACGCGCCGCCCTGAATGGAATACACCCACCCACCCACTCACCATCACACACACACACACACACACACACACACACACACACACACACACACACACACACACACACACACACACACACACACACACACACACACACACACACACACACCTGCGCCTGCGGTTATAGAGATGCGTGTGTGTGTGTGTGTGTGTGTGTGTGTGTGTGTGTGTGTGTGTGTGTGTGTGTGTGTGTGTGTGTGTGTGTGTGTGTGTGTGTGTGTGTGTGTGTGTGTGTGTGTGTGTGTGTGTGTGTGTGTGTGTGTGTGCCTGTGTGCCTGTGTGCCTGTGCCACATACACGGGCGCGTTTAGAGAAAGCGTGCCATTATTTCGGCACCTCTGAGGAGGCTCACACTGGATTGAGAATCTAATAGCACTGTCCGAATGAATGACTACCGAAACAGCAACTGTCTTTTCCCCCCAAAAGTCGATCCTGTGTCTGTAGCCTATAGTGTTCATTTAACTCTGAGTTCTACCTTTATCTTGTGCGCACCCATTTCAGAACCACCAGGTGAACAGCACGGAGTTGTGGCGCTGTCCGTGGTGCTGAACTGGATGTCTGCCCTGCCCCACGACGGCTATAAGCGTGAGTTGCACCATGGTTTGCAGACTAGTGCTACTGCTAAGACTAAGATTGGTATAGGTAGCCAAATACAGAATTACGTTTACCACTCAGAGTTAAATGGATAAATCATGAACACACCTTGACTCAAAACATCAGGTTTCGAAGAGGACTTTGTCCGCAACGCATCCTGTCTGTCTGTGCTCTTCTCGGCTCTCAATCTAGGCTGCATGCTGCCCACGTGGGAGACAAAATGAGTCACACTGCAGTAACTTCCAACCGGAGAGAGAGCGAGAGAGAGGAGGACAGAGGCGCGCGCGCGTGTGTGTGTGTGTGTGTGTGTGTGTGTGTGTGTGTGTGTGTGTGTGTGTGTGTGTGTGTGTGTGTGTGTGTGTGTGTGTGTGTGTGTGTGTGTGTGTGTGCTTGAGAGAGTGTAAGTATGTCTGACACACGGCTGATATCGGTCAACAGCAGCAGACTGGTCCGTTCAAAACACCCTCTTATAGTTAAGGTGCACTTGTGCCATAATAACAAAAAAACCTATGGATCAGCATACACACCAGGAGCTAATATGGAGCTATACACCATATAACGGTCATACAAATCATCAAATTATATATAAAACAAATTAATAAAGAAGTTTGGTTATAAATGTAACTTACCTCCATTCAGTCTACCAAAGTTCCGAGAGTCCTCGGAGGATGTTTCCTCCTTGCTGAAGAAATAAGCTATATTATGGGTCTATAGGTCCTATAACGTTGATAGTCTAACGTTGTAAACCTATATATCACTATAGTCTTCAGTCCACAGACACAGTGCACATCTTCCACTAGACCAGGCTCTTTTCCATCTACCGTAAGGCTTTTTATAGAGCGATCCGTAGTACTAGTACAGGAGCAGAGGAGGGGGGGGGGGGCAGAGAGGGGGGGGGCTCATTCACTAAAAAGCATCACCTACACATGTACGTGCGTGTGGTTCTACGTCACTGACAGAGTGCAGCTATTTATAAAGGAGCAGCCAGTGTAGTGTGACTGTGGACATCAACCACTGTTCACCGGTCGCCCTGGAGATGAAAATAGCATCTTTATTGTGTTGTTTATTAGTTATTAGACAGGATATGATTTGATTTCAGAATGCCAAACACGTTAATTTGCCAGCAGGAAGACGTTTACCATAAAAACCCCGTGACAGGATTTTAGTTTGTTTGTTGGTTTGTTTGTTTTGTTGGTTAGGACAAATCCCTCCGAATCAGCTTTAAAGGAGTAGTTCACCCCAAAAATGACTTATTCATCATTGGTCGTTGGTCAATAGGAGACTCAGTAGGAGACTCTTTGAGTCTGGAGACTCAGCCGGTCATCAAATTATTGGCTCAGGAATGTGACAAAAAAATCTCCATGAATTCAACTTATGGGGTGTGTAATTGATAGAAAGTATTTTTTTGGGTGAACTACTCATTTAAGAAAACGAATCAATGAATGAGATTATGTAGGGCTATGATTGTGCTCAACAAGTCTGAGAGAATTAAGGCGTTAATATCTAAAACATAAAAAGTACGATCGAGGATCTATACGCTCTCCCAGTAGAAAAAAAACATGTTTATTCAATCAAAAAGTTGTAAACATGACTTGTCGGTCCCATATGTAGGCTATAACGATCAGTGTCTGCTCAAAGCTGACCAAAATGTGCCAACATTGGTCATTGACGCAGAACTAAAGAAATCGTGACTCGTAAGTTACACTATGAAATATCTTGCCTGCCCTGCACAGTGTGTTTATGCGCAAAATGTGCAGTGGTGGAAAAAAGTACGGCACATTTTTTTTCACTTATGTAAAAGTATCAATATCAATAAGTATTGTTATCAAAATGTACTTGAAGTACCAAAAGTAGAAAGTACTAGGCAAAATGTCCCGTTTCAGAAGTTTTGAAATGTATAAATTGTATAAAAAATCTTTTGAAAATAGCAGATCTACAAGCTCACAATGCATCACATCACGAGGTATTGCCAGCTTGTAAATTGGCTATTTTCAAATGGCAAGTGTATGTTTTGTAACTATAACTCCAAGTTTTCAAATAATTGTAGTGGAGTAAAATATTTGCCTGCTACAATGTAGTGGAGTAGAAGTAAAAGTAGCCTATTGAAAACTGGAAGTACTCCAGTGAAGTAAAAAATACCTCAACATTTTATTTAAGTACAGTTGAGTAAATGTACCTAGTTACTTTACACCACTGATGATATGGCGTGAGTAGAGGAGCTACCGCCCGCCCCATCTGTTAACTTAACTCTACATTCTGGGGAGACCCGTGCTGTGCATAAATGGAAGCGTCTGACGCGCGTAGGCGCAGGGTGCCAAGCTGTACGACACCGTACGGTTGTATGTACCGTTGTACCACTCTAGTCTAACCCGATTCTAAGAGAAGAAGAATTTCACGATTTTTCCTAATAAAGCAGATCTACAAGCTCATAGGAGTGTCGCACTATGAGCTTGTATATCTGCTATTTTTGAATAGCCAAAGAAATCTAAAATGACACTACTATTGTATGTATTTGGCCGCCAACCCCCCCCCCCATCTCAAATTATTTTGTTCCAGGGACACCCAGAAGCAAAGATTTGAGTTAAAAATGTTTACTTATATATATTAAACGAAATACATATAGAATTCAATGACTTGCACACATTTTCAAGATTTTTGAATAACCAAAGTATAAAAAATGTATGTGCTATATATTTAGCTATTCTTTAAGATTTGTACAAATGTTCAATTTTTTTTTAAATAGCAGATCTACAAGCTCATGGTGGGTACGAAGTGACGCGCTATGAGCTTGTATATCTGCTATTTTTGAATAGCCAAAGTATAAAGAACCAATGTGCTATTGCTATATAGTTAAAGTCTAAAATGACACAGATTTTAATGTTAAACTTGAGAATTGAGAATATATCCTACTTTTAATCCTATCTAACACCCCCAACCATCCACAGAATAAACACTATTGTAACACTTTCTATACATTTAGTGAATTCTTAAATGATGTTTGATGACCTGCTTCGTGATACATTCAGCCTCGTGAGACATTTTAGAATGTATATTACTGTAACATCGGAGGTAGTAACCCATTTCAAAAGAAATGTCCCATTGACAAATCCATATAGGCTAATAGTTGGCATAACTCCAATGCAAAATATTATGTAGCCTATACATATACGCCAATAGTATTATTTAAGAGAACGTATCCCTTTAAAATATACATTTGATAGAGAGTGTAGGCTACAAATATAACAAAATGGACCATTTGTCAACTTTATGCTCTCTCTCAGAGTTAAATGAACATTCAGGATATCACAGTGTACATTGGTGGTTATTATAGCCTATTTCGTTTTTTGCAGGACAGTCAGATATGTGCTTAATCATAGAACAAGTTTAAGTTTCAGTCACCGTAAGTTTTTGTATTTTTCTCTTTGAGGGAAACTTAACCACATGAACTCTATAGCATCCTTATTCTGGCCATGTCATAATAGAACATTCAGCAAAAATAGGTGAACATCCGGCACAAATTGCAGATCTACAAGCGATTTGGGATAGAGGGAAAAGGGTGGGGGACCAAGTATAGACCGCTGGGGGACCCCGGTCAACAAAGTATAGGGTTCAAGTGGTTAATTGTCTGTGGATCAGTGGAGGTTGGCAGCCATGGGGAGAATCTCCATCATCTGCCTCAGTACAGCAAATGCCCCAAAAACAAAAACTTTTAATGAGTATCTGGCAGTGCGTGTGTGTGTGCGTGTGCGTGTGCGTGTGCGTGTGTGTGTGTGTGTGTGTGTGTGTGTGTGTGTGCGCGTGTGCGTGTGTGTGGCATTGCACCAGGTTAGTCATCGTGGGTCTTCATTCCCATATTAATCTCACCCAGTCTGTTATACTGCTTCTCAGCATTACCTCTACTCTCAAACACACACACACACACACACACACACACACACACACACACACACACACACACACACACACACACACACACACGCACACACACACGCACGCACACACGCACGCACGCACGCACGCACGCACGCACGCACGCACGCACGCACGCACACACGCACGCACACACGTACTGTGACATCACGCCGTCTTTTCCTATCCTGCAGGCATGCATCTCAGCATGATAATTGTCGATGGTGCTTATTTGTACCGCAGTTATCAGATGGTAATCTTTTTTGTGTCCTTTTCTTTCAAGGCTGCAACTAGGCTGCACAGTAAAATCTTCAGTGTTCATTTAACTCCAAGACTGTACAAAGGTAACCTTTGTACACTGTTGGAGTTACAGATGGATACACTGAGGATCTTACTGTGTATTTTCACAGGTCGGTCTCTCTGTCTAGCTCGGCAGTCATTCCCTCTCTTTCTCTCTCTCTCTCTCTCTCTCTCTCTCTCTCTCTCTCTCTCTCTCTCTCTCTCTCTCTCTCTCTCTCTGCCTCCCATCATCTGTATTCTGTATTCTGTCTGTATTCTAACAGCTCATCCCTGCCGTACGCGCTCAGCCGCCCACCTCGAACATCCCACCTCCCCTTTACTCTCTCTCTCTGACTCATACTGAAATCCCAGTGAGCCTCCAATCCCACCGCCGCCCCCGACCCAATCCCCCCCACACCCCCCCCCACTCCGCTCTCTCATTTGCGCTTTTCTCTCTCTTTGATTGCCATGCTGCTTGGCTTGAATGCATAATGAGCAGGGGTGCGATGGAGAACTAGCTAATGCAAATGTTAGAAGAAACGGGGAAGAGGGGGAGAGGTAGAGGGGTATCTTGCCAAGCCTACCCCGTAATGAGGAGAGAGAGAGAGAGAGAGAGAGAGAGAGAGAGAGAGAGAGAGAGAGAGAGATGGGGAGTCAAAGAGTATCAGAATGGGAGGGAGGAATGAGTGGGTGTTAGTGAAACCCCTCTCACCCCCATCTCTCTCTCTCTCTCTCTCTCTCTCTCTCTCTCTCTCTCTCTCTCTCTCTCTCTCTCTCTCTCTCTCTCTCTCTCTCTCTCTCTCGCGCACGCAAAATCACTCACACCCGTGCCCTCAAACACTGTGATGAACCTACGTACTTACACTCTCTCATGCACAAACACACATGCACACAGGCACGCACACACACACACACAAAGATACTCATTAAAAGTTTTTGTGGGTTATCTGTA
>NC_137609.1:34032162-34037162 GCF_963280865.1 Gymnoscopelus braueri
AATCTGTGTCTCCAGACTCCAGTGCTTCATCACACTGAAACGGCATCTGCCTGCACTGAAGTGAAGTGTCACAAGATACATTACATTAGGCAGCAGATCACAGTCATGCTGCTCCGCTCTCAAACTAGGCCACATTGTTTATGTGCTGTTGTTGTTTTTTTGTTTTTGCTCTTTTTTTTGCAGAATTGAACCACATTTAATTAAGTCCGTGGTTCTCAACCATTGGTCCGGGGACCACCAGTGGTCCTTGAGGAGGGGGTTCCAGATGGTCCCCTGCTAAATTATGGAGAGTTGGTAATCAAATCGACCCTTACAGTATACAGGTCCATTTGGTTTCATTTTATGGTCTCAAGAGTTCAATTATTGTTAAACATCTGCATTACTTAATTTACAAGAAGTCTACACAATTAGAGAATGTAGAGGAATTGTTGTTTTGATCAATGTTTGCCTGTTACGTATCTCTCCTAATGGTACCACATCAATACAGCATTAAGTTGTGGACAACATCTTATCCAACGATAACAAAATATTCAAAGTTTTGGGTCTGAGAGGCTAAATCTCATCAAATGGTGGTCCGTGGCTCAAATGCCGAATAAATAATGCACCTTGACATGAAAAAGGTTGAAAACCACTGAATTAAGTTATTAAACAATTGCTTAAGGGCAGGACTGAAAGATTGTGGGATGAGAACAAGTCTATTAACCTTTAAACATCACTACTACATGAAAAGAATGCGTCATAGGTTTAGGAGATGGTTTGTTTTTCCAGCTTCAGCGTTACAAGCCCAGTTATAGTTATACTTATGCACAAATATATACAATATAGGTTACGGTAGACTAGAGCTGTCTGCTGCTTGGTATGACTCACATATGGCTGTAATAGCTTAGTCAGAGAGAGATGAGGCAGGTAGCTATAACTGAAAATCTACTTTATATACGCACACACACACACACACACACACACACACACACACACACACACACACACACACACACACACACACACACACACACACACACACACACACACACACACACACACACACACACACACACACACACACACACACACACACACACACACACACACACATACACACACAGACATACATACAGAGAAGAACTTCATTCATGTATGGTGAACATGCCTACTATAAAAAAGGATTATGCAAGGGACGGTCAAGAGATTCAAGGTAGGCTACTGGCCCTTTAACTCGTTGTTGCTAGGGAAATGAAGCTGTTTACTCTAGCCACAAAGCTGGTGGCCACACAAACCCTCCACGTGCTACACGCTGAACCCCCCCCCCCCAGCCTATACCACCCCCCTCCAGCCCACCTTCATATGCTAAGAGATATTTTTAAGAGGCAGGTGGCAGGTTGGTGTGAGCTCGCTCATATCAATGACCAAATGAAAAAGTACCAAAGGAGATGGGGCATATTTATTTATGTATGTGTGTGTGTATGTATGTATGTATGTATGTATGTATGTATGTATGTATGTATGTATGTATGTATGTATGTATGTATGTGTATGTGTATGTGTGTGTGTGTGTGTGTGTGTGTGTGTGTGTGTGTGTGTATGTATGTGTGTACTGTATGTGTGTATGTGTGTATGTGTGTATGTATGTATGTATGTATGTATGTATGTATGTATGTATGTATGTATGTATGTATGTATGTATGTATGTAGTATGTATGTATGTATGTATGTATGTATGTATGTATGTATGTATGTATGTACAGTATGTATGTATGTGTGTATGAGTGTATGTATGTATGTATGTATGTATGTATGTATGTATGTATGTATGTATGTATGTATGTATTTATGTATTTATGTATTTATTTATTTATTTATTTATTTATTTATTTATTTATTTATTTATTTATTTATTTATTTATTTATTTATTTATTTATTTATTTATTTGGGGGATGGACTATTGAGAGACAGACAGAGGATACATCCTGACATCTACTGGCTGATTTATGGAACTGCATAATGAACAGAAGCAGATGTAATGTAAGGATGGCAGATAGTGGTCCAGACAGAGCTCAAAAAAGGCTGGGAACCACTGTAATACCATATAGATGAGCTATACTATAGCTCATATTATGACTCTATAGCTGCTATAGAGTCATCAAGCTATTATCCTATAGCTGCTACTAATAATATAACACATGAGCAGAAAGTTACATATTATGTATTATGTATAAAATATATCTGGGCTGATAAAATAGTTGGCCTGGCTGCTGCTGCAAATAGAATAAAGATCTAAGTGCAGTGTGGCCACAAAAGTGATGATAGCCCTGCTATGCCTAGGGTCCAGGGACCCCTAGGGATCGTCCAGGGGGTCCCAGTTAAATGATTTATGGACCCATACAGGATAATACAGAGTTATGGGGGTCCGTGGCCTAATGCTTATCAAACTGGGGTTTAGAGGAAATTAAATGAAAGGGATCGAAACTTCTGTGAACCTCCCTGGTATAGTGAAAACTTGCAGTTAGGCTACTTTATGGTTCTGGGGCCAATCATAAAAACAGAATATACCACTGGCAAAAAGGTTGAAAACCACTGAATGAAGTTATTAACCAATTGCATAAGGGCAGGACTGAAAGATTGTGGGGTGAGAACAAGTTAACCTTTAAACGTCACTACTACATGAAAAGAATGCGTCATAGGTTTAGGAGACGGTTTGTTTTTCCAGCTTCGGCGTTACAAGCCCAGTTATAGTTATACTTATACACAAATACATACAATTTATAGGTTACGGTAGAGCTGTGCATGTTTGCTGTCTGCTGCTTGATATGACTCACATATGGCTGTAATAGCTTAGTCAGAGAGAGATGAGGCAGGTAGCTATAACACACACACGCGCATGCACGCACGCACGCACGCACGCACGCACGCACGCACGCACGCACGCACGACGCACGCACGCACGCACGCACACACACACACACACACACACACACACACACACACACACACACACACACACACACACACACACACACACACACACACACACACACACACACACACACACACACACACACACACACACACACACACACACACACACACACACACACACACACAGAGAGAGAGAAGAACTTGATTCAGGTGACTGCATGTGTGCATGTGCAGAAATAACTGATCAGTTTTTGATGAATTATTCAATAGCATAGTGGAGGAATATGTATGGTGAACATGCGTACTATAAAAAAGGATTATGCAAGGGACGGTCAAGAGATTCAAGGTAGGCTACTCGGTAGGCTACAACAATCATAAAGACAGAATATAATAGTAGAATATAGCTTTCATGGAAGGATGAGAAAGTATACCTACACAATGGAATCAATCACTTCAAACCTGGCGTCTGGGCTACAACTCAGCTGAAATCCCAGACAGCCCAGAATAAACTAGGTTGTGCTGAACTTTTAAGTTGTTGTTTCTGTACCAGCCAGGCTGCAGCTGTTGCCTATCCCTATACGTGCCATATCTGGTCATTTTCTCCACACACTCCTCTTGTTAGTGGGACGATTTTTTCAACTGCTGTATAAAAGCGGCTGTAAATGCTGCCCACTTTTCCATGGTACGGAATTGTTGTTCAATCTCGCCTGTTGGGCTGGCACTCTGGTTTCAATCAATTAAAGTATGGCCTGCTCCTCTGTTTGTTCCAGTGTTTGTCTGCTGTGTGTTGAACTTGAGTTGACCGTTTGCTTTGATGTCTCAGCCCTTTTGCGCTGCCGCTTCCCTTCCTCATTTATGAATAGCTTTTCTCCCACCCCACAAGCGGGAATGCCTTATTAGAAGAGTGTAGAAAGTCTCATGCTTCTAGACCTACAGTAATCAGTAATCAGCAGCATTTGACACAGTGAACCTGGACACCCTCACTGACCTTGGCATTGCTGGGACAGTACTTAAGTGGTTCTCCTCCTGTACCGGACTGGCCAGACCTACCAGGTTTCTTGGAAAGGTTTGCTTTCATCCCCCCGTACCCTCCTAACCAGGGTTCCTCAGGGGTCTGTACTTGGGCCCTCCTTTTCTCCCTTGCTCACAAGCTCTCCAATCACTGTGAATAAACTACTACTATTTATAGGTTACGGTAGAGCTGTGCATGTTTGCTGTCTGCTGCTTGATATGACTCACATATGGCTGTAATAGCTTAGTCAGAGAGAGATGAGGCAGGTAGCTATAACACATACACCCACACACACACACACACACACACACACACACACACACACACACACACACACACACACACACACACACACACACACACACACACACACACACACACACACACACACACACACACACACACACACACACACACACACACACACACACACACACACACACACACAGGCTACTTCAGTTGTCCCCAGAGCGCCCAGACATTATTTCGGTGCTGTTACTTGCAATAGTCCACAATTTTTCTTTTCTTTTTGGCCAGACGCATGGTGCCCCTCCAAGCCTGGTGCCCAGGCCTTCAGCCCCTAAAGCCTGTCTGTAGGCACCATTTGGAGTGGATGGAGGTGCTGGAGGCACCCTCAACTGTACTGGAGGAGGCACTGGATGTACCTGGACTGGAGGAGGCACTTGAGGAGACACAGTAACTAAGTACATGTGCTCAAGTACTGCACCTAATTACAATTTTGAGTTTTTTTTTTACTTTACTGGAGCATTTCCAATTTTCAATACTTTTACTTACTACCCCGCTACATCTTAAAGGCAAATATTGTAATTTTTACTCCACTACAATTATTTGAAAACGTAAGTTACTAGTTACTTTGTAGATTTTAATTATTCATACAGACAACAAACACATATTTCAGCCCTATACTGTACATCTGCAAGCTCAAAACGTGTCGCATTGCTACACGTTGTGAGCTTGTAGATCTGCTCTTTTCAAAATATTATTTAACATTTTATACATTTGAAAACTTGTGAAATTTCTACAATAATGAGTACTTTTACTTTTGGTACTTTA
>NC_137609.1:34042162-34457162 GCF_963280865.1 Gymnoscopelus braueri
AAGCAGCGAGAGAGACTGAGAGGGGACAGCAGCAGCAACAACAACAACCACCAGCCCCGAGACGTGGACAAGAACAGGGAGATGGTGGCGGAGAGAAGTGAGAGGAACAAAACCAATGCCAACGTTCCGACCCTTTCAACGAAGCGCTACTCCAAGTCGGACATCCGGCGCTCGCGGAACCGCACCTACAGCAGCAGTTCGGCTAGCAGCCTGGATGGCCCCGGAGCGGGGAAGGGGGCCAGCAACGAGGGGCCCCAGCCGCGGTGTTTGGGGCCTGTGCGCAAGGAGAAAGCGGAGGGGAGGAACGACGGAGGTGTCCGAAGAGGAGGGGGCCAGCCGCGCAGCTCGAGGACAAACGGAGAGTCGTCCACAGAGTCCCCTGAAGGCAGCGAGCTGAGCGACATAGCGGAGGACCGAAGGCGCAGGAGGAGGGACGGCGAGGAGGAAGACAGGGTGATGGAGCGACGGCAGGAGGAGAAGGGCCGACCACGGGGGAACAGAGTGGGAGGGCGAGGAATCCTCCGGGTGTCACTGGACAAGCTACCGAGTGCATCTCCTGGTAACGCCCCTGCCAGCCCACATCGCAGGCCTGCCCCGAGCCCCCGCGGTAGAGGAAGGGGCATCCTGGTACTCCCTGCCCACACAGACCTCTCCAACTCGCCGGAGCCCGGGCCCAGGCTGCTGTTCGGGGGAATCCGGGGAGGAGGAGGCACAGCGGCAGGCAGAGGAAGAGGAGGGAGAGGGGGGGGAATGAGGCGCCTGAGGCGCCTCTGGGACCCCAACAACCCTGACCAGAAACCAGCGCTGACCCGCAGCCAGCCCTCCCAGCATACATCGCTCCAGCAGAAGCCCATGTACCTGCAGACCTCGGGGGGCGGCTACGGACAGCTCCACTTCCTGGACACGGACGACGAGGTGGCTGGCAGCCCCCCCATCCATCCGGGGGAGCACTTCCCCACCCAGCAGCAGCAGCAGGCTGCCGCCATGGCCTACTACAAGTTCCAAAACTCCGACAACCCTTATTGCTACCCTGTGCCCACCAGCAACCCGCACAACCCCAATGCTTCTGCCGGCCAACGGTATCCATACCCATACCACATGGGTCCCTACCAAATGGGCCCGTCCAACGGTATATACCCGGCTACTAGCGGGGGGTATCGGGGAGCTGGATACCCCCAGACTGGAGTGGATGGGAGTTTGACCCCCGAAGAGGCGGAGCGGAAGGCCAGGGGCGAGCTGGGGAGGCTTCTTAGGGCTGCTGACACACAGGAGCTCCAGCTTAGTAACCTGCTGTCCAGGGACAGACTGAGTACAGAGGGACTGGACCGCATGGCCCAGCTGAGGTGAGGAATTATGGGAAACGAAGGGAAAGGTTGTTGAACAACACACTGGCTGCGAGAGAGAGAGAGCTATCCATCTAATACATGAAGTCACTATTCTAAGTTCGTAAAAGTATATTACTCCGTAATGGGGAGCTCATACTGTATGTTGTTGACAGTATTGACATTATTGTTGACCTAAGTATCCTCCTGGAAGTATCCCTAACCTAACCATAACCTTTTCATCATTTTAGAACTGCAGTTCAATCAATCTATTGAATTTATCCTAAACCTCTCAACACATTTTCTTTTGTTATTACATTACGGTCATTTAGCAGACGCTTTTATCCAAAGCGACTTACAATAAGTGCTTTCAACATAGGTAGGCAAGAAAACTACTAATCACCGGAACTCTTAAGTGTACATTCTCTTCTAAAACAAGCAACTAAGAGTATACCTAGCGCTAAGGTAAAACTGCAATATATCAGCTACCTACTTTCTTAAACAGATGAGACAAATGGGAAAATCAAAAGAGCAAGAGCTAAAACCAATAAGTGTATCAAATAAACAAGATCCAATAAAACAAGAGCTCGTACAAATAATTGACAACAAGTAGGCAAGGCTAAGTGGAAGGGTCAGGGTCAGGGTAGTGTTTCCTGAAGAGGTGGGTTTTCAGCCTGCAACGAAATATGGGCAGTGACTCTGCTGTCCTGATGTCATCAGTGGGGAGTTCATTCCACCACTGTGGGGCCAGAACAAAAAAAAACTGTGACCGCGTAGATCGGCCAGAAGGACCAATGAGCGACGGGGAAACCAGTCGCCCCGAGGCGGCAGACCGAAGTGGTCGGGCAGGGGTGTAAGCCTCGACCATAGCTATTTGTTTGTTATTTGTTATTGCAAGTAGGACATTAACCTACTTGCAAGTAAGAATTTCATGTTCCTGTGTCTGTGTACATACTGTATACTGTATGCCACTTTGTACTTGAACTTCAAGTCAAAACAGTTCAACTTTAATATTTTTGGTCTAATGCCACTTTAACAAACCAGTTCAATGCTTATTTCCTTGTGTTTCAGGGCGGAGCTGTTGACTCTATACGAGCAGGTAATCCTGACTGACATCGAGTTCTCCGACTCTCAGAATCTGGATCAGGCCCTTTGGAAGAACGTCTTCTATCAGGTCATCGAACGCTTCCGCCAGCTGCTCAAAGACCCAGCTGCTGACAACACCCCTCGTATCAGGAACATGCTACTCACACTGCTGGATGAGGTACAGCAGGGGTGTAAAGTACATTTACTCAAGTACTGTACTTAAGTAAAATTGAGGTATTTTTCGTTATACATATGATACCTTGTGAAACTGGTCATTCTGCATAATGAGTACTTTTACTTTTGGTACTATTCGGGCTATTCGGTACTACTATTCGGGCTATTCGGTACTATTCTTTTTGGGCTATTCAAAAATAGCAGATCTACAAGCTCATAGCGCGGCACTCGGTGCCGCGCTATGAGCTTGTAAATTTGCTATTTTTTAATAGCCAAAGAAATCTAAAGACATACACAGATTCTTTCCCGGTCTTAATGGGTTAAGTAAAAACATTTAGTACTGTTTCCACCACCCTAAGGCAGGGGTGCTTTGTTGATAGTGGCAAAATATACAGTATATTAAAACACTTCATTGCTATTTCCTTAACCCCATGAACCCCAGCATCTCTATTCAGGGGCAAACATTCGTTGAAAATGGCGTTGTGAGCTTGTAGATCAGCTACCTTCGCCAAAGAGATTTGGTGTAGGGGGAAAATGATGATCACTGTCCTCAATGTGTCTCTGTTTCACAGGGAGCGATATTCTTCGATGCACTGCTTCAGAAGCTGCAAACTGTGTTCCAGTTTAAGCTGGAGGCCTACATGGATGGCGTGGCTATCAGGGCTCGCCCATTACGCAAAACGGTACAACACTGTGTGTGTGTGTGTGTGTGTGTGTGTGTGTGTGTGTGTTTGGGCCGGGTAATATATTGATATCGTGATATGAGACTAGATATCGTCTGGGATTTTGGATATCGTAATATCATAATAATAAAGATGATATGGCATAAGTGTCGTCTTTCCTGGGTTTTAATCACTTGAAAAATAATGTAATTTTATTTTATTCTTAAAGTTGTACAATGCAAAATCACAAATAACGATTTTTAGCAACCTCTGCTGGTCACTACCGTCACTGCATACAATTTCCCTAGTCCTCGATTACCCAGAATTCCATTCGTTTTCACCGGAAGCCGGAAGCGTTTCAAAAAGCGATCTTTTAATTGTTTTATACTATCTACGGATCGTTTCTCTTAGCCAGTGGAGCATTAGTTACCATGAGCTGTGCTTTCTTTTTCTGTTCTTTTTCGATCTCCCAATCCTACATTATCTTAAAATCAGCGTGAGGTTCCTTTTTGTTAATAGCGCGGTAGTTCCTGGCCAAACAGGAAACCGTTGCGGTAGTTCCTGAGGACGTCGGCCACGACGTCATGACGTTGGCCAGGAACGTCATTTTCCCGGGAAAGTCCCCCCCGTACACGTTCAATAGAAAATATATAAATAAAAGGCTCCCGGGGGTGAAATTCACGGAGTGGGTGTTGTGAAACTTTTGCCACTCGCAAAAGATATACAATTTAACTTTAGTTTTGTTGAAAACGTTACCTAGTATTACTTTAAAGCATAAAAACATCCAATCAAGATTGTGTAGATTGTTTTTAATTTTATTATTATCGTCACATTATCGATATTGAGGTAATTCGTCAAAACATTGTGATATTTGTTTTTGTCCATATTGCCCAGCCCTAGTGCAAGCATTGATATATTTGTAAGACTTTTGAATATTGGAATACTTTTAATCAGTAGTTGAGAATGATCATAACGAGGAATGATTACATAATTGAACACTAAAGAGGTTGTTAATTTCAGCCACACAATGTATAACTTGGTGTTTTGTTTTCTATAGTAGATGATCTGGTTGGTATGTTACTAACATGTAGACAACTTGTTCGAGGAAATGTGCAAAGCATCCAGATGTTCATCCTTAAAAGCTTAAAGGGCTGTAGTCTAATTGTTTATTTTGTGTTTGTGTGTGTGTGTGTGTGTGTTTCTCTAAGGTGAAGTATGCTTTAATCAGTGCTCAGCGGTGTATGATTTGTCAGGGAGACATAGCCCGCTACCGTGAACAGGCCAGTGACTCTGCCAACTACGGCAAGGCCCGCAGGTAGGCTGTGATCCACGCCATGTTGTTGGTGTTGTGTGTGTTGTGAAACGCATTGGATAATCAAACTGTACATACTTTGTTTCCAAGGACAGCTACTGTAAAACACTTGAAGATTTTAAGCACCTTCAGTACTCAACTCCATATATAGTCAGTTGTTACGTTTCCTGAACCCATCAAGACCGGGAAAGCCTATACGTTGTTATACCTTTTAAAACCGGGAAAGCATCTGTGTCATTTTAGATGTTGCTAATGTATATAGGATTCTTTTCTGAATCTGATTTTTTTTAAATACAAAATAGAAGATTTTCTGAGAACTTTTTAAGGCATTTTAAAAATCAGCCTCAGGTCTAAATGGGTTAAAGATATTCTAACTTTGCCCTGTATTTTCTTAAAATATATAGTTCTTTCCCCCTAATTTGCCTCTGTACCAGCACCTATCAGCTACTGAAGTAGTGTGGTGTTGTGTTAACTGCAGAAACACACTGATCTGCATGTTTAAACGTAGTTAACTTGCCCATCTGTAAAGGCCAGTCTACACCAATGCAACTCCTTGCAATTCCTTGCAACAAAACCGTTTTAAGGCCAGTCCGCACCAATGCAACTCCTTGCAACTGCCATTGGCGATAATGGTTGCAAGTAGTTGCATGTTGCAAGGAGTAGTGTAGCGAATCATTGGTGTGGAGTCTGGACTGGCCTTAATTTGGCCATATCTCCCAAACACCACCATTTTACCAATATACTGTACCTGAACTTAGGTCAGGTTATATCACATCGCAGGTCAGCTTGCATTATGGGTACAATACTGCCAGTTCAGGAGACACTACTAACCCTAACCCTTTATTCACCATATTTTGTTTATTGTTGTTTATATTCCCCATGTGTCTGTCTGTTTTATTCCTTTATTATACTTGTCTACTCTAATTTTAATGTAGCATGTTCTATTGAAATTTTAAAGTTAAAATTTGATTTGATTTGAATATGACCCATTATGGAGAGCTGAGTGTTTGGTAACTTCAATCTTCCGAGTTCAGCATTTTGAATACAATTCTCAGTTGGTACTGAAAATCGGCAGATTCAGCACACATTCGCATCTCACACCCAAGGTCGGAAATGTGTACAACTTTTAATTGACGATCCCCTATAGACTTTACTGATGACTACAATGTCTTTGACTCCTTTATTCTAAGCTGGTACCTGAAAGCCCAGCAGATTGCCCCTAAAAATGGACGGCCCTACAACCAGCTGGCCCTGTTGGCAGTCTACACGGTATGTCATTTAAAAACAAAACAGTGAAAATGGGGGGAATATGTGATTTTCTTTTTCCTTTTGGCTGCAGGACTTCTGCAGCTGATGGGAATTATGTCATCAGATTCATGCCTCAATATAATCAATATAGAATATACTAATAAACTCTCTCTGTGTCTCTGTCTCTCTCTTTCTCTTTTCTGTCCCTTATCAGAAGAGGAAGTTGGATGCTGTGTATTATTACATGCGCAGCTTGGCAGCCTCCAACCCCATCCTCACAGCAAAGGAGAGTTTGATGAGTCTATTTGAGGAGGCAAAGCGCAAGGTCAGATAATAATAACAGCTGAGTCATTTACCCTTTATGTCCCGTCAAGTACCTGGAACCTCAGAGACATAAACGGTAACGATGCGGTCCTGAGAATGGCCCCTGTTGGCTTCGAATAAGAAAACAGCCTGTTGGTGAAGGCACACCAATCAGCCCATTAACACAGATGTTGCCAGGAGGTCTACCAGGAAATATATACAAATACAAAACACTATATGTACAAAGGAGAAAAAGGAAAAACGGCTGCAGTGAATGACACCTCTTTACGATGGGAATTCACATTTACCTCCCCTTGTGGTCTCCTGTTTAATGCAGTGATATTCAACTGGTGGCCCAGCGGATTTCCATATGCCAATTTAAAAATAAATTTAACATTATTATTGGATGGTTGGTTGTACAAGATGATCATTTTGAATGTTTTTCATAACCGTTAACTGAAGCTTGTTAATGAACCATTAACCGATTAGAATGTAATGTAGGCTACTATTTAGACTCACACAGGGTCCCAAATTAAAGACTGCTACAAGAACCCAAATGCGGCTAAATGTAATCTTTGGTGAGTAAGTCACCCATAAGAAAAAAACAGCTCACTTCATATGTACTTAAGTAAAGTATCTGGTGTTAAATTGTATTTAAGTATAAAAAGTAAAAGTATATACAAAACAGCCAGAAATGTTGCCTACTTCTCTACTTCTCACTACTTTCAGAATAATGTAGCTTTCAAGTAGTTCAGCAACTTTGTTTTCACCATGTAGCTGGGTATCTGGGAAAAAGTTTCATTGTTACATTTCTGTGGCGCATTAACTCTTTGACTGCCAGAGTATTTTCATAAAGTACTCCCCCAGTGCCAGCGATTTTCGTGTTTTTTTTTGTTTTGTTATTTTGTTATTTAATTTTCATATAGTTTGTCTAGCTGTGGTTTTGAACACATACGATGGTTCCACCAGCAGAGAGCAGCAAATAGACACCATCAGCTCGCTGACTCGCTGCCCCCCCCCCAAACAGAGTCAAACAGTCAAATACGTCAAACCGGATGTGACGTGTTCTCAGATTCTCTGATCGGCCAAAATTACGATGTGATACACGGCAGCGATTCGTCACCCAGACTATAGATTATAAAAGTGGACCTCTCCGTTCGTTTTTTATACCGTGTGAAAAACCGTGTGTTTCCCTATTCTGGACGAAAATGACCGGGGAATTTTTTTTTAAACCGGAAACGGAATCTGATGCAAGTGTGGGTGAAGTAAGTGGAACTCGAAACCTAAAATGAAAAATAAGCAGAATAGCGCGATCAGAGATTAAACAATGAACGCGCGTCTAACGCGTCGACGGCCAACTGGACAAACTAGCAATTGACGTGTTATCGAGTCAACCGCAGTCAAAGAGTTAACATACAAGGACACAGCAGATGAGTTCTGCTATTTCTGGGTCTTGAGTGGATGATGTTCATTTACACCAAAGTAATAATAATTCACCTGGATTTTGTCCATCTTCCATCTTCTCCATCATCATCCACTTCAAATACATCATAAGAGCTTGTGCTCTTTATCAGCCGGGGGCTCAAAACAAAAGCAAAAACCTTTCATTCATGTAAACATGTCTACCGGTGCGCATCAGCCTAATATGGCTAGTCCGGTGCGTCATAGGAGCAGGGACAACAGATGCAGAAGGGATCAACACTGTAGCAGCTCGGACAGTTTAAGCCTTTTATTCATGTGCAAGTACAAAAAAGAAATGACTGACGTCAGAGTCATGAAATGTAAACACACCTTGCCAGCCTACCTCCAATACTCTTACCGCAAAGACGCTTCCATGCAAATGACCCACGCACATAACATACTGAAATATACACTTCCTCTTTTCTTAATATCTAAATCAAAGCCTGTGCACAGAAGGACTTGCACAGAAATGATCCTATCAAACATCAAACTGCATGAATGCAGTATGAAGCAGGCCCTAATAAGTTACCATAATGGACATTATGTCCATTGTTATGTCCTATAATCTGACCTGTAGCACACAACAACCGGTTTACCATGACCATTTTATTCATTTCTGTTGTCATGGTCTTGTGGCCCCCCTTCAAGTCATTTTACAATTGTGGCCACCTGCCTAATCTAGTTGAATACCCCTGCTTTAATGGATGGTGCCAGGGCATTCCACATTTTGGTGGCAGTAGAATGTTTTTTTTCCCATCTTTGTTCTAAATTTGTGTGAGACCAGATCATAGTTGCTCCCTCTAGAGTTCTTGAGAAGAAAGTCATTTTAAGACTTAAATGAATACATATCACAACGGCTTAAAGGTTTAAAACAAAGCTTCAGAAGAACAAATAACTATTGGAGGCACAGAGAATGAGGACCTGAGGGGAGCGAACGGTTTTCAAGCAGTTACAGAAAGCAACATAAATTGGGGAACAGCTGAAAAAGTTTCAATTTAATTTTTGTTGCAAGATTAAAGACTAGTTGTACTCCCCCTGCAGGCAGACCAGCTGGAGAGGAAGAGGAGACAGGAGTCCCTGTCCGAGGGTGGCTCCAGGGGACCAGCGGTGCGAGGAAGAGGACGAGGGGAGGACGGGGCCCGCGTGGAGATCTGGATCCGTCCAAGCGGTCCCACAGCAAACCCGTCCTCTCACAGAGGCGGCAGTGAGTCCAGCAGGGACTCTGAACAGGACGGGGAGCTGGGCAACCTCAGTGCCAGTGATGTGAGTGCCCCTCACACACACACACACACACACACACACACACACACACACACACACACACACACACACACACACACACACACACACACACACACACACACACACATACAACAGACACACACTTATACATTCAAGGTGGTTGGTCTCACGGTTCACTTGCCTTAAGGTTTGTTCCTACTACTATGCACTCATAAATGTGCATGCCTACCCTGGTCTGATCCGCACATGTCTTGCCCACGTTCTCACGATCCAAGTGTTTTATAAAGGCACCACAGTGGAAAGTTTTCAAGATCACAGTAATATGCAGACACTTTGGAAGAGTGGCCCACGTAACCTTGCGTTAACAATCACCTCCCCCACAGACACATCTATGTATTTTTCTTTTACTCTCTCTGCTATGCCTTCATTTGATCTTTTATATATTTTTTTAATTCTACAAAATTAGCTGTCACGTTGCACAGTCAGTGTTTTCATCTTTGCTGTTCGCTCGCACAATGCTTTATGTTGTGTCATAAATTACTCATCCTCCACGTTACATCTGAAGAAAGGTCACTTGCACTTTCATGATCTAATGTAAGTTCACTTTTTGGTATAAGTGAGGTTTGGATATTTGTACAACAAATCCTGCGCTGTGATTGGCCAAAAATGTACCCCGCCTAACCCTGCACCGTGATTGGCCAATCACAGTCTATTCAGGACTGTGATTGGCCAGTGTCACATGACACATGTGCATAGCCCTATATAAGAAACCATAACTTTAAAAAAAACATAAATTTGTTTTTTTTAAGTTATGGTTTCTTCCATCATAAAGAGTGTTTCAATAAATGTATTTATTTTTTGTACATGATTGGTTGACTCCATTCAGTATTGTGATTAGCTAGCAAGACACCGCCCACTTCACACAGGGTGTGATTTTTTAATATCTTATGCACTCAGAGAGTGTACAAATGTAACACCAAGGATTTTACTGCCATAAGTCATAATTGTGCAGCTGCAACCTGTGTTCTATCATGTTCCTTTAAATTAGCGGTGTCAGGGACAGACTTCTTGTGCTGTCCTCTTGTTGTGCTTTTTGTTTTTCATGTGCTTGTGGGTAATTTACCAATGATGATTCATACGGTTTCTTCCGGCCTTCTTATGTTCCCTTTTTAGCTCAATAAGAGGTTCATTCTGAGCTTCCTGTATGGCCATGGAAAACTCTACACAAAAGTGGGGTGAGTGCTTGTGTCCTGTGTGCTGTGCTCATTCTTGATGAAGAGAACCATTTTCAGAGCATGTCATTTCAGAGCATGTCATCTAATGCTTGCGCTCTTTCTCGCTCCTCTCTCCCCTCTCCTCTCTCTCTCTCGCATGTGTTTTTTCATACAGTATGGAGTCTTTCCCTGCAGTAGCCAGCCGGATTCTGCAGGAGTTCAGGGCCTTGCTCCAGCACAGCCCCTCCCCTTTGGGCAGCACACGAATGCTTCAGATCATCACTATCAACATGTTCACTATCCACAATGCTCACAGCAGAGGTACCACAAAGACCTTCCTCTGTCCTGCTACCCCTGTTACCCTGCCTGCATGCATGTAAAGCCTGAGTTATACTTGGGTTGTGCATGTTCCTGTATTTTTTAACCATTTTGCAAGGTTCCTTTGCATGGAAATGTTTAGGGACCCTTAACACATTAACTGCCAAGACCGTAGTCCTACGGGCCGTTAAATCCAACTGTTAAGCGCCGAGACCGTAGCCCTACGGGCTGCGGTCTTTTCGCGCATGCGCGGTCCGGGTGCACTTTCGGATTTTTTTTGATCCACTTCCGTTTCCGGTTTGATGACAGGAAATAGAATTATTTGGGATCCGGTTTTCACGATCACGCCCGCTCCCATTCTACAGACGAAACTGAAACTCAATTCTCTTCCTGTAGTTTTTTCTCCTCGCATTTCACTGTTTAACGTAATCCGCTCTAACTCAAACATGGATGCCCCGTTTGACACGTGGTTTTCACTGGGAGATACAGGGAGATCTCGCGGATGTAAACAGACTGTGTAGCGCTCAATCTTAAGGATTTTAACAAGATCTATGGCGACATGAAAAAAACAAAAAAACAACAAAAACACCTTGGCACTGGTGAGTACATTATGAGATTAGCCCTTGGCAGTGGATGTGTTAATCTAGGGTTCACGTCTTATCTCTGGTGATGGGCACATTTCATGGAGTTACATGAAGTGTTCATATTCTGAAGTAATGTACTTTTTGTGGAAGCTTATGCCCACTGCCATACCGCCTTTTGGACGGTCAGTGTGACATTTAATTCTTTTTTTTCCACTGACAACCTTTCGATAAGGTTTCATTATGTTACGTGAATCCGTTTTTATGAGAGGCCACACCCACCGCTAACTACAACCTTTTGGTGCACAGTTAATCAGTTCGTCCTTGCCCCATGAGCAAACTTTACACAAAGCCATGCAAATCGGTTCATAACTTTTGGAGATATCCTGCCAACAAACAGAAACATAACCCTGGGGTAGTTCTGATCATGATAAATGCTGTGTGTGTTTGTCAGCTGGAGAAGGAGACGTGCGCTCTGTCCTTCAAGAACAGAGCACAGCTCTGGGCTTGGCCATGTTTGCACTGCTGGTTCAGCGCTGCACAGAACTCCTCAGAGACACACCTGCAGGTACACACACACACACACACACAACCTTTTTTTTCTCTATCCTGTAACATGGTCTGTCTTATGTTGTTTTTAATGCAGCATTGGGTGGTCTGACAAACACATTTATGTACTAACAGACTATAATAATGATCTAATTCTAAAGAACAGTGCTTTTTTTAAGGCTTACAATGAGTTTTGTTCATCAGGTGTATGTTTAAGCTCCTCCCATGACATTTCTATATAGCCAATATAATAGTTTCCTAAACTAGGTGGGTTTCCTAGTTTGATCTCCAATCTCAATCTCTTGCTTCCTGTGCTCTCAGAGGCCATCCCACTGGAGAATGGAGAGAAAGAGGAGGAGCTAGAGGGCATGGCGAGAGTCTCTGCCTTCCCATTGGACCTGAGAGAGTTGCTGCCCAGCATCAAGGTTTGGTCTGATTGGATGTTGGGACATCCTGAACAGTGGAACCCACCGCCATGCCGTATCAGGTGAGTACAAGACACACACACACACACACACACACACACACACACACACACACACACACACACACACACACACACACACACACACACACACACACGCGCGCGCGCGCGCACACGCACACCCCCCCCCCCACGTCACACCCCCTACGTCACACACCCCCTACGTCATACAGACCCAGCTAAAGCTAGGGTCTGTATGACCCTAGAAATCAATATCTTTGTTTATCACAAACTGTACGTCTTGTGCTGAATTTCACCTACCGTATAAGCCAGTATCAATGACAAACAAGTTAGGTAGTTGTAATAGTATTTAGAGTTAGTCTTTTCCTGGAAAACAAAACAGACATGTTGGTCAATTGATTATCACGAAATTTGAGCTTGGCTTGAGGTCACCATGCTTTTTTCTGTCAGCCAGATAGGTTAAATGTAGCGAGAATCAGCTGCTCAAGTGGTGGCTGCGAATCCCTGCTGAGCCCGACACAACACACACGCCCCATGCACAGTCAAATCCAGAGAATTTGTTTAACACTGTGGTTCTTGCCGTGTACCCGCCTCCAGCAGCAACCCTGACGTTTGGCAGTGCCTGGCTGACCTGTGCAATGAGCTGGCGCACGTCGACCACGGGGAGGCGCCTTTGTACAAGGCAGACGCAGAGGACGAGGGCGACGAGGAGCTGAGCCTGCTGCTACTGGAGGAGGACCGACTGCTGGCCGGCTTTGTGCCGCTGCTGGCTGCGCCGCTGGAGCCCTGCTTTGTAGACAGACACACTGACACAGTGAGTGAGATGGTTACCGTTTCAACTGCGCGACCCTAGCAGTTGGGCGGTGTATTGCATTCTCACACCGATCGTATTTAAAAAATGCTTTTTATTGAACAATACGGAATATGCGTGTACTTCTGGGGGGCCGTACATAATTGTAACATCCGTGGACTTTATATTTTAAATCTGAACGTTTATGTAGATGTACAGACCCCAAGTGCGAAAGCGCAAAGACTATTTTGAACTAACTCCAAGAGGTCATTATGACCGATGACCGTCTTGATCCAAGGCTAAGACAGACAGTGAGTGAGATGGTTACTGTATAGGAGATTGTGTATTGAAATATAGGAGCCCTGTTTCATAGGAGCCCTGCTTCTTGGACAGACACAGTGAGTGAGATCGGTATTGCATAGGCGACTGCTTAATGAAGTACCTGCCTGATTATTTGACTGACCCGGTGTCAGAATAGGGGGAGAATTTCAATGCTTTTACTGTGTGTTGATGGACAGCAACCCTGCACCGTAGACACTTGACACAGAGACAGTGTACAGCCCAGTGTGTTTAAACACATATCTGCCCTTCCCAATCTGGGAACCCATTCGGTTTTACTCCATGCAAAACAGGAAATCGGGTTTCGCTCCTCCCCTTATGCAAATGTTCATTCCGCTCCTTCCGGGTGCTCCTGTGTTTACATTAAATCCAATACGTGTTTGGGATTTTAGTGCTGACAGATCCTTGATGTACTGTATATTACAGGATCTGTCTTAAAGGAGTAGTTCACCCAAAAAAAATCTTATTTTCTATCAATTACAACAAAAAAAAAATTGTTGCATTCCTAAGCCAATAATTTGATGAACGGGTCATCGGTCAGTAGCAGACCTACTGGAGACTCTACCGGTCATCAAATTATTGGCTTATGATTGCGACAAAAACAAAAAAATCTTAATAGAAAAAAACATTCTTTTTTTGCGTGAACTACTCCTTTAAGAGATTATGCCCTTCTAAACCCACAGCTCAGAGTGTTGATATGCTGACGTAAAGACTTTTACACCCTCCCTCCCCTTCCACTCCCCCAGGCTATAGCGGCAGACTGCAAGCGAGTGACAGTGCTGAAGTATTTCCTGGAGGCCTTGTGTGGACAGGAAGAGCCATTGCTGGCCTTCAAAGGAGGCAAATACGTCTCCACGGCAACCTCTCCTCCAACTCGCCAATCAACGGACGGAAGGAAAAGGCAGGATTCTCAGACCGAGAAAGAGGTGAGACTGTCCTTTCCTTCCCCCGTTCAAACCGTCTCCCCCTCCCCTTAACAAGCTTAATTGAGCCCTTCGCTTGGAACCGGGCGGAAATTGACAAAAGCAAAAGTGGCTTTTTAAACGCCCAGAATGTAAGCAAGGTTACATAACCTCACCCACGCGTCCTTTCATTCATTCTGACCGTCTGCAGAACGATGACGTCATCGTGGAGGCGGAGTCGTCCGCGTCGGACGGCGAGATGGACGTCGAGGAGGAGAGCGGCGGCAAGGATGACATCAGAGAGCTGAGGGCTCGGCACCACGCCCTCACCAGCAAACTGGCACAGCAGCAGAGGCGCGAAGATAAGATCCAGGTACCAGTTCCAAGCCTGCTTTTCCACGGCCCCCCCCGGTGGTTAGCGGAGCATTTCAGATTGACAGATCCACTGAGTTTAGGGCTCAGCGGGGAGGGTAGTGTTGTGATCCGGAGCCGGAAGAACCGGATCCATCAGTGAGAACCGGAATCGGTTCCATCACGTTTAGAATCGTTTCCGGAACCGGTTCACCACACTGTCACAGCTGGTATGTGGAGTTCACGTCTGCTATACAATTACAAAACCGGTGGTTCTTGATCTTTTTAATTTCAAGGACCATCATACATCTGTGAGTGTACAAATGTATGATGTGAGTGTGAGTGATACATCTGTGAGTGTACAAATGGAACCAAATGGGTCCATTTGGTTCCATTTGTGCACTCTTAGAGTTACAGACCTGCAAGGGTCCATTTGGAACCCCCTATACTTTAGGGGGTTAAATCATTAAAGGGAACCGTTAAGGAATCGGACCGTTAAGAGGGAATAGTCAAGGAACCGGAATTGTTAAAATCCTAAATGATCCCAGCCCTAGTGGAGGGCATGGATGAGTTTCAGCTCATGCAGCATGATTCTTTCTACAGTGCAGACAACTGACAGACTTTTTACCGTGCGGAACGTTTATTTTACCTGGAAGTCTCATTGAGGTTAAAACCTCTCTTACAAGTTAGACCTGGTCAAGACATGGCCAAAGCAGTGTATAGAAAGACAACAGACAAAAAGCTAGCAACAATAACAACACCACACACAGTTTGATTTACAGCTTTTAATGCGTACATGTGTGTTTTCCCAGGCGGTGTTGCAGGCAGGCGGTCAGTTGGAGCTGGAGGTGCGTCCTCTGTTCCTGGTTCCAGACACCAATGGTTTCATAGATCATCTGGATGGACTAAAGAAGCTCCTCCAGTCTGCCATATATATACTGGTGGTGCCGCTCATAGGTGAGACTGAAAGAGGGATATGATGGGATGTGCACTTGACCTTTTTGTCAATTTCTTTCCTGAAGAGGTGGGAGAAAAGATTAGCCAATAATAGACCAATAGAGAAATATGAAGAGCAAAGTTTAAGCATACAATCTCCCCGTCAAGTGTAATATCACTGTAATATCTTGTCCAATCGCTGTAAAAAAAAAAAAGAAAAAAAAAACTCCATGTAATATCCCCTGGACTGACTTGTCTCTCCTTTGGCCAGTGATCACAGAGTTGGATGGCTTGGCCAAGGGCCAAGAGCACATCATTGGAGGAGGCCGCGGTAACCCCAACGTCAGTGTGTCCCACGTGCGGGCTGTGCAGGAGAAGGCCCGCCTGGCTGTGGCGTTCCTGGAGCGAGGGTTTGAGGCGCGGGAGCCCTGCCTCAGAGCCCTGACTAGCAGGGGCAATCAGCTGGAGTCCATCGCCTTTCGCAGCGAAGATACCTCCGGCCAACAGGTGAGAGACAAAGTCATCAAAAGAGCTCAACATCTAAAATCTCCACATAATTTGGACGAGGCCGGTGTACAACATCAAGTCCAGAGTGTGAACCTTTTAATGAGTGGGCCCTTTAACAGCTTGAGTACGGTTGAAGAGGCCAGTCCATGTAAAAGAATGCATACATGGATATTAAGTTCAACTACAATGATTTTTAGTTTTTAACCCATTAAGACCTGAGGCTGCGTCTAAAAAATTCAAAATCCTAAAAATGTTTGGGAAAAAAATATAAAAAAATATTTTTCACGATTTGTCAAAAATAGCAGATCTACAAGCTCGTAGCGCGGCACTCGGTGCCGCGCTATGAGCTTGTAGATCTGCTATTTTTGAATAGCCAGAGAAATCTAAAGCGACACAGATGCGTTCCAGGTCTTAATGGGTTCTATACACACTCTTTACGCTTCTCCTGATTATTAAGGAGGAATAAGAGGGTAGGTAAGGTGGGGTAGAGATTGAAGCGAGGATTGAAAAGCTGGAGCAGTAGGACCTCTAGGGGCAGCTCGAGAAACTACAGTCTTAAGCGTAAATGTTTATCTGCAGCACAATTGATGGGTTTGAAAGTTTGAGACAGCAGAGTCAGTACTGCCATCACTAAAGGACTAAAAGATGGCCCTAATGAAAAGGGACAACCCACCACCAGAACAATTATATTGCCACTTTATGAGTGGTCTCTGGCTCTGTCCCCTATCCTAGAAGAATGTGATATATTTTTTGCTGGATAGATATGGTTGTCATTAGTCAAACTTGTACATTGTCAACGAAATATTGCACCTAAACCAGGAACGCCACATCCACGGCAACACTTTTTCTTTCTTTTCTTTTTTACTTTTTTGACTACATTAAATTGATTAACCACTTAAGCCCTATTTATACATCGTCATACAACATTTACGCTACTGTATTTAAAAAAGAAAGCAGAAAGGGCAAGAAATTTCGCCACCACTTTCCCCACCAGAATAGATTATTTTAATACAATTGATAACTTTTTTATAATCGATGAAATCGATACGTTTGATCAACTGTTGCGCCCGCACCGAATGTTCCAGTTTACTACGGTCAAACGCTCTGAACCTCACACTCCCTACGCTACTCCTCTCTCCTCAGGGAAACAACGATGATGTGATCCTGTCCTCCTGTCTCCACTACTGCAAAGACAAGGCCAAGGACTTCATGCCAGAACAGAGAAGTATGAAACAGTTATTTGAACTCATGCATTGCATACTGTCTCCTATCTGAGTTTCTGTCCAGTAAACCACAACACAGCCCTGGCTGTCGTCTATTTATTTTGCATGTACTTTGTTGTCGGGTGAACTCTTAATGTATTTTGTTTATTAATCACTTTTAACCTAGGGTCCCTTGTTTTGGAAAATGTAGAAACCCAACTTTCCCCAAAGTGTTTCTAAATGTTTTTAACTTTGTCAGAAATAGCAGATCTACAAGCTCACAGTGCGTCGCATTGTGAGCTTGTAGATGGGCTATTTGTTGAAATAGGGCTTAAAGCTGCACTCTGTAACTTTGATGTCCTACCTGAGATTCGAACGCCATGGTTCCCTGCGCAATTGAGGAAATTCTTAACCACTGAGCCAATAGAGCACACCTACTTACGCAGGGGAGATGTTGAATTCTTTCTTTTTTTTACCTTAAGGCAGTACCACATGTCAACCAGGGTCATCCCCTACCACAGGATCTATTTTTCTCAATAGAAGAGCAGGGAGACCAAACACAACCATTGCAGTTGTGTTAGTTAATTGTATTAACATACTTTACCATACAGATTCACAAAGAAAATGTACATAGTGTACCTTTTTAAATGGTTGAAGTGGTTTAGCTGCAATTTTCTAGTGAACTCACCTCTTTGACCTTCCCTACACACAAACAGGTGGGCCAGTGAGGTTACGGAGGGAGGTGGTCCTCCTTACCGACGACCGTAACCTGCGGGTCAAAGCTCTGACCCGCAACGTCCCGGTCCGGGACATCCCTGCCTTCCTCAGCTGGGCCAAAGTGGGTTGAACCAGGCTCTGGAACCGGAACCCAATGGCTGAAACCTGCTCGCCCACTCAACCAGGAGTGGAGAAGACACACTAAAACCGAGGAGGGTGGGAGAGAGAGAGAGACGTACAAAGGGAGGGAAGGAAGAACCACTTCTTGTGAAATACAAACTAAAGTGAGAAATCGATTGGTGTGGTTTTGATGAGGGTTTTTTTCTTCCCCCCTCCCCCCCAATCTCGCGAAAGGGTGTTTGCGTGTGCGTGTTAAATCAGCGAGCTCTCCTCGAACAAAACAAAGTCCAGGAGACCTTACATGTCTCAGGATGGCCGAACCGGGAGGAGGGCAGAGCTAGAAACAAGGGGGGGAAAGGTAGGGTTGTTTGTTCCACCCACTTAACCTCTGCAGCAAGTTAGAGTGTGTTTTATAATGGCGTTAAGCTGCGTCAGAGTGAATTAGAAGTGAGAGGGAGAGTGTTTTAAGGTCATGAATGGAAGAGAAGTACATTGAAGGCCTTAAGCCTAATGCCTGATTTATACTTGGTTGCGCTTTGTGTCGTGCAAATAGCCAATCTACAAGTTCACAAGTCACTGTGTGACACGTTGTGAGCTTGTAGATCTGCTATTTTCAATGCGTGACACAGGCACGCAAATAAGCTTAATTGATACCTAGTCATATGACCGATACGTCATGATTCTCAGTTGAAAACTGTTCATTTTGGCGTGTGACGCGGTCGTATGAAAACGTATAAATTAGGCTTTAGTCCGTCACTCCCAAGGACTGTGTTAAGACTGCTTTGGCGTGCATAGCAGAGAGGGGAGATGGAGGGTGTGTTTGAACAGGAGCTGCCTGTTGTATGGAATATACAACAGTCCTTAATGTTACCTTCAAGCCCCCCCAATGATCTCCAAATATTATTTCCTGCTGATCTAGCAAGCACTTGAGACCTGGCTAATGTCTCGTGTCGTCAGTCCAGCTTGATGTTGACGCGTTGTTATTTCCAAGTCTGGGTTTTGTGTAGAAAGAAAGAAAGAAATCTTTTTGTTAAATCTTTCCTTGGTTTGTGTTGCTTTTGCATAGATTCATAGTGGTATGTGTTAGTTTGATCAATTTTTTTATATTCTATCTGATTCTGAACTGTTACTGATTCTGAATATCCCAGCGGAGTGAAGGGTTACTACACAGTAAAATCCTTGGTGTACTCAGAAGAGTGCACAAATGGAACCAAATGGACCCCGTAAGAGTCCATTTGGTTCCATTTGTACACTCTTCTGAGTTAAATGAACATTAAAGTATTTATCCCATTAAGACCTGAGGTGATTCTTTAAATAATTCTAACAGCTTTTTGAAAAAAAATCTAAAAAGAAATCTTTCAAGATTTTTCAAAAATAGCAGATCTACAAGCTCGTATGAGCTTGTAGATCTGCTATTTTTGAATAGCCAAAGAAATCTAAAGTGACACAGATGTGTTCCAGGTCTTAATGGGTTAATATGTGTACTAACATTGTTTAGGGTTAAGTTTTCAATTTCTGCTGTGTATTTGAAATGATCTTTTTGACAGCTTCCAGTGTCATTCGCCCTGTCATTATTACCAGTCTCAGTTTGAAGATATTTTCATATTTGCATTTATGTTGCTTACTTTCTTCTTTTGTCATTAATGTAACTATTAAAATAAATAAAAGGAAAATGCATGCATCCAGTATAATATACCGTACTTGTAACCTGTGTGCGTGTGTTCGTGCACGTGCTCTCCGTGGGAGTAAGCATGTGTATTTGTAAACATGGTGTGAGTGTATGTGCAAATCAGTTATGGTGGGTGTTCATTAATGTGCATTTTACTGATAATCCTCTACTTTTCTGTTCTGCTGTATCTACCACACACAAAGACTGTTTTCATTGAATATAATTCCTGTTTGCCACACAACCTTTAACTGTACAGCCAGCCTTGAACTTTGCCCTAATTAATTAGCCCATTCCAATTTCTTTATTTTTATTTTTACTAAGATTGTGAAATCGGTTTCGTCTCCCTTTTTGTGTGAATCATTCTGATTAGTTATTGCTCTGTTTTGAGTGTTTGTCTTGTTTAATGTAGCCTGTATACAGTGTCTACTGTGCAGTGTTTTAACCTCTTAAACTCTATGCCTTGTTGATCGTGGTCCCCAAGGGCTCTATGCAATGTTGCCCCCCCCCCTCCCCCAAACCAAATCTCTTTGCCGAAAGTTGCAGATCTACAAGCTCTTGTAGATAGGCTACTTTCGCCAAACCCATTATGACATGACCAGAATAGGGTTCAAGTGGTTAAATGGCATTTCCATGTGCAAGTAGTCACATAACCTACCATCCATAAAACTGTTGATTGCTGAATTTTTAAAAGGTTTCTCTGTGATTTGAATTTAATAAAAGAAATGGTTGTGAATACATTGTTTTAATAGATTGGTGCAAGGGTTGTAGAAGTCCCATGCATGCTGAACTGCTTAATTCCAACAAGGATTTATTTTGGTTGAGGGACACCGGCTGATGTATGATGTTGTCTGCAGTGTTGATGAGCCAGAGCCCCAAAATTGAGCAATGATTATCGAAAGAGTGGGCAAAACCAAACCTATATTAACTTGTTCATAGGGTCAATACGAGTAAATAAATATATGATAACCTCTCCACAGGAGTAGCTTTTTCATGGTTATCACACATTTTGTTATTTTCCCCATACGTACATGACAGGTGAAAAAAATGACAAAATTTAGAAAAGAGTTATCATAATGAAACTTCCTGAGTTGATTACTTACATGAAGACAATGATTTATCGTATTACAAGTTTTCTGAAATTGTATATTTAAATATGCAAATTAGGCATTAGGAAAATATGCCCAAATTTGCATAACTTTCCAGAATCAACATTGGAACATTGGACAAAGCCAGAGTCAACATTCTTATTTGATTTTGTTAAGATGTTGGAGTCAAAGGTTTTTAACGAGGGAATATTCAATATCTGGCTCAATTTTGGGTCTCATGGACTAAATGAAAAATAACAAAATGTGTGATAACCATGAAAAAGCTACTCCTGTGGAGAGGTTATCATATATTTATTTACTCGTATTGACCCTATGAACAATTTAATATAGGTTTGGTTTTGCCCACTCTTTCGATAATGAAATCTTGTCTGGCTCATGGACTATGCAGATAAAACATGAAGTTGGACTTCTAAAATGGCTACTGCTACAACTTCCATGCATTACATATCCAGCTGCTACAGTATGTGTCTTCCAAAATACAACAGAGCCTCATCTTGTTGAGACAGGATCTAATAACAGCATGGGTTCCATGTGAATCTTGGATGTCATGTTGATTATGTCATATGGACACT
Source organism: Gymnoscopelus braueri (assembly GCF_963280865.1). Lineage (NCBI taxonomy): Eukaryota > Metazoa > Chordata > Actinopteri > Myctophiformes > Myctophidae > Gymnoscopelus > Gymnoscopelus braueri. The sequence goes on from NC_137609.1 coordinate 34,063,291, forward strand.
GGGAGGTCATTACCGTGTGACATTGAATTAGAAATATGGAGTTCTTTACCTTCACTGATTTCCAGGATAAAAATGTCAAAGTTTAAAAAAGCATAAATCGTGACATTTTTGATGAGATACTTGCTTTTATGTACAAATTATGGACATCGACCAGGGCATTGGTGGAAAAGAGCATTAATGATAAATCAACTTTCCCCGGATTAAGGACAGGGATTATATCTGGTTGTAGGGAAGGCACTGACATATCACTAAAATCTTTCGGAAACCTGTAATGACATAATTTGTTACAGTGCAGGTACTTTACTTTAGACTCCCAGTCACTCACCAGGGTCTACATTTCTCAGTGGAAGAGTAGGGAGTTCACCTCCAACCACTGCAGATGTGCTAGTTACATTGGATTTAAAAAAATAAATACAGATTGTAGCTTTAACTTCTTAATCTCTCTCCTCTGTAAACCTCAATTACTTAAGCATTTCACATAAATGATTAGCTATATGGTACAATCATTGTCAAAGATCGCTAGCAAGAGGTTAAGCTTTATTTTCTTATTAACAAATATTGTTGATCTTGTTAGATCGATGTTCGGTAGAATTAAGTAGACTCCTTTTATGAAATGGATGATGTAAATACATCTTTTTTTTTTTTTTTATCCCACGATTTTTGTAACCCATTTTTTTCACCCGGTGCCAATTTCCTAAGTGATCCTGGGCGCTACACCTGCCCTACACCAGCACTACACCAGTCCCCCACAGTAGGGAGGCCAGGGCCGAGCTCATGCTTCCTTCAGGCATGAGAGCCAACTGACCTTCTTGTCACCTGACAGGGGGGAGTTTCCCTGGTTGGACGTAGCGCGTGGAAGGAACACGTTATTCCAACCAGTTCCCTTCCCCTCCATCAGGCGCCCCGGCTGTCATGGGGGAGGCGGTATAGCGACCAGGATTACTACATGTTTTTGTGAGGGTATTAACTACCCTAGGAGACACGGGGAGAACATGCAAACTCCACACAGAGTAGGTCCTTTCGCCAACCCCACCTAGGGTATGGGCGCTGATGACGCGGAGGAGAAGACACGCCCCCAGCGCCCACAGCGTCCCCGGCGGGAATCGAACCCAGGACCTTCTAGCTGTGAGGCGACAGCGCTACCGACTGCGCCACCGTGCCTCCGATGTAAATACATCTTAATGGATAAGCCACATTAAGTGTTATGAGGACAATAGAATCTGACATCACCTGACCTTTCCCATACAGATCTTACAAAGATAATAATGGTAGGCCTATAGGAAACACGAATCCAAGTTTTAACTATGCTGCAATTAACTAGGACTGTGTAAATTATGAGATTTTAATTACTTGTTGGTTGGTTTAATTGGGGTTTGTAAACTTGTGGGAAATAATACTACTGTACTGATTGACTGAGTCACTGACTACAGATATTACATTGAACGCCCTCTTGTGGTTGAATTGCAGCTCAAGATAAGGAGAACTGAGGCAGACAAGCCTACAGATGATGGATGGAACCAAAAACAAATGACTGGGGGTCAGTGGTGGAAAAAGTACTCAAATGTTTCACTTAAGTAAAAGTATCGATACTGCAATGTAGAAGTACTTTGTTACAAGTAAAAGTCTGGAATTCAAAATTTACTTAAGTAAAAGTACAAAAGTATTGGAATCAAAATGCAAAAGTAATAGTACTAGAATGTTTGAAAATAGCAAATCTACAAGCTCACAATGCGTCACATCGCAACGCGCTGTGAGCTTGTATAGATCGTCTATTTTCAAATAAATGTATAAAATAGGGCTAAAGTGGTAAATGTATGTTTTATAATTTAATAATTTATATCTGCAAAGTAACTAGTAACTAAAGTTTTCAAATAATTGTAGTGGAGTAAAAGTACAATATTTGCCTCTGAGATGTAGTGGAGTAGAAGTAAAAGTTCTGAAAACTGGAAATACTCCAGTAAAGTAAAAGTACCTCAAAATTGTACTTAAGTACAGTACTTGAGTAAATGTACTTAGTTACTTTACACCACTGCTGGGGGTGTGGGAGGACCTGAGTCCAGAGTGTCAGAAAAGGCAATGTTTACATGCTCATGTTAAGTAGAGACAAACTGGGAGAAAACATCCGTTATTTCTGAATATTCTGCAGGAGATAAAGCATTCTTGATGACACACGTTTGCAAGCAACAACGTCATACTATAGACTAGTGTAAATTAGGCTTGACTATCAGACTCATGTCCTGTGATAGCTCTCAGAAGACCTTAACTTTATTCTTCAAAGAACTGAATCCTGTAGTCAGGTCAAGTCAATTTGATTTATTAAGCACATTTTAAAACAACTCATTGACCAAGGTGCTCTACAGTCCAGAAGGTAAATTCCGCATCAGTCCTTCAAATTCAAGTTTACAAGTGTAAAGGAGTGGGTAAAAGGTTTTTCTGTACAAACTCCACGATTTGCAGTTATAAAATAGTCATCATAAGAATAAGAGAAGGAAACAAAGGGGAAAAAGTCAGATAAGACAACAATGTCAACAAGGGTCAAAACAGAAATAAAAAATTGGCTGAATATCACAGTCTTGCGCAAGTAAGAGACCGCATGTGAGTGCATACAAAAGTGATTTAGTGCATAGTCATATACTGTATACATAAAGTGATAGTCCTGATTGCTGATGGGCACATTGTCCATTGTTGCATTTTCCTGTTTATTTTGGATATGCTGTCTTTATTACACATTGTATAAAAATACACAGAGAATCAACAGCAGGGCAGCATCAAACATTCACTTTCTCATGCAAAACCTCACTCTTTCTTCACAACAATAATCGAAAAAACACATGGTTGCAGTGCATGCACATAGTGGACATTACATTACATACAGTATAGCACATGTGCACATTATACATCTGCACATCATGATGATGTGCAGTGTATGTTTTGACAATCAGTGTAAGCTGTGTACACACACACACACACACACACACACACACACACACACACACACACACACACACACACACACACACACACACACACACACACACACACACACACACACACACACAATCCTGCAGCCTATCCCTCCATATCACTTGCTCCAGCATACTTCTGTGCCTGGATACAGACCACACAAGCAAGACCTGATTCCCATCATCGGGACAACGGGGCTACTGAGCAACCAATCAAAAGTCTCCAAGCCCTGTTCCACAAGCTGATTGGTTGCCCAGCCTGCAGTCTGCTGTGGAATGCCCATTTTTAACCTCTCCACTGCCAGGCACAATCATCATCATTTTTTTCTCCAATGCAGATTATACAGTAGCCTAATCCACAATTACTGTTGTGTTTACAATGATACAAGATATCAATATGAAGCTTTTTCTCTACATAACTTTAACATCTTAATAAAAACACATCTTATACAACTAGAATATAATGGCTAGTGTCACATAGTAGGCTCTGTGCTGACAAAATAAATATAATGTATTAGTCATTTTGATTGTGCTGGGAATTGCACGGTTAATTATCTTGAGGACTGGGTCTAATGGGGGTGCTTGAATCTGCCCTGCTTGCTCTCTCATCAGTTACAGGAGTCAGGACACAATGTTTTAAGAGAAACAGTAGTGGTGGTCCTTGAAGTTACACTGCCAGACTGATGAAGTCTGCTCTAAGAGAGAGAGAGAGAGAGAGAGAGAGAGAGAGAGAGAGAGAGAGAGAGAGAGAGAGAGAGAGAGAGAGAGAGAGAGAGAGAGAGAGAGAGAGAGAGAGAATCCATCATCATATCAGATAGAGAAAGGTGAGTTCTGAAGAAGCCATTGCTATTATTACCAGTGTCATTTCGGATGGAAGTTAAGAAAATACTTATAAATAACACATAGGCTAGACTTAGACTTAAGTTGTTATAGGTCAAGTGTGTTAATCAGGTTAGGAGCTCAGACACGTCGCACACGCATGTACACTCCATCATCAACTCACTGTGTGGGGGAAATGTTTTTTGAATAACAGCAAATTATGCTGTTATTAATTGATCATTATGTACAGCTCGCGCACGCACGCACACACACACACACCAGATTGCAGTGGTTAGATGGTGGTGGTATAAGTTTTCCACACACACACTCACTCACTGATGACCCAGTAGGGTGTAGCTGGCTGAGTGGGTGTCTGTCCTGTGGTGTTGGTTCTAGAGAAGGTCTGGTGGGTGTCTGTGCTGTGGTGTTGGTTCTAGAGCAGGTCTGGGTGAGTGTCTGTGCTGTGGTGTTGGTTCTAGAGCAGGTCTGGTGGGTGTCCTGTGGTGTTGGTTCTAGAGCAGGTCTGGTGGGTGTCTGTGCTGTGGTGTTGGTTCTAGAGCAGGTCTGGGTGAGTGTCTGTGCTGTGGTGTTGGTTCTAGAGCAGGTCTGGTGGGTGTCCTGTGGTGTTGGTTCTAGAGCAGGTCTGGTGGGTGTCTGTGCTGTGGTGTTGGTTCTAGAGCAGGTCTGGGTGAGTGTCTGTGCTGTGGTGTTGGTTCTAGAGCAGGTCTGGTGGGTGTCCTGTGGTGTTGGTTCTAGAGCAGGTCTGGGTGAGTGTCTGTGCTGTGGTGTTGGTTCTAGAGCAGGTCTGGGTGAGTGTCTGTGCTGTGGTGTTGGTTCTAGAGCAGGTCTGGTGGGTGTCTGTGCTGTGGTGTTGGTTCTAGAGCAGGTCTGGGTGAGTGTCTGTGCTGTGGTGTTGGTTCTAGAGCAGGTCTGGTGGGTGTCCTGTGGTGTTGGTTCTAGAGCAGGTCTGGTGGGTGTCCTGTGGTGTTGGTTCTAGAGCAGGTCTGGTGGGTGTCCTGTGGTGTTGGTTCTAGAGCAGGTCTGGGTGAGTGTCTGTGCTGTGGTGTTGGTTCTAGAGCAGGTCTGGTGGGTGTCCTGTGGTGTTGTGTTGGTTCTAATCTATAGCAGGTCGAAGGAGAAGTTTGGGCTTTTTTTATCTTTTTTTTTGCGTGACAGATTTGTGCCCCGTGATTCATCTTCTCACGGCGGTGGGGAGGAGAAGGAGGAGGAGGAGGCAGTGGTGGAAAAAGTACTTTTTTTACTTAGTAAAGTATCAATACTGCAATGTAGAAGTACTCTGTAACAAGTAAAAGTTCAAACTTAAGTTAAAAAAAAAGCTACAAAAGTATTGGTATCAAAATGTACTTAAAGTACTAAAAGTAGAAAGTACTCATTATGCAGAATATCCCATTTCACAAGTTTTCAAATCTATACAAACATTTGAAAATAGCAGATCTACAAGCTCACAATGCACATTGTGAGATTGTAGATCTGCTATTTCAAATGGCCGAAATGTATATTGCAGTTAATGTATGTTTTGCAATATTAATAATCAAAATCTACAAAGTAACTAGTAACTTAAGTTTTCAAATCAGTGTAGTGGAGTAAAAAGTACAATATCTGCCTCTGAGATGTAGTGGAGTAGAAGAATAAAGTACTGAAAACTAGAAATACTCCAGTAAAGTAAAAACAAACAAACAAACAAACAAAAACATCGAAATTGTGTCTCAATAAGTACAGTACTTGAGTAAATGTACTTCGTTACTTTACACCACTGGGGAGAGGAGGAGGTGGTGATTCTGATTCTGTCCGCCGCCATCTTTGTGGGGAACTGCCTATCGAAGCGACACAAACCAAACTTTACGAGTCGCCGCGTGCGTGGCCGTGCAGTGCACGCCCGCAGACACACTGATACATTCTGTTGGACGGTCCTGACTGAGAGTCTCCCGGCGGAGCGGCTATTAGGCGTCCTGTCCTGTCCTGCGGGCTGAGAGGAGCTGCACCCCGGCCTGGAGGACTGGAGGACACACGGTAAACAACCCACAGCCACAGCCAGCCTGCTGCTGGAAGTTAGCCTGACAGCAGCTACGAGCTAACAGCGTTGCCATGTCCGCTTATTATAAGCGACGTTGGGCTTCTTTTTCTGTGAAGTTGCTTGTGGTTGGTTGCGGGTTTTCGGGCTTGTTTCTAAAGTGTTGCTGCTTATTTGGGCTTGTTAACTAATGTTGTTTAAAGCAGTGGATCTCAAACATTTTCATGTCAAGGACCCCCAAATTAATATGTATTTGTAGAGCCCAACCTTCTGAAAATATTTTGTGCCAGAGACGCCCATACAAGATTTTGAAAATATTCCAAAATGTTCACTTTTTCCAAGGTTTCTCTTTGAAAATGGCAGATCTACACGCTTACAAAGCATCGCATCGTGACGCGTTGTAAGCTTGTAGATTGGCTATTTTCAAATAGCTTCTTTTGGGCTTGTTTTCATAGACCTGGTTTCTTAATACTTATTTCTCTCACACAATCTGGCAACTCTGAAGCACATACACACACTCACACTGGGCTGCACTGTCTCTTCCTGGGAGGAGGAGGACTGGACCTGTCTGTCTGGATTATTATTCATATTTATTTGACTGGGTGAGTGTTTGACTGAATGTTAGCCTAATAATTCTAACCTGCCTCTGACTGTTATCAGCCTCCCGTCCATCCACGCTGTGTTGTCTAGTAGCAGCTAAAAGCTAGTTAGCCGGGGCTAGCTGGGTTAGCATGCTGCCAGTGTTGCCATGTCCGCTTATTATAAGCGAGTTTGGGCTTGATTTTCTGTCAAGTTGCTTGTAAGTATTGGTGGTTGCGGTTTGTTTGGGCTTGTTTCCAAAGTGTAGTTGCTTATTTGGGCTTGTTTCCTAAATGTTGTTTGGTTCTCAAACATTATCAAGTCAAGAACCCCCAAAATGAATATGTATTTGTCTGCAGACCCCCCCCCCATCTGATTCTTTTTTTTGCTAGGGATCCCCTCCCCTCCCATACAAGATTTGTGGTGTTAAAATGTCAAATATATACATATTTGTAATAGTAGATTGGCTATTTTCAAATAAGTCAATATTTAGTCCCAAAAAAAATTAAAGGGCGAAGGGGCTCGCTCCTTTTGGGGCTTGTTGTCTTAGACCAGGTGGCTTGTTTCTCTCTCGAAACCTGGCAACGCCGCTGGCTACCCAAAAAGTTGCTGTCACAACTTGTCTGTGCGCCGTCACGTCGTCATACAGCCGACACCGTTCAGCCTGCTAGCCTCGTTAGCTCCCATGGTGTGTTTATTCACCCTGGCAGGCAGCTGACTGTGTAACTAGCCGCTCACCAGAGTGTACATATAACAGTGAGTGTGGGACAACCCTGGCTGAGTGTGTCTTTAAATGTTGGTTTTTAAACCCCTGGTCGTTGTGTATTACACAGCCCAAGCTAGCCACGCTAATCCCCTTTTATGCAACTAAATCGTTAGCGTGCCGTGCTGCTGCTGCCACTCCCTCACTTTGTTTTCCTCCACACTGACTGTGTGTGTGTGTGTGTGTGAGGCTTGCCTGCAAAGTGCATGGCGTCCCACCACCACCACCAAGCTGGTGGTCTGGTTTTACAAGTTATGATCTGCCAAGGGGAGGAAGAAGAGCACCTATAAACCACAGCCATCTTCTATCTACCTGACGGTAGGTCGTGTAATGCAGTGGGTTCTCAACCTGTGGGTCTTGAGACCTCCCAGGGGGGTCCCCAGTCCCACATGATTTTTTTTGGGGGGTGGGGGGCTCCCCAGATGACAGTAAAGTGACAATTTAAGGACTTTTAAGACATTTTTCATACCTAAAAAAAGAAGATGAATGGCACGAACAAAGACCATTGCTGCATCAAAAGTAATCAACAAACTATACTATAAAAAAATTGGGTCCCCAGTTCAAATGTAATTATTTTGGGGGGTCACAGCCTGGAAAGGTTGAGAACCACTGGTGTAATGTAATTGTCGGGGACCCACCTATAGCCTAGGTGTCGTGCACATACACGTCCCAGTGTGTTATTGTGAAATCATCACAGCAGCAGCAGCAGCAGGCAAAGCCAAGCCAGGAAGAAAGAAAGCTTGACACACACAGATCGATCCGTGCAAGTATGTCTGCTGCTTGTGCAATGATCCACTAAAAGCTGAAAGCCCTGCCTGCATCCGCTGGCTCTCTGGCTGGGCTGTTGTTGTGCACTGACGTGAGTCGCATTCCTATGTTTGTGTGTGTTGATGTTGCGTAACACCTCCAGCACCCAGCAATCGACCTTTTTCCTAGAGCGAGTCTGTGTGTGTGTATGTTATGTATGTGTGTGTGTGTATGTACTGTTTATATGTACACAATAAAATCCAGCATTCTTTGTGAGTGTACATAATGTATCCGGATTCATTTTGTACACTAGAACATTTTGCAGTGCATGTAGGCTATGCATTGTGAGCCTGTTCAGTCCCCTTTTTAAACAGTCAGTCAGTGGACCAGCTAAGCATACATTTGATATACACGAGGTTGCATATTTTGCCCGAGTACTTGTTTTATGGCATCTCCTCCTGCACATAATACAGAGAGACACTGCCCTCCTCCGGGGTGTCAGTTCAGTCTTGTGGTGTCACTGCCCTTGTTAGCAGCATCCTGAATAGTACAGATTTATATGGTGTGTCACATCTTGTCACAGGTTGGCAAATGTTATATATGTGCTGCTGTCTGTCCTTTGTCTCTAGTCCACAACAAATAGAATAGAGTCCCATGTTTTCTGCAGCCAGAATGTCAGACAGAGGCTGCCTTTATGCCGGCTTCGCAGCCCTGTTTTTGTACATCGCTGCTTGGCAGCCTACCTCCGCTAGCTGACTGTTTCTCACTTCTGTTATTGATCTGCATGTCCATTTTGTTTATTTGCCACCCTGCATGGCTCACGCTTTACCAGCCTCTACCTCTACCCACTCTGCCCCTTGTTTCACCAGCCCTGAAACTGTAACTCATGTCAATGTCAACAAGATACCTGTCATTTTTGAAGTGCGGACGGTAGTCGAGCCTCCGAAGATTCACAACCAGTGAAAGTCACGATAAAGGCGGGCCCTTTGAGCATTGTTGTGTTGTGTTGTGTGCACTGTGTCAGTGGGATGTTATATCAGCGAAACAGATCTGCTCGGTGGGGTGCAGAATGTGGGTACACTGCATAATGGATTTAGAGCGTCTCCCAGGAAAAATGGATTAGAGACCAAAGCAAAGCCGGCCCTTCCTGCCTGCTACAGTCTACGCCTATAAGTCAGTCAACCACAACAGAACAGAACTAGCAACCAGAGCAGGCATAAAAATCCAATGAAATGCTTACACCTTCCTCAGTCATCATGTGCTGATTCTAATGTGTTGTGTGACTGAGCGGCAGTGTGGAATGAAACATGAAACATCTTGTTTCATGTCGATGTCCATGCTCATCACTCTAGACAAGCTGACAAACATAATTAGATTGTCAGCTAATCACCTTTACACTTTGTCTCCAACTTTGCAAATCTGCCAAAGCAAGGTGAGGTGTCGTGAATCATAGAAATGCTTCATTGAAGACCTGAGGTTTGTAACACTCCGAATCTTCCATGCCTAAATCAGCCCTTTTCAACTAGAAAGGTTGGCCAAATTGCTATTATGACATGACTCCAAGATACCCGTGTTGATTTAGATGCAATAAAACTTGGTGTCCCTCCCAAGTATGGCTGCACGATGTATCATGGTTTTTGTCTTTGGAATATACACATTGGCCATTATGTCAGTGTTAGGGGCATTATGAAACGTCATGCATTCATGTGAAATAGAATGATCAAATTAGATGGGACCATAATAACCACATGGACCCTATCATCCCGTCCCTATTCTGGGCATGTCGTAATAGGTGAACGCATTCAGTGAGAAAAGCCGATCTACAAGCTCAACACACAGTGAGCTTGTAGTGTGAGTTCGTATTTTCATGGGCTATTTTCGCTATTTGACGTACAACGAAGTATGTGGTTTCTGGTTTTAAGTGGTTAATCAGCACTGGATGTCCAAAGATAAAACCTAACCCAATACAAAAACAAATTGAGAGATGCAGAATGAAAATGTGAACACAGAAGAAGCCTTGATGTTGAAAACGAGAGAGTACATAAACTGTGTGGCATTATTGTACAGTTGCACCACAAATCGGTGGTTCTCAACCTGTGGGTCGGGACCCCACATGATTGGGGGGGGGGGGGGGGTCCCCAGATGATTAGCTTGTTTTCTCACTCAACAGTAAACAAACAAACATACAGTATAATTGTATTACAGGGTATCTGCACATTTCTAAAGTAATGATTTAAGGACTTTTAAGACCTTTTTAATACCTTAAATACAAATTTGACTATTGCTGCGTCAAAAGTACGGTAATCAAACTAATTTCAAACATTGGCCAAATTGTGGCCTGGACCGCTGGCCAGGCACCTAGGCTCTAAAGTAGCCTGACACTGTGTCGCGGGTTCGAGTCCCGATCCCGACGGCCTTTGCTGCATGTCACCCCCCATCTCTCTCCAAAAAGGCAAATGGCCGATCTACAAGCCGATGTGAGCTTGTAGAGCTGCTATTTTCACAATATTTGTCTGTGGAAGCGACAATTCCAAGTGCTTGTCAGGTGGGGGGGGGGGGGGTCCCCAGTTCAAATATGATTTATTTTGGGGGGTCGAGGCCTGAAAAGGTTGAGAACCACTGCGCAAAAGTTGTCAAACCTTAGTGGGGAAAAGAACAGGAAGCAGTGGTACAATGAACCTTTACCATCATCATTACCCCAAAAGGCCAGGGAGTTGAATGGAAACATTACAATTAACTATTATATATTATCAACATCAACAAGTTAACCCATTAAGACCTGAGGCCGATTCTAGAAATGTCTTCTAAATCCTAATAGTTTTCTGAAAAACCTATGTTGCTAAATCAGTGGTTCTCATGTCAAGGACCCCATAATTATTTCAGCTGATCTACAAGCCCAAAGCGCGGCATGAAGTGATGCACTATGAGCTTGTACTGTATATCTGCTATTTTTGAATAGCCAACCAATGTGCTATATATACTGTGTGTGTGTGTGTGTGTGTATATATATATATATATATATATATATATATATATATATATATATATATATATATATATATATAGCTAAAATCTAAAATGACACGGGCGTATGTATATATATATATATAAAATGAGACAGGTGCTATTCCGGTTTTAATGGGTTAACCACACATTGTGTAATTATTTCCCTGTCATGCAGCCTTAGTGCCAACATGAAGTGATTTATTCCTTGTTTTATCATTTTTTTCCCTCTTTTTCTTATTTTAAAGAAACTTACCTTGAGTATTTGACTGTCATTTTTTTGTCTCCCTCCTGTGATGACAGACCGGTGACAGTGCAGTATTTGCTCGTCATCCTGGTTTAACTACAGCACATGACTTGTCTCACGCATTGTGCGCACAATGTTTGTTACAACACTGTTCAAGGAAGCAGATATGTAATGTGTAATCTGTACATTCATTCATTTCACACTTGTAATAATGCCATAGTTATAGGTCTTTCAGTATTTTGCGATCTAATATCAGGAAGTGGTAAAAAAAAAAAAAAAAAGAATACAAAGGTAATTTGATGAAATATAATGAGGTTCAAACTGGATCGTTACGTTTTTGCCCGGTTGCCACTTCTATGTTTGCTCTCTCAATCTAGCCACAGTCAGTCCAAGTCTAAAACCTCTGGCATGTTCTGAAATACTTGAAACATTCTCACCACAGAGTATAGCCCTATTCTTAGTCAGAGGCTGGAAGATTACAGGTTTTGGGGGGTGATTTTGAGATTCAGGTTTTGAAGAGACCTACAGTAAATGGTGTAAATACAGTAAATAGTGTAAATAGTTGGCTTAACTCCTCTCTTGTCTTTTCTGATTGGGTGACTTTCTACACTGGTTCTGAAGCCTCAGAACCACTGCATTAGCCTACTTACTAGTAGGCTAATGTAGTGGGTTTTCACACTGGGGGCCGCCAGGGGGCTATTTGGCGAGGAAAATGAAATTAAGATTTTTCTTTTGTAATAATATATGTATACATAATAAAAACTAGATAGATAGATGCATGTCCTTATTTTCAAAGATTATTATTATTATAATTTCTTTCCCTAAATGGTGAAAACAGCAGATCTACCAGCTCATAACGCATCACGATGAGTTGTGAGCTTGTAGATTGTGCTGTTTTTGCTATTTGACCCTGTTGCTCTACAGCCTGTGTGTGTGTGTCACGCACGCACGCACGCACGCACGCACGCACGCGCGCGCATGCTTGTCTGCGTGCGTGTGTAAGAGAGATTTATCCCAGAGAGAGGAGTTAATGCAGGAAACGGTATGGATTAAATCCTCTTACTCCTCACTCTCTCCATTCCTCTCCTCTTGTCATCATCATATCCATAGTGCCACAATCTGATGTGTTGTTGTTTGTTGACATCGGGTTGGCTAGAGAGAGAGAGAGAGCTTTCGCTTTCTATGCTCTATGCTCTATGAAAGCCACAATCTAATCGGCCTGGAAAACAACAGAGGCCTCATGACTTCACCCTCAAGCTTAGGGGCCATTGCATGTATGTGAGGCCTTTAAGAAACTGCACATGAACGGCTATGTTGCAAGTCTTCCAGTCTGTATCTTTAAGGCCAGTCCACACCAATGCAACTCCTTGCAACATGCAACTACTTGCAAGCAACTACTCGCAAGTTGTCGCAACCATTATCCCCAATGGCAGTTGCAAGGAGTTTCATTGGTGTGACATGGCCTTAAAACAGTTTTGTTGCAAGGAGTTGCGACTAGTTGCATTGGTGTGGTTTGGCCTTTAGGGCATGGTTTGACTGTGATGAATACCTACAGTATGGAAACAAGACCGCAAGGACTTTTTTGGTGTTATCCTTTTAGACAAAGTGTTTGACTGTACTCGTGCTGTTTTACATTTCTGTCTAATCAAATATTCAATCAATCAATCAATCAAACGCTGCATGGTGTTGTTGGTGGTGTGAACAAATTGTGATATTATATTGCACTGGCTGACCAGTGATTAACCCATTAAGACCTGGAACGCATCTGTGTCACGTTTTGAGCTAAATGCTAAAAAGCATTATTTTACACGTTGGCTATTCAAAAATAGCAGATATACAAGCTCATAGCGCGGCACCGAGTGCCGCGCTATGAGCTTGTAGATGTGTAGATGTGTATGAGCTTGTAGATGTGTATAAGCTTGTACATGTTGAAAATGTGTGCAAATCTTTGAATATGTATTGTTTTCAAGCAAACATTTTTAACTCAAATCTTTGCTTCTGGGGGTCCCTGGAACAAAATATTTTGATGGGGGTCCGCGGCCAAATACATATAATTTTGGGGGTCCTTGACATGAAAAAGTTTGAGCACCACTGATATAGAAACATAGTTTTTTTTCAGAATACTGTTGGTAATTAGAAGAAATTTTTTAGAATCGGCTTCAGGCCGATTCTAAAAATGTCTTCTAAATCCGTGTTCTAAAAATAACAGTTTTCTGAGTGAGCCATGCTCAAAACCTTTTCATGTCAAGGACCCCCAAAATTGTATGTATTTGGCCACGGACCCCCTCCATCTCAAAATATTTTGTTCCAGGGAGCAGGGACCCCCAGAAGCAAAGATTTGAATAAAAAATGTCAAGAGGCTGGAGAACCACTGTACTAGCTGGTCTGCTGTGGCTCATGACTTCACACTGTGACCGATGGTGGGTACAGAAGGTACAGTAAGATAGTCATGCCATGCGTCAGCCTGACACGAGTTTGTGTGTGTCGTCGGGTGCAGCAGGCCTACTTCTGTGCATGTGCGTGTCGGCTGTGTGTGTACACATATTGAATAAACTCGAATACGGGGGTACGTCTGCTGCTCTGCTGTATTGATGTGGCGCGTGTGTTCAGTGTTCACTGCCTAACTACACAGCCTATATAGGAGGTTGCCGCAATATGAGGCATATGTTCTGTTCTGATGTGGCATGTGTGTGTGTGTTTGTGATGGTGAGCATTACAACAAGGATTAGCACATGTTGGGGCCTACATTTTGTCATTACTCTCTGTTCTGTGGTTAAGATGTCAATTACCCCGGAGACCGATGGTTTTGCGAGACCTAGCTCGGCATGTTGTTCACATATCAGGGCTCCTATCTATGACAAAAGAAGGGGTCCACAGCATTTGGAAAATACATGTATGTTTAAGTTGTTTCTTAGACATAGGGAAGGCCCTGTGGCAGACCATATAGAACCAAAGTAGAACTAGGATTCTTTGACGGAACTACAGTCCATTTTGGATGAATAACCAATTTTTCTATTTGAGATGGTAAGTATTTCGATTAAATGTATTTAAAATGCATATTGCATTACTTTTACCACTCAGCCCTGTGTCTTGGGTTAGGTCATGTTATGGAGGATTCTAGGAGCTGACTTAGATGCACTAATCGTAATATCATCTACAAAATGGAGACCACCACAATGGTCTGGTCTTTCATTTACACCTTAACTCTCTCAGTGCCACACAACGAGATATCCAGAGTTTTTTCTGAATGCCCTCAGTGCCAAAACGAGAAATCGCGAGTTTAAAAAAAATAAAATAATAATAATTCTTTTTTTTTTTTGGAAAAAAATGTTCAGAACCCAAGATATCATTATCTGAAGATTTGCAGCTCCATCCACTCTTTGTTTAACTTATAACTGAAAAAGGCTGTATCTCGCTTCCTAAGCACAATTTTTTTACTTTGGAAAAAAAATTGCTGGCACAGTAGGAACATATTTTTTTTATTTCATTGGCACTGAGAGAGTTAAAAGCTCCGGCACCTGTTTCATCATGTCACTCTGCCGCCATAATCAGGACAAAGATGTTTGTATTTGGCGGCTGAGGAGACCGGGACAACATTATTAGTGTGTTTTGACACAGAGACCAACTGCTGGTTTAGCCTTTTAGTCTTCTGCACAGCTTCTTCCAGAAGGACGTGAGGATCATTCAGTCTGTGCCTACAATGGAGAGCTGTACTGTACATATTTGCTTGGTATAACTTGAACCGTTTTTTTTTTTTCCAATGATCTGTGGAAATTCAATCCAGAGACGTTGTCTTGAAAGAATGTTGAGCCCAAGGGGAAAGACCTGTGTTTCAAGCATGTGTAGGATGAGCACATCCAGACTGCCCATAGCCTAGAGCAGTGGTTCCCAAACTGGGGGTCCCCAAATTATTTTGGGGGGTCCCCAGATGATTAGCTTAATGTGCAACATTGTTTTCTCACTCAACAGTAAACAAAACAAGTCCAAGATGTTTGGACTTTTAAGACCTTTTTTTTTATATATAAAAAATAGGCAAGCATTGTGAAAATACCCGATCTACAAGCTCGGCTATTTTCACAATATTTATCTGTGGAACCGAGTCAAACTAAATGTAATGCTTCAACTCCTACAATTCCAAGTGCTTGTGGGTGGGAGGTGGTGGGAGGTCCCACCCCAGTTCAAAATTATGATTATTTTCGGGGGTCCCCAGTTCAAATGAGTATTTTGGGGGGTCGTGGCCATATTATGACCCAGACAAATAGAAAGATGGAGGGAAGTACATTTAGGGCATGCCTCCTGGCGAAGGCTTGCAATCTACTGCATGCACCTTTCTAGCAATGTGGCCCATAGGGTAGGATCCTATCTCCTGTTTTTGTAGCGTGAGGCAGGTTGATGTAAAAGTACATCCCCCAGCCATGGATGTACAAGTACACCGCTGGACATGACGCTAGTATGTCGCACAGACCTTACCCCAATGATGCTGAGTGCCAAGAGGGGAGGCATTGTGTCCCATTTTATAGTCTTTAGTATGGAAATTTAACCCTGACCTCCCGATCTCAGGCCGGACACAATAACCACAAGGCTACTGAGCTGGTCTGCACCTTTCTAGTTAAGCAATAAATCAGGCTAGCTGCTTTTGTACCTTTTTATAGCCTCATGGTTGTCAGCGAAATAGCCCTGTCAATAATATTTTAAGACCATTTGTGTGAAGTTAGAGATGCTTTTGTATGTATTTTCAAATTATAAATCACTTCGCTTACATTATTTCATGCATTGAATGTATGTATTGTATTATAGTTTAATGCCGAATCAGAAGAAGTTGTCTCAATATGACAATTTACATATAGTAGAGCAGGAGTCTTCAACGTTTTTCAGGTCAAGGACCCCCCTACATACTACATATTGTATAACATTGTATAACATTGTTATACAATACGTGAGGCGTTGTGAGCTTGTAGATCGGCTATTTTCGACTAATGTTCCCCATCACACAAAGATTTGGCGGATCCCCTGTAGTTACTCTGAGAACCCCCTGTTGAAGTCCCATGCAGTAGAGCAATGACCCTACGTGGTCTGAGCCGTGTGGCCCAGAGGGCAGGAGCCTATCTCCTTTTTCTGTACAGTAGCATGAGGCGGCTTGATGTACTAGTACCCCCCCTAGACATGACCCTAGTATGTCACAGGGACCCCCAATCCAACCAGTGCCAAACAGGAAGTCATCAAGGCATTGGGTCCCATTTGGTATGACCAGGCCGGGGAATCGCACCCCCGTCCTCCCAGTGTCGTCGTGGCGGACACTTTAACCACAAGGCCATTGAAAAGCTGGTGCGATGGTGGCAAGGAAAAACTCCAGGCTCTACGGTGGGCAGCCATCTGCCTTGACCATGTCGGGTGGGGGAGGAGAGGGGTAGAGAGAGGGAGAGACAGAGATGGATCGTATTTTGAAACATTTGAAACAAGTATTTGTAATTTGTAATAAGATACTTTTTTATGTATTTGGGCCCATCTCCGCTTGATATCAAAAACAAAATCCGAGACACTCATCTGTGAGTACTTTGTGTACCTGTCTGGATACTTAAAGTCATTCCTACAATTGATCTCTGATGTTAATTTCACTCTTGAGTGTACATTTGCCGATGGCTTTATGTGTATACTCTTTATAAAATGTATACTGTGGCAATGAGTGCATTGTATGTCTCACCTATTCGTTAGGCTCATTGCCTTTACACAGCATGGGTGGAATTCGGTACACAAAATACTGTGATAGACAAACCAGGTTTATATCCATTTCTTGAACGCTCTGTTTGTTGTGATTTGTCGTGCGCAACCGCGTGCACGTGTCTGTTCATTCCTCCCTTCCAGATCAGTCTTGTGACTCCGTTTTAAGTGTGTGTGTGTGTCTGTGTGTGTCATCTGATTTAGTTATCCATTACAAGCCTACACATACAGTACTCTGCTTATTTTCATTTAGGTGCCCCTCCCCATTCACATTTTTCAAGAAACAAAAGGCCAGTATGATGGCAGTTTCACACTGTAGACCATTAAAATGGACATAAGATTCCTGTACAATGGAATGGTGCTCCTCTGTCCCTACGTAATATTGGATTGAATTTTGTACTTTGTATAACTTCGGCATAGATCAATGACCTCTAGGATCGCACAGCTGTTTTGAGAAGTGTTGCTCAAAAGAAATGATTGTGTGTGTGTGCACGCATATAGCCACACTAGCATGGATCAATGATCTCTAGGGTTGCACAGTTGTTTCAAGAAGTGTTCATCGAAAGAAATCGAAATAATTTGTTTGCAATGCATGCATATAGACAACACTTGCATATTTAGTCTTTCTTTCATCACGAGGCAACACAAAAGAGACACACACACAGCTTACTTATGCATGTGGCGGCATGCCACATCAATAAAGTAAAACATTGTTTGCACATACTGTACTACATACAGTACACAGATTGCTGTGGCCCTCAATCATTTAATTATAGCCTCTCCAACACGCATGGATACACACACACACACACACACACACACACACACAGCCCTCATTAATATAGACAACAGGCCAACAGTAGACATTAAATCAATCCTGTGATAGGATTATTTACATTTCCCAGTTAGTCCAGTAGCCTAATTGCCGCAAGGTTGTTCTGAGCTGAAGTACTTTTGATGACTCAAGACTTTCAAGGTTGGTGTGCAATTTGTGAGTTATCCTCCAGAGTCTAGTCGTGGCTAGTGTTGTCATTTGGTCACAGTTGCTACAGTTTTATGTGGTTGGTTTTTGGTTTCTCCAGTGCTAGTAGTGGTTAAAGTGTTAGAGACACTTTAGAATGAAAGAAGCTTGGCTATTTGTGTTTTAGCTATTCGGCTCATCATGAATATTTTTCTATACAACGCGCACTGTTGCTGAACAATAAATGTAAAATGTCTCAGTGTTGCTCCACGGAGGATAGTTGGGGGCAGGTAATATTATAACCTAGTCTCGCGTAGCCAGGCGATCAGAGATCTCTACTTACTACTGTTGCTTATGGTGGCGTCTAAATTCAATGAATGGGCTAAAACTGTGTGGGAAGTGGAAACGGCTCAGATATTTTAAAAATAACCGCATCACAGACGGAACCGATGCAAAGACTTGAGGGCGGGCGGTCCTTCATATGGGATGATGGTATCTGGATTGGTTTTCAAATCGGTAGGCGTAGGTTTATTAACACTGCTTTTCTCCACCGTCCAAGCCCATTCAATTAATTTACGTGAGACTAGGTACCATATAACCTGGATGATCATCAGTGTGCTCATAGTGTTACTCATTTGCACTGATCTCCTACATTGGAGGCCAAGGACAAGTGATTAGATGCTGATGGCTGGTTGGTGACATTGAGATAGACTTTTAGTTGCTTGTGCAGAACTTGCCCTAGCAGTGTTCTAGCAGTGTTCTTGTTGGTGGAAGACTTATGATGCCAGATTTATACTTATTTGCATACCAAAATAGCCAAAAAGGAAATTGTTTAAAGTTTTGTTTGATGGATGAGGTCAGGGGGGCATAACCACAACATTTTTTTACATTTGGTTGAATCCTGTAAACCGCATGGTTGTAAACACTGAACTGATACGAGCAACTGATTACAAATTATTTAATTAAAAATATATATTTTATAATCATATTATTTCTTTTTATCTTTGTGCTCAGTTGCAGTTGGTGGCCCCCGATAAAGGATAGGCTACACATCTCATGGCGGAAATTGATTCTAAGGACTAGTTGACTGAGTTGCACCGCTTGGAAATCCTGGGTGCTTGGGGACCCTACAGCATCAGGATCCAAATCTTGCCCAAGTCTGGAGAAATCTCAGAGGTACCAAAGGAAAGCTACCGGAAGGGTGAGTGAAGCCTGTTTACACTACCTTTTCGAAAACATACAGTATAAGCTTATTATGTAGCATTGTCACCCATGGGTGTAATTTGAGTGTGGCAGTGTATGGCAGTTGCCACACCTTGATTTTGTAGAGGCAATCTTTGTTCTGAACAGACAAGGAGAAAAAAAAGTTAATAATGTACATTCCCTCTGTTCACAGTATTACGATGGGTAGCTCACTCACACACAATTGTGTACTTGATTCACACTCTGAGAAGTGTGTAACGTTAACCACTTAAGCTATATTATATTAGCCTGGCACTGGCCAGACTGATCACGTGGGTTCACAAAAAGTTATCAGTCTGGACGATATCAGTCTGGACTTCGGCCCCATAGGAGACGAGTATTTGTTGGCGAGATTATTTACCTGACCTGACCAGGGCCTGGCTTTTTTTTTTTACTCTTTATTTTCAGAAGTTTTATCAGACAGTACATAAAATCAAATAGTACAAAAAAGCAACAGAAAAAAATAGCAGTAAAAATAAAACATACAAACAAAAAAACAAGAACAAAATAAAAAAGAGGTCATGGGACATTTGGTACCAGTAATAAGACATGTTGACAGGATTTAAGACCAAATACAAAGTACAATATACCATAGGGAGGATACAACCAGCCATCATCAGAGATCTGGCACGCTATCTAAATAGTCCAGCCATTTCCCCCATCTTTTTTCACCCAACTCCTTTTGGAGCCTCAAAGAGTAGGTCATCTGCTCTAAGAGATGCAATTGTCTCACAATACTGACAAATAGTCCCATAGTAGGGCAGTTCTTCTGCAACCACCATGGCCTGGCTTAATGCACAGGCTTTAGGGGCTACAGCCCGGGGCACACCAAACTGCTGGGCAAAAAAATTAAGTGTTTTGAAGTAACGGCGGCGAAATACTGTCCGGGGGCTGCTGAAGTAGCTGTAAATCGGTGCCGAAAAGTGTCTTCTGCACCCCCCCCCCCTGCTGATTCTTTATGCCCATGTATGGATGGACATCTCTATGGCTTTCTGTCCTTGCCCCTTCTATGCCCATATATGGTTACTTCTCCCACCACATGTAGTAGCTTATATTTTTTTCAATTACCCTTTCTTACTTCCTATTTGTGTCTAGGTCCCCATGTCCTGGTTCCTTTGGCAGCTCCATTTCTGCAGATGAAGCGTCAGCTGCTGTGGCGTAGCTCAGCACCCAGATAGTCCCCCCCCCCCCCCCCTCACGGGTGCCAAGGGACTCCATTACCCAGGATGCCCACCACCTCTGTACGGGCGGGCAGCCTCAAGGATCCGGAGGTGTCTGACCTCTTCTTCAAAGAAGACCCAGAGAAGCTCTTCTCCGACCTCCGTGAGATCGGGCATGGCAGCTTCGGAGCGGTCTACTTTGTACGTTTAGTTTTATACATTCACTTAACCCTTGCATATACAGTGACGTGTTGTAAGCTTGTAACTGCTATTACCACTATTTTTTATTTTTAAGTATAATATTAAATGTAATTTCTTTGTATATTTAAGTTATTTGTCATATCTGCCCTGTGCAATTTGTGATTATGAAGCCTAAAAACCAAATTTAAATTGTATTCGTGTTCAAATGCCAAAAACACAATTAAATTGTTAATCGACACAATTATTTGTTTGACAATATAGCGTCAACTTAAATTTGTAATCGTGACAGCCCTATTTGTGTCTAAATGTTGTTCCTGTGTGTTGTAGGCGCGGGACGTGCGCACCAATGAGGTGGTGGCCATTAAGAAGATGTCTTACAACGGAAAGCAGTCCAATGAGGTCAGGGTGCAGCAGAACAACCCCTTAGCACAGTCAAATCTTTGTTGTGTGTGTTAATTTAAGTCAGAGTACAAATGAACCCATACAGGACCCCATAAGGACCCGTAAGGACCCTTATCCATTACAAGCGGATAAGGGTCCATTTGGTTCCATTTGTACACTCTGGAGTTGAATTAACAAAATGTCATATCAGAATATGCAAAATATATTGTTTAACTTTATGGACATTGTTCTTTTAGTCTCTTAAACAAATGAAGGCTCTGCCATCACTAATCTGGATACATTTGAAACCACATTTTCTCTCTTTTCCTGACTCATCATCCACACTAATCCACTGTTTTCGGCCACCCAAAAAAAAATTACTTTTCCAAAACGCTGACATCTCATTATGAACCCAAACTCGAAAAATATCATACCCAAATAATATAATCGCAACCTTGTTGCGATGTGATCTTGTAGATCGGCTATTTTCAACTAATTTAGAAAATGTTAGAAAGGTTTTGCCTGTAATGACACATGCCCAAAATAGGGACTCCAGGTTGTGTTTCTATAGGCCAGTCCACACCAATGCAAATCCTTGCAACATGCAACTACTTGCAACATGCAACTACTTGCAACATGCAACTACTTGCAACCCTTATCCCCAATGGCAGTTGCAAGGAGTCACATTGGTGTGGTCTGGCCTTAAAACCGTTTTGTTGCAAGGAGTTGCGACTACCGGTAGTTGCATTGGTGCGGTCTAGCCTTATCGCTTTGACAATTGGTTGGGAAACGTTTCTACATTATGTGTGGACAATGATGGAACGCTGCACTGGTGCCAACTTGGAAATGCCATCATGCCACATGTGTAATTACTGCATTTGAATTAGTATTAGCTGGCACCATTTAACCCTGTATGATGGTGTCGTGGCAAAAATAGCCGACCTACAAACTCGCAACGTGTCACGATGACAGTGACACATCGTGTCACAGCTTGTAGATGGGCTATTTTCAGAAAAACTAATTGAATACATGGCCAAAATGGGGACACCAGGTTGAAAGTGGTTAAAGAGTGCTGATGGTGTAGTTGTTAAGAGACATAGGATTGGCCCGGACCGCTGGCCTTGCGGTCCGGGCACCTAGGCTGTAGTGTAGCGGGGTTGAGTCCCGTTCCCGAAGAACTTTACTGCGTGTCTTGACCCATCTCGCTCTCCCTCTCGCTATCAACAGATTGTTTCCAAGGCTATATGTTCACACTGGCAGCCTAAATCAGATTGGAATCAGACAGTGGTGTAAAGTAACTAAGTACTGTACTTAAGTAAAACAAATTGGAGCATTTTTTACTTTTAGTGGAGTTTTTCCAATTTTCAATACTTTTACTTCTACCCCACTACCCCAGGAAAATATTGTACTTTTACTCCACTACAATTATTTGAAAGCTTAAGTTAGTAGTTACTTTTTAGATTTAGATTATAGACCACTTAAGGTCTATATATATTTCGGCTGTTTGAAAATAGCCGATCTGCTATTTTCAAAATATGTTTATACATTTTGAAAACTTTAAATTGGACATTCTGCATAATGAGTACTTTTACTTTTGGTACTCTAAGTATATTTTGATGCCAATACTTTTGTACTTTTACTAAAGTAAATTCTGAATAGCAGACTTTTACTTGTAACAGAGTATTTCTACATTGCCGTATTGATACTTTTACTTAAGTAAAACATGTGAGTACTTCTTCCATCACTGGAATCAGATTGGTTTCATCAAGTCTGAAAAGCAAGAAACCACATGGAAACTGATCTTTGTTAATCAGATTTGAACCGCATTCCTAGGTGGTTTGAAATGCGATTCAAATCTTATTCAGAAAGACGTCTCTCAGTTAGGACACTCGGACATGGAAGCCTGATTTATATTTCATTGTATGACGCCGTCGCTCGTCCAAAAATAGCTGAGTTACAATTTAGGCATTTAGCAGACGCTCTTAATCCAGAGCGGTTTACAGTAAGCAAGGAAAACACGAGGTCATACGTACATCAAATGTATAGAAATAGTAATCTAGGATCATAGGTAAACCAAGAACCTATCATCATTCTAAACAGTATTATATAAGAAAAATCTATAATCTGTACATTGAAACTGTACACACTATTGGATGCCAGGTCTACAAATGACCTGGCATCTGTCGACAAGCCCGCAACGTGTGGCATCATGACGCGTGGTGAGCTTTTAGATGCCGATGTCTGAATACACAAATCTGACCTGATCACTTGCAAATTATGTTGTCAGTCCTGAAGATAAGATTTGAAAAACAAATCAGATGTGGCTGTAGTCTGAACAAAGCATAAGTAGCTGTGTTTACCAGCCAAAATCCCCCTCAAAGGCAACAAAGCACATTCTGCTCTTTTTATTCTGTTGTTTACTCACAGTAGCTCTGGAAGTAATGACAGCTTCTAGACAAGGATTTGATAATTGTGGACAGACTTGGTAGTGAGTCAAGCTAACCAGTAGCTATGTGTGATGTTCTCACAATGGTTTTTATGCAATACTCGGGAAACACTATATTTATGATCACTGTCCAGAACTCTATATTTAGACTCTTCATACAGTAAAACTTTAACCTCCCGGTTCGGGAAACGGGTCTGGCTCAACCATGCTGTCAATCAGGTCGAGGACATTTCAAACAACAGGAGAGACGACAAAGCAATCATTGTTTGGTTAAACCGGAAATACAGGTATTTGAGCTGTACCGCTGACAAGGATCTTTTTTTCAACTGTACAACTGCATTTTCTTCACGCCATGGAATGTACATCATCAACTTAATGATAGCATAGGATTGTAAATGTACACTGTACAATGTGTTTAGACTGATGCTAGGCTCTTGGTTCACTCGTGATCCTAGTTGACTGACGCACTACACTGACTCTCTGCATTTGTTGTGTGTGTTTACCTTGCTTTTTGTAAGTCACTCTGGTTAAGAGCGTCTGTTAAATGCCTAAATCAGGGGTCTTCAACCTGGGGTCCTCAGAGTTACTACAGGGGGGGCGCCAAATCTTTGTGTGATAGGATTTTTAAAATTTTATTTTTACACAAACCACTTCAACCCTATTCTGAGGGGAACATGTGAGCTTGTAGATCGGCTATTTTCGACGATGAGGTTTGGTGTTGAAGGAAAAAAGAGCAGACCAAGTACAGAGCCAAAGGTCAAGTTTACTAAGTATTGAGGGTTTAAGTGGTTAAATTAACACAATCAACACTGATGATAGTGCTGTCAAACAAGTACGGAATCTATGAAAATGTTTAATCTGCAAAACACTATTTCATTGCAATATGTAGTGGGGTATGGCATCTGCTATGGCATCACCACCGCTCTGCTGTTTGTAAATTAAGTCAACACACCAAGCCAGCCAGATGTTAATCTGTTAGTTTTAACACCTTAAATCCTATGGACACTCATTTTCCCCCTATATACCAAATCTCTTTCTCAAAAATAGCACATCACAAGCGTGTAGATCTGCTATGCCTATTTTCGCAGGACATTCCCCCCCCCCCCCCCCCCCCCCCCCAATAGGGATGCTAGGGTTTTAACCTCCACCTCATACAGTAAAACACACACACACACACACACACACACACACACACACACACACACACACACACACACACACACACACACACACACACACACACACACACACACACACACACACACACACACACACACACACACACACACAGTGTCTTGCAAGACCCAAGGTGAACCTTAAGCTCTCACTGTCACTGACCCCTTGCTTCTACTGCATGCTACCACTCATGATTTCAGATTAGACCTAATCAGATTACACCTAATCTGTGTGTGCGTGTGTGCGTACTCACATACAAACCATAGCGATGTATTGTCCAAATCTCCATTTAAAGGTGCATTAAGTGATAATTCTCTATATTTATTTAGATATAATCACTAATTACTCCTCCTCCTCCTTTGCTGTGTGTGTCTCTGTATATTTGCATACAGTGAAATGTGGTATCTGCATCTAACCTGCATTCTTTATTTTATAAGTATCAGGAGCAGTCGTGAATCATTGCTATTGTGTGTTTGTTCAGTAACAGGGTCTCCCTGTCTCTGCAGCACTTTAGTAAACAGAAAATGCATTTTCAGTTTGGAATACCCATTTTATCCAATCAGCTGGGAGAACTCTTACAGGTGAACAAATTAAATTGGAAGTGATGAAACTTAAAAACAAGCAGACAAAACTGGAACTGGAACACTATAAAATTGGAACTGATAAATGGATTCCTCTCCTGATAGGATGAAATTGGCAACCCACCTGAAAATGCATTTTCCGTATATTGAAGCGTTTGAGAGATGGCAGACCCCCGTTATTGAACAAACACTCTCTTCAAACACCTTTTTGTTTTAACCAACAAATATCACTTCAACTACTAATGCTCCATTTCTCCTAACAGAAATGGCAGGACATCATAAAGGAGGTGAAGTTTCTCCAGAGGATTCGACATCCCAACAGTATAGAATACAAGGGCTGCTACCTCCGTGAACACACAGCATGGGTAAGACACAGTACATCCAGTGGCTCACAACCTTTCTTCCTTGGAGCCCCCCTTCTTACAACGGGACAAAGCTGAGTTGCCCCACACACATACGCACCTCCTTAAAGCACTGCTCACTCCAAGCAAGATAACTACTGTATAACGATAATGATGTGAGCGTCCACACTGATGAACGATAACTGTTAGCAGTACAGTACAGTTCGCAGTCCAGCTTGGTCAGAGAGCCCACACGCACAGAGGCAGAGAGAGCGATCTCTGCCTCCATAGTGCTGAAAAGACACATGCAATGGGATATATGGATAATCTGACACAGATTATTATGTATAAGGAGGCTAGATAGTTGCAGAATACCTGAGGTAATCCCAGCTAGCCTACCAGCCAGCGTTGGCTATTTATAATCATCTCCTCATCTCCGTTACTTATCACAACAAACTGATTGTATCCCAGCTGTCTTTCGGATAGATTTTGATTGGCTGTTTAACAAATTGCTCTGAAAGTGATACAAATGATATCGTTTACCACCATAGTTGTTGTGGTGTGTACTCTGCCATTCATTATATATATTATATATTAGTTATAGTAATGATTCTGATTCTTGGTGTGAACAGTGCTTAAGACTCAACCTAACCCTAAATCAAACCCTAAACCTGTTACAAAAGTGAAGACCACCAAAGCCTCTGGGTCTCACAAAGATAGTGGTAAGACGTACAAGAGCATACACACTCGCACACATCTGCTAAATAAATAATAAGTATAATGCCATAACATTTGTATAACAATGGTAGATGTATATCTAGCATATATCTACAGACGTGCGTGTGTTTGTATGTGTGAGTACACAAACATTTTACATTCTGTCTTTACTTGTTCTTTTTCATAGTTGGTGATGGAGTATTGTCTCGGCTCTGCCTCTGATCTCCTGGAAGGTAAGTGAAAAAGATATCACTCCTCCTTCCACATCTGATCATAGGTCTGATTTCAACCACCCCAATGTCAACAAGAAAGGATATTTTGCGGGTTTTAGTTTCCAACTGCGCTCCAAAGCCAAAGAGTAGTAATTAGGTGACTCGTGAAACTGAGAAAAATTGCTTCAGAGTCAATCGACCCTTCCCAACAAAGCAGAAGGGGATTGTTCATGGAGTGCCGAGTGCAGCGCTATGAGCTTGTAGATCTACTATTTTTGAAAAATCGTGATTTTTTTTTCTTTTTTTTTCTTTTTTTCAAAAAACTTTTTTTGAATTTGAACTTAATGGGTTAAAGCTATACCCTCCCCAGCTGTGCTCATCACTGTAATGCAGTGGTTCTCAAAGTGGGCTCCATGAAAGTTTTCATGGGAGTCCATGAAATCAAAACATTTGAGAAACACTGCTGTAATGAACAGCATTAGGAAGTGTGGGGGGTGACGGGCAGCTGATGTGACAATCCAACTCAAAATTGTTCTCTCCTCCCTCCAGTTCATAAAAAGCCTCTGCAAGAAATGGAGATCGCTGCCATTACCCATGGTGCTTTGCAGGGCTTAGCCTACCTTCATTCCCACAATATGATCCACAGGTAAGAGATTCTGATGACGGCTCTAAAATGGTGAAAAACATGGCAGTGGAGCC
This sequence comes from Gymnoscopelus braueri, assembly GCF_963280865.1. Taxonomy (NCBI): domain Eukaryota; kingdom Metazoa; phylum Chordata; class Actinopteri; order Myctophiformes; family Myctophidae; genus Gymnoscopelus; species Gymnoscopelus braueri. The sequence continues at coordinate 34,090,279 of NC_137609.1, forward strand.
TGACAGCGTGTCGCGGGTTTGAGTCCCGATCCCGACGGCCTTTGCTGCATGTTACTCCCCATCTTTCTCTCCCCATTTCCTGTCAGCCTACTGTCCTATTGAATAAAGGCATAAAAAAGCCCCCCAAAAAGAAGAATCTTTTAACTCTTACCCTGCCAGAGTTTTTTCAAAAAGTCTGTAGCCTCTGCCAGGGTTTTGACCGATTTTGGTACCTTTTCGCATAGCCACAAAATATTTTTCTCCAGTATGATTGATCCCAGATAATTTCTAATCACAGATGAGATTCAGGTGTGGTTTCACAAATGTCAACGAGGTCAATTTCACCTTGTTGTCATGTGTTGTTTGATGTTTGAAAATAGCTCAAAACCAGTAGTTTCAAACCAAAAAACATTGTGAATTGTTTGTCCGTTTCAATTTTAACATTGAAGTGGATGGAGCAGCAAATCTTTGGGAATTGTTATCTCCTTATTCGTTTGGAATATCGAAAAGGTGTCAATCTTAAATAATTAGAGAATCTTTTTAGAATTTTTTTTTTTTTTTTTAAGTTTTTTTTTTTTTTTTTTTTTCAAAGACGTTTTTAAACGTCTTTGATTGGTGCGTTGATCTGGGCAGCCATAAGCCAATCCATGAATTGCCTGGCAATCTGGTAACGGGCAGCACCTGTTTTTAAAACAAAAATATTACAGCGATAAAAATCAGTAGAGACCATGCTCTGGGGAACATGAACGAGCTCGGTGAGTTTCTTGGCAATCCGCCCATTAGATTTTGAGATGCCATGTGTGAAAGTAGAAATTGTGGTTGGGCTAGAGCGGTGGACAAGTCAGACAAATCTGTGTGCCAACCCCACACTATTATTGCAATTCAACGATACAAAAAGTCATAACCTATTAGCTAGTACTTGTACTCACTCATTTCCCAATGCAGAGGCAAATTATACTGTAGATGGTAAAAAATATACATTTCAACCATTTTCTACCTGCCATCCGTCTTTTGGGGGGAATGGTTTTTAATTAATGGTCATTAATATTCAGCCAAAAGCTTGTAAGATATGTTGTTTGGGACTTCTATTGATCTGCTTATTACATGGCTACTTGTAAAATTCAATAATTTGACACGCATTATCTATTTAAAAACATATTTTATTAGCTTAAAAGTTTATACCTCCTTAACAATGTAAACCGGGTCAGAGCAGCGCTCTGTTATGGAGATATAACAGAATGCAGAAGGCATTATTGACCAATCAGAATTGAGCATTCAACAAAGCCCAGTAATAATGAATATTGTATTAATATACTAATAGTTTTTTTTTTCTGTTAAAGTCTATGTTTTCTTTGGCTTCTTCATTCAGGGATGTCAAGGCGGGGAACATCCTGCTAACTGAACCCGGGCAGGTTAAACTCGCAGACTTTGGCTCCGCCTCCATTGCCTCGCCTGCAAACTCCTTCGTGGGGACGCCATATTGGTAAGGGCCACGTTGTCAAGGCTATACTGACTGAATTGTTTAACTCTTTGACTGCCAGAAATAAAACATAATTTGCCACGCCACTGCCAGCGATTTTCGAGTGTTTTCACTAACCTTTGAAAAATCATAGAATATTCATCTCCAGTATGATTGATCCCCCGATCGCTTTAAAAGACGTATCTGAGTCTCGTAGAATTGGAGGGGGGGGGGGGGCGAGCCGCCGCGATCATCCGTTCCATAGTTGTAGGCAGTTGAATGTAGGCTGTTATTGCCAAAAAGCAACAGAAACAGAGGAAAGCCAAATTGAATAACAAGGAAGTGAACTGGCTGTTTTTTTTTGGGGCGATCACTCTTGCATCCTCCTCCCTGTCTTTTCTCCAGGATGGCCCCAGAGGTGATTCTGGCCATGGATGAGGGCCAGTATGATGGAAAGGTGGATGTTTGGTCTCTAGGAATCACCTGTATAGAATTAGGTAGGTGCATCTATTGTATGTCTGTGTATCATACAGATATGTGTTTGTTTTGGAGGGAGTATTGGTTGGTTGGTTGCAATAGGAATTGGACAAGGAACTTAGTATCAATACATGTTTATTCACAGATTTGGACATATATCTTACATATTCTTTTTTTATAATGTGTTAATTGTTCCTTTTTTAATTACAGTGACAACCACAAAACACTCTCATGCATACATACCTCTCTCTCCCCCCAACGCCCTCCCAGCATCTCCTTAGCAAGGACTCACATTCCCAGAAAGTCATTACATGTTACAGTTAATCACTTTGTTTTTAGATTGTGTGTCTTTACCTTGTTTCCATAGTCATTAAAAAGCTACTGCATCTGAATAATTGAATCAAAGTTAGCTAAACATTATTGTGAGGGTAATAAGGTTCGAATTCCGTTAAGAATTCAATCCTTTCTCCATGGACTATTTTCAGCTACAACATTCAAATCAACACTTTACGCAACTCACTTTCGGTTTGTTAGTTAGTTGTTAATTAGTGCAAAAGAATAAAAAAGAAAACAAAAGGCAGCAGCAAACAGAAGGGTTATTAGCTTTGATTTAATGGAACTAAGAGTTGTAGCCGACTGCTGTTTTATGGGAGTTTGTTCCAGATATGTGGTTCATAAAAACTAAACGCTGCTTCCCCGCGTTTAGTTCCGACTCTGGGGACAGAAAGCAGACAGTACCCATGGATCAAAGTTCTCAGTCGCTACAACTGATTTCAGTCAGTTGGATTCCATAGAAGCCAGCATGTCTTCTATGAAAGCATGTCGCGCACCGAAAAGAGCAGATCTACAAGCTCACAACACGTCTCGCTGAAACGTGTTGTGAGCTTATAGATCGGCTATTTTTGGTTATTAGTTATTTTAAGATTAAAGAGTATTTGAAGTGATCAAACTAGCAATAGAATACATGTTTAGAAGCATTTTCCGTGGTCTCAGAAATGTCATAAAAGCAAAGGTTAATGCCTCAAAGCTGTGATTTTCTCAACTGGTTGGCTGTACTATGTGGAACAGCAGCAACATAGGGTTAGAATGATAATACCTAAACATCATCAAAAAACGTTCAGTCATGGGATTTAATTTAGCTACTTACTCCATGCAGTACCGTGGAAGCATATCCAAAAGACGTAGCAGAAAACTACTATTCACTATTTATTGCATCACGGAACTGATGCGTTTCAGCTCAAATAGCCTTCATCAGAGCATCTTGCACAACACGTATCCAATCAATCAAAAACACACATCCAGTTATGCAGTCTGTGTCATTCAGAATCTGTTTTTTTCATCACATCACAGATTTACAGGTGTAAAGCACTGGTTGATGGTCGTGTTTTTTTTGTGCGTTCTCCATAGTTTTGTAGTATTCCGCGAGAAGAGAGAGGGCAGAGGCAGAGTGAGAGGAAAGAGATAGGAAAACAGGTTAAATAGAACAAATAAAGGGAAATTAGTTGTGTTTCTGCAGCTTCCTGCACCTGTTCAGTGGTGAAGAGCTGTAGGCAAGAGAGTTTGATTCATTAAAGATCTGTGCTGTCTCTGTTCTAATAACTGTAATTATCCTTTTGTTGCCAGCGGAGAGGAAGCCGCCCTTGTTTAACATGAATGCGATGAGTGCCTTATACCACATAGCGCAGAATGAGAGCCCCACACTGCAGTCCAGTGAATGGTGAGAAAGACAACACACCCGTGCACGCACACACACGCGCGCACACACACACACACATTCATTTTAAGTTTTAATGATATGCATGTGTTTCAAGTCGGCCATACCACCCATGACCAAAAAAATAGTTATTTTGTTTTTTAAAACATAATGGCAGACGCCAGAGGGTTAAACCTGTTGTCTTATTTCTGTGCAGGACGGACTACTTTAGAAACTTTATTGATTCTTGCCTTCAGAAGATTCCCCAGGACAGACCACACTCTGATGATATGCTGGGTGTAAGAACACACACACACACACACACGCGCGCACACACACTGTACTAAGAGAGTGAGGTCAGCGCATTAAGATGAAGATTGCGGAACTTCTGGTGTTAAATCTCTCTGATGTTTGCTCTCTGTTCTATCCCCATAAGCCTGTGTTTTTTTCTCCCCCACTAATCCCCTAGTTCCTGACGACACTCGCTGTACACAAACATATGCACACCAGAAGTGCAAACACACCCACAAATGCACACCAGGCGCTCACGCACACACACACACACACACACACACACAGAGCTCAGTTGCGTAGATAGAAAATGGCCATAATTACTATTATGATATTCTTCTATACTATTGTTAGTAACGGAGCAGCTGTCGGTTGTCTTACTAATGGCCTTACTACTGCTAATGGAGGTTGTCCTTGGGGGGGTGGGGGTGGTGAGAGGGTGGTGCTGGTTTTGCACCGATCCCCAGACTATGTCTAAGCAGTACGTTCGTGTCCCGTTCAGAATCGCGGAGACAACCAACACCCCCCGCCCCACATTAATGCAATACACACGTGAGAGACAAAATTTCGACCCCTCTTCCAAAAGGACGGGAGATATTGCGCGGATGAGCTTAACGCGGTACTACTTGTCAGCCAGTAGGTGTCCTAGCTGACACCAGGGTCAAAATGTCCCAATGGAAGAGCAGGGAGAACACCTCCGACCACTGCAAATGTGCTAGTTATATTGTATTAACATACTCTACCATACAGATTAAGGCTGCCGGCAACTATCCATTATTTTCTTGCCGACTATTCTATCAATTACATTTTCAATTAATAAAACAATATTTTGGGATAATTTGTTTATATTTTTTATATATCAAGGAATAAATGCACAAATGAATAAATCGTTTAGTCTGATAAACCGCTTATGCGCCGTTTTATATTTGCCGTACAACTGTTTGGGGCAAGAATAGTGACATGGTGAATAGTTGACACGACGTGTCACATCGCGAGCTTGTAGACGTGCTATTTTGGAAAATCTTAATCGTAAAGTTATTTGTATTAAAATGGATTACTCTTGATAATCGATTAAATCGACTAGTTTGAATAACAGTTGCACCCCTAATACATATTTATTAAAAGAAAGTTTTAAGTACTAAATAAGTTCGGGATTGCAGATAAAAATTGACACCCAGGATCTGTAGCTCTTATTTCCACTCTTCTGTGTGTTCTCTCTCTCTAATCATTACTTTTCACTCTGTCCTCACGCTCTCCCCCCTTCCTTCTCTCTTCTTGCTCGCTGGTGCCCCCCCCCCCCAGCATGCATTTCTGCAGCGAGAGCGTCCAGACTCGGTGCTTATGGACCTGATCCTGAGGACCAAGGACGCGGTGCGCGAGCTGGACAACCTACAGTACCGCAAGATGAAGAAACTCCTCTTCCACGACACAGCACACAACGGACCCACGTCGGAAGCCCAGGACGGAGATGAGGTGTGTGTGTGTACACTTGTATTACTATACTTACTGCACTTGTGAGGCCCAAATGTCACCACCAAGTATAGTAGAATTGAGAAACGGACATTATAAAGAAATTTTTCCTGGTCCTTACAAGAGAAATGCTTGTTTTTTTGGTTAAAGATGATTTTGTGAGTTATGCTTACAATTACTGTGTATTTACGCTGTAGTTCGGTGTTGACGTGTTTGTGTGTGTGATAGAGAATGCACACGTTTTTTCATGATACATGTACATGCTTTTTCACACACTTCGATATATACGTTTTTATTCTGCTTAATGTGCTAAAGAAACAAAATGGTACAATGGTGTTCCTAACATTAAACACACTAAATGAACCAGGTGTGTTTATATTTGTATGTCTGTACACGTCTTCACCTGTCGCTCTCTTCACCTGTTCCTCTCTCTCCATTTCTCTCTCTCCTTGTCTTTCTTTCTCTCTCCCTTTGTCTTTCTATCTCTCTCTCTCTTTGTGTCTATCTCTCTATCTCTGTGTCTGTGTGTCTCTCTAGGAGTCGGAACAGGGTGGAGGGCGTACAGGCACAGTGAACAGTGTGGGCAGTAACCAGTCCATACCCAGTATGTCCATCAGCGCCAGCTCTCAGAGCAGCTCCGTCAACAGCCTGAACGAGGCGTCCCAGGACAGCCGCAGCGAGCTGGGCCTGATGGACGGAGACCACACCGTCATGTCCAACAGCTCCGTCATACACATCAAACCGGTGGGTATTTCTCAGAAATATCTAGTTGTCTTAACAGATTTATTGACTTTAAGCGCTTCCAAAATATTCATATGACTCTCTAGCAGCTGACGTTGATATTAACGTTGGTCTAAATCAGCACTGAAACGCCTGAAAATGTACTGTTTTATCAGAAAGTCTTATAGATCTTTTATAAATTATATAAAGCAAATAGTCGAATATTCAGATTAAAAGCCTGAATCTGATTCGAACAAATACATTCTGAGTCGGCTACAGCCCTAATACCGACAATTTACTGTACTTAAAAAATACATGGATATGGTACAATACAGAATGTTTCTGGATATGGTACAATACAGAATGTTTCTTTTTTATCGGTGTCACTCTGACATGCGGAGAAAAACACATTCCCCCCCTGTACGCCTCAGTATTGGCCATTCTTCTGTGCGCTCTGTATGACCTAATGATGATGAGTTGATGTTGTATCTCGGCTGTGTCTCCAGGAGGAAGAGGAGAGGCCGGAGGAAGGAGAGGCCAGCGCCCCCACGGAGCCCCAGCCAGCTCCAGCCCAGGGCCCCCGCAAGCACTACCGCAACAGAGAGCACTTTGCCACCATACGCACAGCATCGCTGGTGAGAAGAACACACAAAGTGCAGTACCGGTACATGTGGGTCCAGGGAGCCACCAACACTACACTGTAAAATCCTTACCGTTAATTTAACCATTTAAACCAGCCCAGTTATTTTCAACCTTTTTAATTTCAAGGAGTTTGATTTGCATTAGTCCACAGACCCCCATTTGATACCATTTTGGTTTTTATCTCTGTGAGCCCAATCTACACTGTAACATTCTCAGTGTTCATTTAACTCTTGAGAGTTACAGACCTGTAAGGGCCCATTTGGATCCTGGGTGGTCCCTGGACCCGACTCTACCCTCTAATATTTAGTCAGCTCTGTACTTGGTTCTTTTTTCCCTCTACACACCAAATCTCTTCGCCGAAAATAGCCGATCTATAAGCTCACAACACGAGCAGAATGTTCCCCCCAGAATATAGGTGCTAGGGTTCAAGTTGTTAGTGTCACTTTATCCAGTAGCACTTAACATTGAGGATTTTACTGTATATACACATAAAAAAAACATACATAGTGGGTCCCAAAAGACAGACCTTAGGTTCCATCTCTCCCAACGTATCCTCATCCCAGACCCTGAAGACCGTCAACCAGTTGTCTAAAATATAAATGTAAAGCTCTTATATACAAGTCATCACATTCTAAAATATAGCTATTATTGTCACATTAACCCATTTAGACCTGAGGCCGATTCTAAAAAAAAAGCCCTCTAAATCCTGACCCAAGTTTTCTGAAAAACTTCAAATATATATATTTTTTAATGTTGCTATATACTGTATATAGCAACAACTACACACAGATGTGTTCCCGGCTTGAAATCTATAACAACGTATAGGTGTTACAGGTCTAAATGGGTTAAAGATGGCTACACTTACAGGTTGCACGTTTTTATGCAAAATGCATTACTGGATACCACATTTATCTCTGCTAAACCAAGCCATGTCTGTACTCAATTCTCGACTCAGTCATACCAAAGACGATAAAAATGGTACCCACTGCATCTCTGCTTGGCCCTCAGCATCAAGTGTTGGATTGGGGTTAAGCCCTGCGACATACTAGGCTCCTGAACTACATGACTCTGGAACCACTGGTTCCCAAGGCGGCTTGCTTACTTACTAATTTACATGTAGTACACAATGGGTAGTTGACAGCTATCCTGAACAGGGCTCCCTCGTTGAGATCTTTATCTCAATGGGATTTTCTCCTGTATACAATAAATAAAGGTTAAATCAAAATAATAAAATAAACATTTCATAGCAAATAAAATGCTTTGATGAGTGGTGCTGACTGAAAATGACTATTTTTACATAACCACTGACCATTATCCTTGTGTGTGTGCGTGTGCAGGTGACTCGTGAGATGCAGGAACATGAGCAGGACTCTGAACTGCGGGAGCAGATGTCAGGCTACAAGCGCATGAGGCGTCAGCACCAGAAGGTAATGGAATGCAGAATTTTAGATAGATTTATCTATAGTTTGTTTCAAATTATTTTTGTATTTTAATTCCTCTGTGTAACATTTTTGGATTTGTTTGCAAGTACATCTTAAAAAAAGACTATGGTGGAAATGGGTTATCTCATCTTCTGAGGAGGTTAAAACCTCAGATACTTTTAGAGTTTGTAATACAGATGCCCCATTGACGGTCGTGGCGGTTTGTTGTAGCCACCTTAGAGCCATAAACTGACCAGGAAATATGGCTTTTTGAAATGATTGGAATGACACAGACAACTGTCTGCAGTGTGTGAGGTTCAGAAGTGAACCACAAAGAATTTATTAAAAAGCTCTTACATCCCACAGCCCATTACCTCATTGAATTCATATCCTGAACATTCACCAGTTCTGTTTGTTTTTGTTATCTATAAATAGAGTATATACCAGTTCTCTGCAATGATATGTATGTATTTGTTGTATCTTGTAACACAGTAAAGTCAAAATCCAATTTACATGTGTGGACAACTTTGTTTTAACCCATTAAATCAGCTTTTTTTTAGGGGTGTTAGTGACCGGTGACAACATCCCCTAGCCATGAGCATGATATACCACAGGTTCTCACACCATATCATTTGTATACATTACACATGTTGTATGGATTCATGTTGTATGGATTCACAGGTCGAGGGTCAATTACACAGTCTTGATTGCACAAAGTACGAACATTCCAGTCATGAGTATAACTTTATCATGAATATTGTCACTGTAGAACAAAGTCTTAGCCAATCAATCAGTGTCCAGGATTGAAACAACCCATTTTACAATATAGTACACATACAGACTCATTGGGCCTCAAATTTTATACTGAAGCGCAAACACAAGTGTTTCCACGAGAAAAGTCTTGATTCATCATTATTCTTTGTATGAGATTTATTGTGCCAGGTACACTTCATCTCACGTCTGCTGTTGGGCACTCGTATGTGCCACAAATCATGAGTAGCTGTTACTAGAATGCCTTGTTCTTCATGCAATATCGATTACAAGGAGTTCCAAACCTAAAATTAAATGTTTATGTGCCCAACATTTGTCATAACATATAAAGGAAAAGAAAAAAGATGTTTGATGAACGATCTATTGCTTGGATGCATATGGGCTTTTAGGCATGCTTATAGACTTTACTTAAAAAATCTACACTAGAATATAGTAGGGAATTTAAGAGCTTTGTGAATGAGGCCCATTGTTTTGCTCTGCACTTAGCACCTGATGGCACTGGAGAACAAGCTGAAGAGTGAAATGGATGAGCACAGGTTACGACTGGACAAGGAACTGGAGAGCCAGAGGAACGCCTTCACACAAGAGATGGAAAAACTGCTGAAGAAACACCAAGCTGCCATGGAGAAAGATGTACGTACAGTAGATGCAGATAGTATTTATTTCAACTGGCCATATTCACTGAGAGATTTAAACTAAATCACCACTGTTTTATTAGCTACGTTTGGTCTTTGTTTGTTAAAAGTGAATAAGGTCTACGCTCTATTGATGGTTGAAAAGTACCTGGTAGAGTATTAAGACTTAACAGTATTTAACTGGTGACTGGTATCTTTTTTGCCGTAAATATATGCTATGCAGGGGCAAAGTGACATTTTACTTAAATGTGTGGCAGAACAGAGAGTTGCGGGCTGCAGTGGAACGCGGTAAAGAGAAATAAAAGTTTGTGCTAACCTCTACTAAAACACTTTTGGGAGTGTGATTGCAATAGTAGTCAAAATTAAATAAAGCCTCACAATGTGAATTTCCAAAAAGGTACAGTGTGGCATATTTGAAATGGCAGTGCAGCCAAAAATAACAGGCACAGACATAAGTAGTTGCATTGCAAATAATTGTGTAATCTGAGGTAGACATGATATTTTTATAAAGACATGCCTCCCAAGTATTTTATAACCGTCAAACCAGTTACCTGTTTGCCACATAAATGACTTATGACCTTAATTATCATGAGACTCTTTACTCATTTAATTTCAGTAGGAGTGTCCTACGTAAATATCTTTTCCTTATGGTGTCCTCCTGGGCTTTTTTCCCCATGTTAAACATTTTCCAAAACGGCACATGTACCAGCTCACACTCGTCACTTCACGGCACATTGTGAGCTTTGTAGATCGGCTATATTCGCTGTGTTTGCCGTACAACCAACAATATACTGTAGGGTTTACGTGGTTAAATCTCAGTGTAAAATTGGTAAATTGGTGTGCCATAATCCAAGACTCTACAGTTATCACTTGTATTATCTCTGACCACACTACATGCAACTGTACGGTATGTCTAATTGAAAAGTGCATCCATACGCGTGAAAACATAATGTTTCTTACTTTGCCACCTGTGTTTCATCCAGCTGAAGACGTTTAACAACGATGAGAAGAAATTCCAACAGCACATCCAGGTGCAGCAGAAGAAAGAGCTCAGTAGCTTCCTCGAGTCACAGAAACGCGAGTACAAACTACGCAAGGAGCAGCTCAAAGAGGTACACCAAACACACAGACACAACTTCTGCGGGCAGCCATAGCTGAAAGGTTATAGATCCCGCCTGGGAAACCGAAGGTCCCAGGTTCGATTCCAGGCATCAGCAATGTGTCGAAGTGTCCCTGAGCAAGACACTTAACCCTTAACTGCTCCCTGAGCGCTACATCTAATGGCTGCTCACTGCTCCTAGTAGTTATAGGATGGGTAAATAAATTGAGTGTTTTTCTTCTCAAAGATCTAGTGTATATGAATAACCGCAAGCCAAGTGTGCCAACATTTCTTTTTTTGTACTTGATATATCACTATATAATCGGTGAAAAACTACATTTACACCGGTGTATCTGATAACATGTTGCCAGTATGTCCACACAGTTGCTGTTCTTTTCTAAAACGTTGTCATTTCATATGTGCACACTCGTGGCCAGGAGCTGAGCGAGAATCAGTCCACCCCAAAGAAGGAGAAGCAGGAGTGGTTGTCCAAGCAGAAGGAGAACATCCAACACTTCCAGGTTAGCACCGCGCTCCATCACTTCACATTCATTGAATTGTCGCCTTTAACCGCATGAACCGTATCGTTCCTATTCTGCACTTGTCATAATAGGCGAACATGCATCCAGCGTTGAGATGTGTGTTTTGTAGGGATGGCACGATACAAACGGTTCACGTCACGATTATTGCGGCCAAAATAATTGCGCTTAACAATATTATCACGATGATCCAAATCTGCTTAAAACTCTTCAAATGGCACTTTCCTTTAACCTTTTTGCACCCCAGCATCCATATTCAGTGGGGCCAAAAATAGCAGATTTACAAGCTCATTGCAACACATTGTGAGCTTGTAGATCCGCTGGTTTTTGGCAAAGAGATTTGGTGACGGAAAAAAGCAGTCCAAGTACAGAGCCAACTCGGGTCCGGTGATTGATTATTGATTATTGTGATAACGATAATAACAATTATTATTGTTATTATTATTATCCCATATCTAGTGTGTTGCATGCATCCAGTGTTGTAACGATGTGTGCTTGTTTGATTGGCAGGCGGAGGAGGAGGCCAACCTTCTGAGGAGACAGAGGCAGTATCTGGATCTGGAGTGTAGACGCTTCAAACGCAGGATCCTCATAGCAAGGCACAATGTGGAGCAGGACCTGGCCCGAGAGGTACACACACACACACACACACACACACACACACACACACACACACACACACACACACACACACACACACACACACAGACATAAATAGGACATAAATATTTGCGCATGGCAATTTGGTGAATGCCATTTTTAACTGTAACCTAATGCCGTGGTAATACTTCTTACCACGGCATTAAACTCTACGCATTGTGAGCTTGAAGATCTACGATTTCTTCTACTTGGGTGCGCAACACCACGTTTAAATCGGGCATAACCCTAACCCCAACCCCAACCCCCAACCAAAAACATATCATTTTGGGGGTCCTTGACAAGAAAAAGTTGAAGCACCACTGATATAGCAACAATAGTTTTTCAGAAAAAATAAGACATTTGTTGAGAGATTTGACAGTTACAAAAGTTTTTTTGTACAAAGTACAAGTACTCACACCTCACCCCACCTTCCTTTCCCCACTCCTTGTTCTTGACGTTTTTTTGTTTGTTTTAAGGAGCTGAACAAGCGTCAGACCCAGAAGGATCTGGAGCACGCCATGTTGCTCAGGCATCACGAGTCCATGCAGGAGCTGGAGTTCCGGCACCTGGGAACCATCCAGAAGGCTCGAGCGGAGCTCATCCGCACCCAGCACCAGACGGAGCTCACCAACCAGATGGAGTACAACAAGAGGAGAGAGAGGGAGCTGAGACGCAAGCACGTCATGGAGGTCCGACAGCAGCCCAAGAGCCTCAAGGTACCGTCATTATTAGATCAGTAGTTCTCAAACTTTTTGACGTGCCAAGGACCCCCGAATTGATATATATTTTGCCGCGGCCCCCCCCCCCCCCCATCTGAAAATGGTTTGTGCCACTGACCCCCAGAAGAGATTTGTGTAAAAAAAAGGAAAATAAATCAAATGTATGCAACATTTTCCAATACTTTCAAAAAATGTCTTGAAGAAGAATATTCAAAAATAGCAGATGCACAAGCTTGCAGTGAGTATATCTGCTATCTTTTAACAGCCAGATTTTGCTGGGGATCCCCTGGCTAACTATTAAGTTGTATGAGGTGTTATGGAACCTTGAACCTTAGAGACACCCATGCGTACAAACTCACAAATACACACACATGGATACAGATTACACATTGAAAGCCTAAAAGGCAAACTGAAATTACATTTTTATTAATTTGTTCCAACGTTGAATGCCAAACAAACACATTAACTCTCGCAACTATTTTTATGACTATGAATCGTAAACTTTGTAATGCTGACAGCCCTAGCTGATTGAATGGGTTAAAAAGCCAAAACGACTGCCACTCCGGGCCTGCCCAGCACACACACACACACACACACACACACACACATATACATGTACCACCTCGCTCGTTCAACCATCACCATCATCTTCATCCTCTTCGTCCCCCCCCCCAGTGCAAGGAGCTCGCGATCAAGAAGCAGTTCCAGGACACGTGCAAGACTCAGACGCGTCAGTACAAGGCCCTCAGGAACCATCTGCTGGAGACCACGGCCAAGACGGAACACAAGGCCGTGCTGAAGCGGCTCAAGGAGGAGCAGACGCGCAAGCTGGCCATCCTGGCCGAACAGTACGACCACTCCATCAATGACATGCTCTCCACGCAGGCCGTGAGTACCTAGAGAGGGCAGGGCAGTTGACCCAGCCGATATTTAGAACCAATAAATATTCTTGCTCATGTAGGTTAAACAAACAATCGAGAACCAGGGTTGGTTTCGGTAAAAAAAAAGGATGAATGTATTTATTTTAATTTTTATAATCGACTAAATTGATCAGTGTGATTAACCACTTAACCCTGTGTTATACTTGTACTTCATTGCACAATGGTGGCATACAAAAATAGCTTGTAGATCTGCTATTTTTCAAAATTTTTAAATATATTAATCGTAATTGAGCCAAAGGTTATAATCGTGATATTAATTATAAGTCATATCGCCCAGGCCTACTAGAAGGGATGAGACTCCACCTGTTGGACAGAGTGCGTCACTGCACTGTAAACTCCTCTGTTAATTCATCCATTATTAATTCTAACTAACTAAGAGTGTACAGATATAACCAAGCCGCGCAGTTTGGTGTTGAAATGTGCAATTTAACGAGTTTAGCAAATGTCCACAAACTTTTGATTCCATCACCATCATACAGCACAGTTGAGAGGAGAGAGTATAGCTTTGCTGCAATAATAATGTTGACATTGTTATGGACCAGCTAGCTAACTATCTGTAAACATAAACAACGGACGGCAAAGCCAATTGTTACTTCGTGACATGAATTGTGATGCTACAGTAACTCACCCAATTGTGCCAGAGACTAGAATCGTTCCTATGGCTTGAGCCCTTTGCTGGAATTGCCAAATTTATTAACATGCTATTAACGTTTACCATGTCATTCCAATGTGATGGAAACATTTTCCATTGCATTGGAAGCTCATGGTAATTGCTTTGGAATCCCATTTTAATTACAGAATAACACACCTATTTGTGGTTTATCCCTTTCTTATCCCTATCCATCCTATTTATAATTGCATTTGAATTCATTGTGCTTTTATTAACATGAAAGTTTCCCTATTACCAAGTGTCAAGGAATGCGAACACAGATAGAAACCTCATCTCCGTATTCTAATTTTTTGTTTTTTCCCCCGTAAATTAAGGCCCTACTACTTCATACTACAGTGTCACACAAAAATAGCCGATCCATAAGCTCAAAACGAATTTCGATGCAACGTGTTCAGAGCTTGTAGATCTGCAATCTTTTTTTGCACAGGGTTGGGGCAGAAAAAGCAAAAGCTCTGTCGCCACCAGGTACGGTACTTAGTCTTGGGGACCTCAAGGAGGTTTGCGTCACCAGACCTGAGGGAGAGGACATGACATTTGAGGAGATCGAATTAGGTAGGGGCCGGGGGGAGCCAGATTGTTCAGTGCCTTGTAGGTGTTTACAAGGCACTGAACAAGTGGATTCTTTGTTTGACCGGGAGCCAGTAAAGGTCATGGAGGACTGGTGTAATATTATGGTCTCTATTACGATATCTAATGTATGCATGTCTCTGTCGCCCTCCGACCACCGGGCCTGTCTCTGCGCTCTTCAGCTGCGGCTAGACGAGGCGCAGGAGGGCGAGTGCCAGGTGCTGCGCATGCAGCTGCAGCAGGAGCTGGAGCTGCTCAACGCCTACCAGAGCAAGATCAAGATGCAGACGGACGCCCAGCAGGACAAGGAGAGGAGAGACCTGGAGCAGAGGGTGTCGCTACGGAGAGCGCTGCTG
Organism: Gymnoscopelus braueri; assembly: GCF_963280865.1. Classification (NCBI taxonomy): domain Eukaryota; kingdom Metazoa; phylum Chordata; class Actinopteri; order Myctophiformes; family Myctophidae; genus Gymnoscopelus; species Gymnoscopelus braueri. Next base: position 34,105,367 of record NC_137609.1, read on the forward strand.
GAGCAGAAGGTGAGGCTCAGGGCAACGTGTGTGTGTGTGTGTGTGTGTGTGTGTGTGTGTGTGTGTGTGTGTGTGTGTGTGTGTGTGTGTGTGTGTGTGTGTGTGTGTGTGTGTGTGTGTGTGTGTGTGTGTGTGTGTGTGTGTGTGTGTGTGTGTGTGCAGAAAATACATTTTGATACCAACCAACCAGGAGAGAGTACCCATTTATCAGCTTCATTTTTATAGTGTTCCAATTTTGTGTTGTCACTCCTCTCCTTGTCCTGCTTTATTTATTGATAGTTTTTTATTTATTTAACCCATTAATACCTGGAACGCATCTGTGTCACTTTTAGATTTCTTTAGGCTATTCAAAAATAGCAGATATACAAGCTCATAGCGCGGCACCGAGTGCCGCGCTACGAGCTTGTAGATCTGCTATTTTTGAAAAATCGTGAAAATTATTTTTTTACATTTCTTTCCGAAAAACTGTTTATTTTAGAAAATGTTTAGAAGCGGCCTCAGGTCTTAATGGGTTAAAAAAAGCAGTCAAGCAATCTACAAGCTCACAAGGTGTTGTAAGATTGTATATAATGTGTATAATTTTTTTTTGTCTACTAAAATGTTGTCTTTCTGTGGTTCTTTTTCTTTGCACCAGATCGAGGAGGAGATGCTCACGCTGCAGAACGAGCGGCTTGAGCGAATCCGCTCGCTGCTGGAGCGGCAGGCCCGGGAGATCGAGGCCTTCGACTCCGAGTCCATGAGGCTGGGCTTCAGCAACATGATCCTCTCCAACCTCAACCCCGACTCCCAGGGCGGCTGGGTGGGCGGCGGGGGAGGAGGAGGAGGAGGAGGGGGAGGAGGTCAGGGAGGTGCTCAAGGCGGAGGCCACTGGTCCGGAGGAGGAGGAGGCCAACATCACCTCCACCACCCGGGGAGCTCCAGCGGCTCGCCGCAGCAGCAGCAGCAGCAGCCCTGGGGCCACCCCATGCTGGCTGGGGGCCCTCCGCCCTGGAGCCTCCACCACCACCACCTCCCGGGAGCAGGCGGTCAGAGGGGGAGCGGGGGAGGCGCGGGAGGGGTGAGGAACAGCCCGCAGGCTATGAGGAGGACGTCATCGGGGGGGAGGAGTGAACAGGGGATGAGCAGGAGCGCCAGCATCACCTCCCAGATCTCCAATGGATCCCATCTGTCCTATACCTAGACCACACACACACACACACACACACACACACACATACTCTTAAACGGAACACAACACTTGGCGTAGATTTAGGCCGGCAGTTCTCAAAAGTGCGGTCCAGGGACCATTTGGGTTCCTTGAGGGGGTTCTAAATGGACCCCTACAGGTCTGTAACTCTTGAGAGTACAAACGGAAGTTGTACACTCGGAACAACGTGTACAAACGGAACCAAATGGACCCTTACGGGTCCATTTGGTTCCGTTTGTACACTCTCAGAGTTATGGGGGTCCTTGAAATTAAAACGTTTGAGAACCACTTATTTAGGCCATTTTCTTGTTCAACAAGATAACACTGGTCATGCACACACACACACAAAACATGCACGCCACTACGCATGCATTCCACGCCGTTCCTGTTGTTTGCGTCAATGCATTTAAAACACACGGCACAGTACTCAAACTGGGGATCATAGTGCAAATTCCGCTCAGCCCACCCCCTGCCCTGTCTCATCTCTTAAATTCCCTCTATATGTGCCGCTTAGCAGGGGACTGTGGAAGCCTAAAGGCCCTAAGGCTACTCTATGATGGATAGGAATCATAATAAAGTATGCCATAGTTTAGTTTTTTTTACTGTAGCCTAAATAGTGTTATTTTGTCTCTTTTTGGTATTTGCCTCACTAGTTTTCAGTTGCCACAGACCCACATGTAGTTTTCAGTTGCCACAGACCCACATGTAGTTTTCAGTTGCCACAGACCCAAATGTAGTTTTCAGTTGCCACAGACACAAATGTACTTCTCCATGTTTTGAAGACAGTCCCAGTGCCAACAGCAAGAACTGAGGAGTCAACTTGAGTAGGTTGGTTGTTTCCCGTGGCCAAACACCGTCCCACAGGCTGAGATTTTAGTTGTTTTGTTTGTTTGTTTTACTTTAAAGGGGTAGTTCACCCCCCAAATAACTTTTTTTCTATTGATTATTCACCCCATGGAGCCTTGAATTCATGGATATTTATTTGTTTTTGTCGCATTCCTTCCTTTATTATTTGATTATAATAAATTTAGCCCCATTGATTCCGGTAGGAGACACAAATGCATTTGTGTCTCCTACCGGAATCAATGGGGACACATTTATTATAATAAAATTATTGGCTTAGGAATGTGACAAAAACTAAAAAATATCTATGAATTCAAGGCTCCAGATGGTCAGTAATCAATAGAAAAAAAGTTATTTTGGGGGTGAACTACCCCTTTAAGGACTTAAGGAATAGTAGACAACTTGATGAGATTATTTTTTGATGTGCAGTAAAAGGCTTTGAGAAGAGTTGAAGCAGGAGTTTTAATTAAAGAGAAAAAAAGAATGATTTCAGAATGGCTGCAATAGGTGACGCTAGAAAGTAAATGGAAAGACGAGAGGATGTGCTAAGATTATGACTACTCAACCGTAAAGAGTATTTATTATTATGGAGGCACTGTGGGAAGTATTTCTTGCATATTGTTTGTATGTATGGCTCTTAAAGACGCCAAAAGCAAGGACAGAGAGACTCCTTTGGTTATTGTGGTGTAATTTATGCCAATTTCATTAAGCTGATTTCAGAAGTATTTCTGAACCCCCCTCTCTTCTCCCAATTTAGTCGCTTTGCCAATTCCCAATTTTCCCCTCATGTGCAGTCCCTGTCACTGCCAACTCCTACAGTTTGTCAGATGGGAGGTTAGACAGCCACATGTCTCCTCCAGTACACATGAGGTTGCCAGTCGCTTCTTTTCACCTGACAGTGAGGAGTTTCACTGGGAGGACGTAACGCATGCGGAGGAACATGCTTATATCCCTCCTAGTTCTGTGCAGTGACAGAGAATGCCCTCCCTGCCCGGCTTCCCACCCCCGAACACGGCCAAGTGTGTTTGTTGGAACACAATTGGCCAAAGCCGGATGCACCGCGGAGGATTCAAACCTCGAGTCTTCGCGGTGGTAGGCAGGAACCTTACCGCTGTGCCAACCGAAAGCTTCCAGTATTTCCGAAACATGATAGTGTGGCCAAATGTATGTGTGTAAAGGTGGGTTTCAGAAAGGTGGATTTCAGGAGTGTTTCCGTTTAATTCATATTATGTGTACTCAGGTGTTATTGGGTTCTATTTGGGCATCCACAGGCCCCTTGCCCTCCATTCACATGTACCCATAGCCAATGAATGCTCTTCCACCGCCCTCATGGGTTCTCAGCAGCATTTAACCCATTGATTATTTGAATTTGAACCATTTTAATTTTACCTTAACCTTTGCCGGTTGTAATTCCCAATGAAATACAGTATGGCGTGTCTTGATCGATGAAAATCTATGCAGTAGGAAAATCCCTGGGACTATTCTAGCCCCGTCGTTTTATCCTGAGAGACTCGACTCAAGTGGTGCTCTGGCAGATGCATTTTGGCACCATTCTGCTCAAACGCACATCAAGCTTTTATATTCAACTTGACACACACACACATGCATGGCAACTCTTCTCATCGTTTGAGCTCTAATCCGCAGTCCAATCCCCCTTCAACGTCAGGCAGTTGAATATCGCGGGGCAAATGAGAAAGGGACGTTTTAGTCGGAGGAGAGAAGAAGGGACGAAAGGGTGAGGTATTATAGAAAAAGAGATGATACACAAGGCAAATTAACACTGCATGGTCAACTTTCCCAGCATAACCTAGGATGGTAAGAGCATCCAAGGTGGTTTTTTTAAGTGTATCCTGAAAAAAAAAAAAAATAACACTTTTACTTTTGTAAAAGTACATTGATGTGTTATTAAAGTAGCCATGCTGAGGCGACTCATAGAGGCACGGTGGCCGATAGGACTGCCTAAAAACAGTTCCTCCGTGGGCCCGTTGCCTTTTTTTTTTTTTTAAAGGATACATTCATCTGACGGGCTTCGTTGCGGGCGGCGGCGTGCACCGAAAATAGATCTACAAGCGTTGTGAGCTTGTAGACGGGCTGCTTTCGGTGAGCGACGCCGGTGCGCAAAACAGACTATAAATCCGGGCTTTACATTACATCGCACCTAGTTTCAATACACGGCACAGTGGTTTGTCGTTGGTGAATGTCCCGTTGTGACGGATGGACTGGGGAGCGGTGATGCTGCGATCTCCCCTGCTATGCCTCTGCAACCTCCCCCCGTGTCTGACGGCCCACTCTGTCTCATCCCCCCCCCCCCCCCCCCTGTTCTCCTGAACTTGGCCTGGTCCTCCTGATCCCACCACCCCTTCTCCTGCCTACCTTCCTACTTGGGAAGAACACTTCAACCAGGTGAAAGAAAAGAATAAATAAATATATATATGTCTTTTTTCTTTTTATATATATATATATATATATATATATATATATATATATATATATATATATATATATATATATATATAAGAAAGGCTACCATAAAACAGAGATATAAAAGGCAGAGGGTATATATACTGGAGATTATACATTATGATTTTCAAAGGTGGAATGTACAGGGATCTGTGTTTATATTGTACATTTAGGATTTGAGGAAAAAAATATGGAAGTGTAATAAATTGACAAATCAGAGAGATTGAATTGATTGTGGTGTGGACACGATGACATGGTTTATAGCAGTGCTTAGAAAAGGAACACAAAAGACGTCGACATTTACTGGGGCTGCGTTTTCACTGTAAAGAGCGATTGTTATTAAATGGTAAATCTCTCATCGTAAAGGATCATATGAAAAGTTTTGTTGGGTCAAATCTTCAGGAAATAACATTTTGTTACATGATTGATTGAGGCCAAAGTTATCTTAAAATGATGGGTGTTTAATGAATCAGTTATAGGCTCAGCATACTTCTTGTGGAAACGAAGTTCAGCAAGATTTTAAGAACAAAATGACATTGCGTCAAAAACTAGCAAACGCATTGCCATGCCAAAGTTTGTTTCGGAAGTTCTTGCATCTCCAAGATTTTCTAACTAGCCAAACCTCACCGCACACACACACACACCCCCCCATTACGAACACTGTGTGTGATCACACAGAAATTCCAAGGTGTTTCTTGATTTATTTTGTTTCATCACAAACCAGGTGGCAAATCACAGTTTTAGCACTGTATACAGTGGGCGGGGTCTAACGTTCAGCTCTCAAAGGCGGAGCCACATCGAGGATAAAACAATTTTGTCCGCAAATACCTTGAGTGGTTCCATTACGCTGAAAGAAAAGTTCTTCTTATGAAGTATGCTGCCAACTTTAGACTGCCCCACTCTCACGAACAAAGACATGTAAAGGAACATTCATTCTCCTTGATGGCGAAGAGTAATTTTCAAAACCGCTGCAAAACCAGACGGTGAAAATGTAGCCAGCATCTGGTTCTAGAGTGAGTTACTCACGGGGTCTGTTGGGGACCATTGAAGTAGTTTGGGCTATTCTTTGACAAAGATTTACACTCTCTTGTTATAACTGCTGCATTCTCACAGTACCCCAGTATCTGTTGTCTGCCCTACACACACACACACTAAAAAGTCCCAACTTTGAACTCGTCAACCAGGATGTTATTGCTCCCAATCATTTTCTTTTTTTTATTGTTTCGTTTTAACGCCAGGGTGTTTTATTTCCTTTTTTAATGGCGGAAATAGTCATTTTAACGATGCTTGTACACAGTCAAATCCTCAGTGTTAATATGTAACTCTGCGAGTGTACAAATGGAACCAAATGGACCCTTTGTAACTGTGTACAAATAAAAAAAGTAACTCTTGAGAGTGGACAAATCCATTCGGTTCCATTTGTACACTCGGTGAAATTAACACTCAGGATGTTACTGTGTAGAGAGGGCCAGATATATATATGAGCGAGAGAGAGAGAGAGAGACATCTGGTGTCAACATGGCTTCCCTCCAAGTCTTAGGAGGGTCTAGCTTTATGTTGCCTTGCTGTCCTGGGGATGGAGCTGGTGTACGTTTCGATTGCACACGTGGTTGTCCAGAGGAGAATAATAAAGCCAGATTTTTACTTGGTCGTACGACGGTGTCACTCACTGAAAATGGCTCAATATCGTTGCTGTCGGGCCGAAATCTCCATATTTTACACTTATTTTTTTCTCATAAATTAATGCCCTACTTGATCATACTACAGCGTCACACAAAAGCATCCAAAATGGCAAAGCGATGCGTTTTGAGCTTGTGGATCTGCTATTTTTGAATTAGTTTTTTTTATTTGTATCTTGAAAAGCAACAGTTATGGACATATGAAGTTTCCACCCGACGGAGACGATATACAAGCTCACGAGACATGTCGCATCCACACATTGTGTGCTATATCATCGCTGTCGAGGTAGAAACCGTTGTATGTCCAAAACGATTACTTTTCAGGAAATGGGTGGAAAAAGGAACCTGTGTTCCAATTGATCCAATGTAGTTATCATTTAGTCACAAGCTCTTAAAAATTTTCATTGGTAAAATACTTGTAAAAGAAATCGACACTCTTGTATGAAAACATGTAAAAAAATAAATATGGAGATGCAAGGTTTCAGCTCCGACGGCAACGACATTCTGCACGTGACACCGTCGTACAATGGAGGATAAATGAGGCACGAGTCTACTGTGATTAGCCATATATCCCCAACAAGGGGCTTCACTGTCTTTGGCTGGTCAGTGAGTTTTATGTCTCTGTACAGTCTGTCAGTCAGTATTCCTTTCTTCCTGTCATTGGTGGATCTTTACTGTTGGATTCTACTCTCCAGTCCCAGAGACCTGTATTATTAACATGTATTAAAAAATAAACTGTATAGATTGTGCAAAAAAAAGAAAAACAAACTGAATGTCAAGACAGATTACATAAGAGAAAAGCTATTCATTACAGAATATAAGAGTGATTTAAATGTATAAAAGAAATTCAGAAACACAAGTTTAGGGGTTAAATGTAATATTTTGTTTGTAATTACTATTTTTTGTTGGAAGAGGGCTACTGGATAAAGAATCAACTGTAATAAAGTAATTTTAGTAATTTGCTGTTCCTTCCTTTTTTGTGTGTGGGGGAGACCGTCGTTCTCAAATATTGTCATGTCAGGGACCCCCAAATTGATATGTATTTGGCCACAGACCCCCATAAGAGAAGATTTGTGATGTTAAAAAATACTTTTTTTCTATCGATTAGTCACCCCATGGAGACTTGCATTCATGGGTATTTTTTTTTTTTTGTCGCATTCCTAAGCCAATAAATTGATGACCGGCAGCGGTTCCGGTAGGAGAGACAGAGTCGCCGCTGCCTGCCGCTCCGCTGGTCATCAAATTATTGGCTTAGGAATGCAACAAAAACAAAAAAGTCTCCATGGGGTGACTAATTTTGAGAACCACTGTGTTAGAGCTGACTACAAAAGGAAATATAAATATAAAACATCAGAGTATATTGTTAGAAAGACCTTTGCCCAGTATAAAGTCCAGCTGGAAACCAGTGTTGATTTTAGACTGATTGTTTACTTTGTATAACTCCTCCTTTGGTCTCCTGACAGAAACATATTAATGCTTTTGATATTTATTATGTTTTATTTTTTAAGTGTAGAGACAAAGACCTATGACAACCATATCTATTTAGCTGTATTTCTGTGGACAAATCCAACAGCTCATTCAAAATACCCCCCTCTTTTCAATAATGTTGTCCTCTACTAAAGACTAAAGAACTTCTTAATCATAGTCATAGGATTACTAACCGATTAGTTAATTTAACCCACACATCTTTATTATTGTGTTTACCACGTACAAACATGCAGAGAACAGACCAGGTTTGTCAGTGAACATTCTAATGTTGATTTTACAATGGCTACTGGCTAGGTGGTTATAGACTGGCAGAATTAAAGGGTTATATCTAGATTTTACACGAGATGTGCATGGGGAGAAAAACAAAAAAATTACTTATCAATTAATACAGTTTTGGTCGAACAAACCAACAGAATAATCAATTGATTATAAGGGGACAGGCCTTCTTTTTAAACACTTCTAACACAACAGTTCTGGAATAGGTAAGACCAGTTCCACATTGTCTTGACTCCTTTGACCTTTCCTGGTTGCTGAGGCGCATTCACATGGGGTGTTTTTGAGCAATGCGATTCAATATTAATTGGCACAAGACAATGTGATGGGAGGTAAATGGTATTAGTACGTCAGGAGTCCAGTCTGTTTCTAGCTTCCAGAGATGCTTACAGCTTACAAAAATACACGTTGAGTCCTTGGACAAAATGACAAACAGAAAAGGTATATAAATCATGGCACTGCATCTTTAGTAATGTGTCAACTGTTAACCCAACACTGTTGTCGATGAGAAGTGGCTTATTGAAAAGGGCCATTCAGAGGAGAGGTGGAAGCATATTATGAATTGAAGAGAACCAACACTTCATCCCCAGAATCCACATCCCATCTTCCTCCTCACCATAGACTGTAAAAAGAAATGGACAAAGTGACGCCATTGGTTTGTACAGACCCGTTTTTCAGCGAATTTAAATCCACCATCTTTCTAAATCCAGTCCGGAATGCTACCGGAAATGAACGCTATTGGCTGCAACCGCAGCAAGGGCGGGTCTTCACTCGGTAGAACCAGTAGAAACCCACGCTGGGCAAGACCTGGGATGTTGGTTGTCTAGGAAGTTGACAACCGGAAATGGTTGAATTTGGCGGAAGTACCGCCCAAGGAAATGACGTTGATGCTTTACAAATCTGTTAACATTCTCCGTGAATGAAACGAGTGTTGTGATTGGTAAAAATATATAGTTTCCGGGGGAAACGGAAATCCTGTCCACTCAGGACTTCCTAGACACTCGCTGCTTTAGGTCGTGACCAGGCTCTTCTTTTCGCAGATGAGTGAGGCTGGGACCGAGGTTAGTAGAAACCCTAGAAACATACCCTACTTTATCATTCATTTAAAAATGAATGGGACCATCATTTACTAAACACATCATGATGATTTAAGAAAGACTTTAAACTAGCGATTGAAAACAAAGTGTTTATGAAAAGGTTTACTAAGGTAATAAAATCAAGTATAAAGTCTGCCTAAAACCTCATTCACTTGCATTGAGATTATAATGTATCGCCACCGGTAGAAGTTGAAATAGCGACTTCTGCTGGGCCATTACTAGGAACAGCACTGTGTAAGAGAACCCGGAAGAGAGCTTCAATTCCAGCGTCGGATGCTGGGCCATTGCTCCTCCTCACTCAGCGTGTGTAGCTCCGCCTCCATGTGAACTCCCCACTTTCCTCTCCTTCAAAGATCTGTTGGGTCTGTGGCCTTGTCCTCCGCACCACGGTGCCTCTCCTCCTGCGAGTGGGCAGCGTGGTGCCTGGCCTGCTCCTCCCCTGTCCCCCATGCCCCTCGCGCCCCACCATCCTCGTACCCCTTCTCTCGTCCTTCAGGAAATCGACCACCAGCCTGAAATACTCCAGTATCGCCGTGTGACTCCAGTTGCGTGAGGCTTCCTCTGCCCCTCCCTGCGCGCCGCCCCCCTCTTCTAGTGCGAACCCGCAGTGCCCCCCTGTGTCCGTCGTCACCGACAGGAAGTAAGGGTTGCTGTGGAACAGCGGGAGAGGCATGGTGGAGGCAGGGGGCAGTAGCGGGTCGTCGCGGCTACGTACGCAGAGCACGGGGACCGCCACCTCGTCTGCGTCTCTCAGAGGCTCGTTCCTTTCCCAGTAGCCGTCCCAGTCCTTGGCAGGGTAAGCCCTCTCCCCCAGTGCCCAGACCTCCGAGCGCCCCTTGACTCCGCTCGGGGGAGTCACCCCCGCAGAGCCGGGTGAGCTTGTCGGAGGGTCCGGCGCCGTCTGCCGAGGCCGGGAGGGGGAGCAGAACAGAGCCTCCTCGTAGTCTCTGAGGGAGGAAGAGCAGAGGATCCGATCCACGTCCACAGCTGCACTGAAGGAGGTCGCATACCTGAGAAGATGGGTGAAAAGAGTTGTGAATTTTAAATTAAACTAGAAAAAGTGCTCCTCGGAGCACAGGTCTCCGCCAGGTCAGGTAGGTTATTGTGGCCTCCTGGTGGCGCTATAACAGGCTGAACAGATTTTTTTTTGGCTCTGGCATTCAGGGAGTGTGTGCACAGTTTCGCTGCGATCAAGCCTCTTGATTGGGACCTTGACCTTTGACCTTTACGACCCAAATTTTTCTTTGGGGCAGTCTGCTGATCATTCCATCCAATTTCCACGAGTTTCTGACCATCCATTCTCGATTGTGACCTTGACCTTTGACCTTTTCACGCATGTTAACCATCTGTTTTGATCAGCCTGCTGACCACTACAACTACTACCCAATTTTGTGTGCAGTGTAATAACCTTTTTTTTATATATAATGTCCATACTCACAGTGTCTTAGAATTTTTGCCACAGGCTATGGGATCTGTAGTGCAAGTTGCACTACAGATCAAGTTGATCTCCCAGTTTTAAATCCTAGGTGTAACAGTTGAAGTTACCTCTCTCCGTCAGGAAAGGACATCGAATTTCGGTTTGCAGCTTTACTCAAAGCAAGAGGGGAGAGGACATCCCGTCTTGTTGTCCCGCCTCACCCCCCATCATCATCTCCACACATATTAGTCATCATCAAACTCCCCTCACCTCACCTGCTGAACTGGAGTTTTCTGTGGATGAGTGCCCCCCAGCGGTAGATGGGAGGCATGGGCGTCTGGAACCACAGCTGGCCCCGCAGCACCGGCGAGATGGCCGCCGCCGCTGTCAGGTAGGAGCTGGAGCCACGCTCACCCAGGTAGGACAGCAGGACCCCCGAGCCGGAACCCTCGCTCACCGCCAGAAGCACAGAGGACGGATGACAGTTATGCACGTAAGCCACTGCCTGGAAGGGGATTAAAGAATGGGGTGTTTGGCACACTTGTTTATTGACTTTACGTTAACCACTTTAATGGGTTAAACCCTTTATTATATACTTTATTGACCGGGGATCCCCCAGGGGTCAATCATTGACTCCCTCATTTGTTCCTTCTATACCAAAATCTACAAGATCACAATGTGTTGCAATGCTTTGTGAGCTTGTAGATCTGATATTGGACACCAGCGTTTACGGCCAAGACCACTTTGGTAGAGGTTTGGGTTGTGTAGTTACCTTGCCATGATGTAACAACAAAGGTGGGAAAGAAATAAAAAATCACACCCAGTGTGAAGTGGGCGGTGTGGTCACAGTGGTCATCACAGTGATGGAAGTTCACTTAAAGAAAAGTAATATTGTGGACCAACCATTGTACACCCCTAACTTAAAAAAAAACACAAATGTTTTATTTTTTAAGTGCATAGTCCTATTTATAGGGCTATGCACATGTGTCATGTTTCACTAGCCAATCACAGTCCTGAATAGACTGTGATTGGCCAATCACGGTGCAGGGTTAGGGGGGTACACTGGTGGCCAATCACAGCGCAGGGTTGGGGGGGTGCAATCGATGTCGATGTCAAACCTCACATATAGGGGCAGTTTCACCGCCCAAAAATAATTTCTCCATTGATTAGAAATTGATAATTTAAAATATGCTCCTCATTGACTTACATTGTACTGTGAAGAGGCTCAGGAGGAGCTCTTTTAGCCTGTAAACGAACTCAAACAAAACTGATTCTGACAGTATAGAACATCACCAAACCCAGTACTGATTGTTTTTTTAATAAAAATGTCAACTTCCATTTTGCCATTTTATTAGGAAGAAACCCCGGACTGGATCCACGGATCTGGATACGAATCTTCAAATAGTAAAATCAACAGGAAGTTGATTTTACTATAATTTTTTGTGGGGTTTGGTGATGCTCTATACTCTCAGAATCAGCTTTGTTTACGTTCGTTTACGGGCTCAAAAGAGCCCACAACAGAGTGGTCTTGCCGTACAATGTCCCCAAGTCATTTCCGTACCTGCTCAAGATCGGACGGGTCTCCAAACTCGGTCAGTCGCGGGGTGGTGAGCGGGCAACCGGCCGCGCCGCGCGGGTGAACCACCACCGCGTAGAATCCCTGACACAAGGCCAGATGGCAGAGCTCCTTCAGGTGAGGGGTCAACCCTCCCCAGAACTGCGGGACGAGGATAAGGACAGGAGGGGTCGAGGTGAAGCAGCCCAGCGCCTTTGTCCCCGTCTGATGCTCCCTCTCTCTCTTGGCTTCGTCTCTCCTCCTCCCCGCCGCCTCGCCCCGTCTCGTCTCCACAGCCCAGTCTAACGCCACCGCTCCCCCGTCTCTCAGCAAGAGGTGGTCCCGGCTGAACTGTACTCGACTCTGCTCCCCGCCGCCATCGCAGCTCCCCCACAGCAACCCGCGCAGCGTCTGGATGTGGGGGTCGCCTCTGGGCCAGGCGGCCAGCCTCGGTAGGGCCAGAGAGCCACAGTGCTGGAACAGGTGTCGGGCCAGAGCGGTGGGCTTGCACGCAACGCCGCGGGGCCAATGTTGAGGCGTGCTCTGTTCAGGCCCAGGTCGGTCGCCTGTCCCCGTCGGGCCCCTCTCCTCGTTCCAGGTTCTCTCTGCTGTTACTATGTTTAGTGGGAGTTCCAGAACCCAGCAGATAGCGAGCCAGAGCCTCCAGGCGGCAGCCCTCACGGCAAGCCTGAGCCAAAGCTGTGCCCTGGGCCGGCGGAGGCCCAGGGAGAGCAGCAGGAGAAGCAACGATGGAAGGAGGCAGAACAGACATTCACATACTGAGACTGACATCAGCAAATCCAGGTAGAGGAGGTGAGGTCCTCGACAAAGGCTGATTTGTAACTAGTGCTACTGTGTCCCCCAGTATTTTTCGTTTACGTCCTAATTTGTCACTCTAAGGAGTGAACAAGTGTGGAATTTCCATCCGATATTCCCAATTGTCTTCTTCCTCCAAGTCCAATAACAAACATATGGACTTTTCTGTATTTATTTACATTTCAGTCCATGAATCCATACAGTTCAAACTCTCCTCTCCGGTTGGCCTGTGTTCCACCTCCTCCTGCCCTTTCTCCTCCCTTCATAAATCATTGGCCACCAGCTCCGACAAAAACAGAAAGTGAGCAAATAGAAGCAACACACAATATCTCCTATTAAGGAAACAGAAACATTTTCTCCATTTTGGCTTACTTATACCTCTCCAGCTCTGAAAATGCATTTTCAGGTCGGGATACAAATTTTATCCAGAGACCTCATACAGGATACAGGATTATCAAGTGAAATTGGAAGTGATGACACAAATAAATGAGCAGACAAAATTGGAACTGGAAGAATATAAAATTGAAGCTGATAAATGTCCACCTTTCTAGATCTCTTTTAATGCTTTCAAAAACTGGAGTTAAATTCATTTTAATCAGATGGTTGACATTAAAAGCAACGAACACACCAAGGTACTTGAAACCCTTACCTGTAATTTTTAACATTCCATTAATTGACTGCGATGGATGAAGGCAGAAACGTAAACTATGAACACATACGCGACGCATTGTGAGCTTGTAGATCTGCTATTTTCAAATAGCCGTAGCCTAGTCGCTTCTTTTGGGCTTGTTTTCATAGACCTGGTTGCTTATTTCTCTCGCAGAATCTGGCAACACTGCCCACCACACCCCACTTTCCACTCCCTCAGGGACTTGTTGAGTCTATGGCCTTGCCCTCACGGTGCCTCACCTCGTGTGAGAGGGCAGTGTGGTGCCTGCCCTGCTCCTTCCCTGTCCCACACCTCAACCTCTTTGGTGTAGAGGGAAAAAAGAGCGCACCAAACACAGTGCCAACTCAGGTCCATTTTAGTATAGACCACCCCCACTCTGATTTATTTATTATTATAATTATTATTACAATCATTATTATTTTTAAAAAACTGTACATTTCGGGTCAAGTGAGCATTATTCCTCTAGTACTGAATAAGATATTTAAAAACCTGTGACACTGCCTTTTTTCCTTCTTCTGTGCTGACCCCACCCTCCTGTAGTATAAAGCAGGGGTTTTCAACAGGTGGTCCGTGGACCACTTGTGGTCCCTGAAGGTATTGCATGTGGTCCCTGACCATGTTGCAATATGTTTTTTTGTTCCATGGAACAGTGCATATTATCGACCTGGTGACCTACAGTATGATGACATGTCAATGTTGTCAGTTTCTGGGAAGTCGGAGGTGAAGAAATTCCACAGAAAAGGGAGTTAGTATCTCAAGAAATTGGCAATCCTGACTCCATCAGGATTGCCTGATGGAGTCATCATTATTAGGAAATGTGGCCATATAATTGCATGTGTCTGTGTAGTCCATGGACCACTGGTTGAGAAACAGTGCATGCATACAGTAGCAAGTGTTAGCAAAGCACTAATCTTAGCTCTAATCTCACCCAACAAAACAGTGGTCCCCAGGTTGATTCTTAATCAGGGTGGTGGTCCCTGGTTCCCAATCAGTTGAAAACCCCTGGTATAAAGCATCAGGGCCACCGTGCAGCTCACTGCAGGATTTCAGAGACATGACATATGCTCAGGACTGAGGATGAAATGAAAGGTACTGTACATGTTTTTGAAATTCAAATATATCCTAATTATTTGTATTACATAATAGCTCTTTCCTCACCATACGCCAGATTAATATCCTAACTGTACATTTTTTGTTTTTGCAATTATACAGAATCCAATTTGCATGTGAAGAAAAGAGGGTAAGTGAAAACGGATCTGCCTTATGATTATAATCGCCGTTCAGAATTTACTGTGTGTGTGTGTGTGTGTGTGTGTGTGTGTGTGTGTGTGTGTGTGTGTGTGTGTGTGTGTGTGTGTGTGTGTGTGTGTGTGTGTGTACACACACACTATGTACACCATAGAGACGCTGGCCCAGAACAGACAGGAGTGGAAATCCTTTGTTGCTCATACATCCCTTTTTCTTATTTAGCCTGGGGGAAGAAGCTGATCCTCAGCCTGCTCGATGGCAACAGAGTGAACAGGTTGTTATGGGGGTGGCTGGGTGGGTGTGGTCTTTGATGCAGTGCTGGATGTACAGCTCCTGTGTGTATGATGTATATACTGTATGTACACGTACACATGCACACACACACGTTTCGTTTGTGCACGTGCGCAACCACACTGTCACGGGCCAGCCCGTGCCCTATACACAGACACACTAAGAGGGAAGAGACAGTTTGATGTGATTTTTACCTCTATTCTTTCAAATGTAGAAATAACACAGACCTCAGGGGTTAAAACTTTATGTTTATTTAAACACTGTTTATTAGAACTGATCTGAAATGTTTGTTTGTCACCTGGTCTTTCCTCTGCAGTACTGGCACCCTCTGAATCTGACTTGTAACTGTCGAAACAGAGCAAGGGCAAGTCCATTTGGTTTAAGAAGGGGTGGAACGTGCCAAGTACTGTAGAGGAGGAGGGGTGTTTGTTAATGTTATTTAGCATTTTACTTGTATGTGTTTGGTGCCTGAAATATGTATTGAAGAGTATTCATTTGACAATATGTTTAAGAAGCATTTCTGTAATTGTATAATAACTCATGGGCCTTGGTTTGCCTGCAGGATAATGGATACAAATTACTTTCATGGTGCTTGGTTTATCCCACCTGGTTAAAAGGCAGGCATGCTACAGGTATGGGGAATACAGTTAGACTTGGAGCAACAAGCTGTAAGCACCTAGGGGAGAGTTGCCAGGGCCCTTGTTTAAGGGTCTTAAGGCCTGTTTGCCAGTTTCTTAAGTACCTTCTTTAGTTTAGTTTGCTGTCAAGTATGTTTCTATATTTTGTAAAGTCGTATTTCGATTTTTAAGGCCTTCCCTTATTTGCTGCACTGGAACTGTTGGTGAAAGATGTTTGAGTAAAAATAAAACCCACGAACTTTGCATCTCTGGACCAATTTTTGGAGCCTTTGCCAATCGTTCACTTTTACACACTCATATTTCACCAATATGCATGCAGCTGATATGAATGAAAACAAATGCTTTTTCCATATTTATCCCACGACAGCAGGCTCAGGAATGAGGAACTCTCCAGGACTGGCAGTATTGGTTCTCCTGCTTCTGCAGACTGGAGGAGCTTTAGGGTTTGAGATCCTACCGGGGGACTCCCTGAATCACCCAACCATCACTGAGAGGGCTATCTTAAATGCCACTCTACAGGTGTGCCGAAACCTTGCGCTGGCCGCAGGTAGATACTTCACTTTACCAGTAAGGATCCATTTGACTTTTTATGGTAATGTTCACACCGATATTTGCGTGCCTGCGTGCGTTAATTTTTCTGACTAAAACTATGACGAAAAGTGTTTGTCGACTACCTTTTTCACTGACGAAAACTAAATAAAAACTAAGCTATAAGGACTAAAACTAAGACAAAATATATTGACAATTTCATCAACAAATAAAAACTAGACTAAAATGTTAGGGAGGGACTAGTGGAGAAGAGATCCAGTAGAACTAAAAGACAAGTCATTTTATGTTTTGTTGCGCTCGGATGTTGCGCTCTGAAAATAGCAGATCTACAGATCTTGTAGATGGGCCCGCCAAAATACATTTTAGTCGACAAAATCGACTGTAGATTTAGTCGACTAAAACTAGACAAACTTTTCAGATGACTAAAATATGACAAACTAAATGAAAATGTATTAAAAAAACTATGACTAAACTAAATTAAAATTTGCTGTCAAAATTAACACATGTGTGTGTGTGTGTGCAGCAACAGCCTTTTACAGCTGAAGCTGTCATTGTCGCCTGTTCCTCACCAAAGTCATCGAAGACCTTCCGCCAAGCCATTAAATTAATCAAGTGGCGAAATGTACGAGTGGACCTCCGCCACGCGCTCAATGAAAGCTATCACTTTGACGCTGAGAGTTTCACTGTCGGAAGGAGAATCATCACAAATGGTGTGTCTGCGGTCAAAGCCAACAACAAGCGAGAGAACTTTGAAGCGGCCAGGCAGATGCTGGGAGAAATCTTACACCCCTTACAGGTATTTCTCATATCGTTGCTGTCGGGTGGAAACCTTGTAGGCTATGTCCAAAACCGTTCCTTTTTTTTTATTACAATAAAAATGAAAATAGCCAATCTGCAAGCTATGCAATGCCATTCGTTTTGAGCTTGTTGATCTGCTATTTTCACTACTTTTGTGCGACACTCTTATATGATGAATTAGGGCATTCATTTATGAGAATATATAAAAAGTTGAAATATGGAGATACAAGATATCTGCCCAACAGCAACGATATACATCTACTCTAGCAATGATTTTATGTTCTGTTTGACCATTTATTTTTGCCAATTAACCTTGGTGTAATTTGTTTTCCTCTGTTGATTGAAGGACTTCTACAGCCACTCTAACTGGGTGGAACTGGGCTACAAACTCCCCAACTCCAACCTAATCAGATCTGACACCAGCATTGGCAACATTGCAGGTACCAGGATCAGTAACTCTTAGTAGGAACTAAGAAGCATGTGTCTATAACGCATGATATCGTCTCTGTCGGGTGTAAACCTCATATGTCCAAAACTCAGATTTTCAGGATTCAAATAAAAAAATGGCAAAAGAAGCAGATCTGCAAGCTCAAAACACGTCGCTTTTTTCGAGCTTGCGGATCTGCTACTTTTGCTACTTTTAAACAACAAGGCTGTTTAAAATGCACTGGGCTTCATAGAAAGCGTTACCCAGGGATCAGTATTGTCTGTCTATCTTGAGAAACAGAAAACATCAGATACTCAGATAGTATGTTGTGCAATTGAGGTGATAATTTGCCATTTGCCCATTTGATAGGGCGGCTGTGGCTCAGGAGGTAGAGCAGGTCGTCCAATGATCCGTGGGTCGGCGGTTCGAATCCCGGCTCCTCCTGACCACATTTCGAAGTGTCCCTGGGCAAGACACTGAACCCTACATTGCCTCCAATGATTCGGTCGGCGCTCGCTTGCCACCATTGGTGTGTGAATGTGGGAAAAGTGGGGACGCTGGCGTCGACTGTTCGCCGCTCCACCTCCCAATGTCCCCCACCTGTATGAATGAATGAACCATTGTAAAGCGCTTTGAGCACTTGGAAAAGCGCTATAAAAATGCAATTCATTATTATTATTATTATTTGTGCAAAAATAATTTGTGGAACTACTTTTCTACAGATGAGAACAGGGCAACCTGCCGGAACTGTGATGGAGATGACTGTAGGAACAATATTTTGGAAGACATTATACAGGAGAAGGTACTGACCTCAGGATACTTTGGCATTGTGCCCTTCTTCTCAACCAAACCAAAAGGTAAGATACTCAATACAGTCACCTGTATTTAAAGGCATTTTAAAGCATTTCATTACTTATTATGTTCTCAAATCTAACGGCGAACAGGGAAATGCAGCCACGGAGGCCCCGTCGACCGGACAAGTGGGATTGAGCCAGAAGGTGGGATCAACAAGGACAAAAGTACCGCCAGCCATGGTCATCTCCATTCTGAAGCAGCAAATCTGGCAATAGCTGCTACCAGAGAGCTACTGGAGGACATTCACGCAGCAGCCGGACACACAGACTTCCTACAGTAAGGAATCTAATAAGTGCACATAATGTAGCGCTCTATGAAGTTAAAGGAGTAGTTCACCCAAAAAATTACTTATTTTCTACAAGCTCAAAATGCGGCGCGTAGCGTCAAAAGTTTAAACAACTTAGAAAATAGAAGGTCCTGGGTTTCGATTCCCGCCGGGGACGCTGTGGGCGCTGGGGCCGTGTCTTCTCCTCCGCGTCATCAGCGCCCATACCCTAGGTGGGGTTGGCGAAAGGGCCTACTCTGTGTGGAGTTTGCATGTTCTCCCCGTATCTCCTAGGGTAGTTAATACCCTCACAAAAACATGTAGTAATCCTGGTCGCTATACCCATGACAGCCGGGGATCCTGTTGGAGGGGAAAATAACTGGTTGGAATAACGTGTTCCTTCCACGCGCTACGTCCTACCGGGGAAACTCCCCCCTGTCAGGTGACAAGAAGGTCAGTTGGCTCTCATGCATTGAAGGAGGCATTAGCTCGGCCCTGGGCTCCCTAGGCTGGTGGGGGGAGTGTAACTCCCAGGATCACTTAGACAATTGGCACCGGGTGAAAAAGGGTTACAAAATTGTGGGATACAAAAAAGTTTAAACAACTTGAATAAAAATGCTACTAACCTTTCTCCCCCACCATCACCAAATCTTTTCGCTACAAGCTCTTCAAGCTCAAAACGCAGCGCGTAGCGACACTTTTTGAGCTTGTAGACCTGCTATCTTTTGGCAAATGTTCCCCCCAGAATTGGCAAGCGGTTTTCATTTCTCTTTCTCTCGCCCCTTCTGTCAGGTTGATGGGGATCTCTAAGGGATCCAATAAAGCTCTCTGTTTTGTGATCGACGCCACGCCAAGCATGAGGGATGAAATTGAGGCGGTGAAGACAGTGACGTCATCTCTTATTGACAGTAAAGTTGGAACACAGGACGAGCCCTCATTGTACATCCTAGTTCCTTTTCGAGATCCAGGTAGGATCTTTAAGCCATAGTTGGAGCTGTATGTTGTCTCTCTTTGTGGTCGTGAACCCAAGGAATGTGTGTGCTGATGAATGAATTATAAAAGCCTTTTTTAAAGGAATAGTTCAGCCAAATGAATGTATTCAATGAAATGATTAAAGAAAAGTAGTTTAACAGCAACACTTTGTAGCAGTTTTCTCCTAAACAACTTAGGTCAATGGTGACCAGTTCTTTCAGTTCCAAAATGGGTAAACAATGAAATCAATGTTTGTCTTCAGAAGACTGGAATTATGCTGCACAAGCTGTATGCAGTAATTTAATGGTAATTTTTGCCATTTAAAAAAAAGTCTTGAGACGGTTTACTTTAAATTCCAGTGTGAATGTTGTTCTTTGCTATACTCTGCATATACAGTATTAAATTCCAATTAGCATTCAATTGATCTCATAATACACCTCATAATCCACGCCTCAAAGCTTTAAACAACCTGAATTAAAATGCTACTTACTTTTCTCCCCCACTTTGAACGTTAGACTTTGGGCCACTGATGAGGACAACGGATCCAAACATCTTCAAAACTCTCATTAATGCACTGACGCTACAAGGAGGGAACAATGATTCAGCTGAGATGAGTCTTTCAGGGCTTCAGGTAGAGTGGTGTGGACTGCTTCACTGTTTGTTCTGCAGCTTTTATTTATACAAACCATGGCCAAACTGAAGCTGCTCCTTACTATACCCTGTATTCTCTATTCTCTATTCTGTTCATCTGTGTACAGCTGGCTTTAACCGGGGCCCCTCCCAATTCTGAGATCTTCCTCTTCACTGATGCCACCGCTAAGGACAGCCACCTGAAGAGCACTGTGACGGCGTTGATTGAGCGCACCAAGACAGTGGTGTGTGCCATAGATACAGTATATCGTTGCTGTCGGGCAGAAACTCCATATTTTAACTTTGTGTTTTTTCGTAAATTAATAACCTACTTGATCATACTACAGCGTCACACAAAAGTATCAGATCTACAAGCTTGAAACGCGCCGCAAAGCAACACGTTATTAGCTTGTCAATCTGCTACGTTTGCTGTTTTTGAATTTGAATCCTGAAAAGAAACAGTTGTAGACATATGAGGTTTCCGGACCTGCCAACAGCAAATCCTTAATTGGCACGAAAAAGCTTGAGAACTACTGATTCAGAAGGCATTTGTAGAATCGGCCTCAGGTGTCTCAATGTCACATCATCTCAAGGCTCTCTTTTAATGTGTTAAAAGAGAGTCGTCACATTAAGTTGATTCTTAATCTACATGAATAATTGCATGCAGGTGAACTTCATGCTAACCGGCGTGTTTGGGCTCCGTCGTCGGAGACGGTCTGACAACGGCGTACAGATGGCTCACATGATCCGGACAGGAACCTCAGGTACTATGTGTAAATATGTAGATAATTTGTTTGTTTTCTATGGAAATAACAATACGATAGAAGTTGCACGAAAATGAATTTCCCCCACTTTTTTACTTCTGCAAACTTGTGATGTGACAATAAAGCTGATTCTGATTCAGGTGCCCAGATCTACAGAGACCTGGCTCAGGCTTCTGGGGGACATGCTATAGAAGTCACCAAGAGTGAGCTGCTAGAGGCCACCAGCATCATCACAGAGTCCTCTGCTTCCTCTCTGGTACTGTAATCTTCAAAATAATCTGACGGCAGCATCATTATTCCTTAAATGTAAAAGAAAACGTAATATCGCCAACAGTGTTTGAGTGTTAAACAAACTATTCTCAAGTCATGATCAGCATAATTACCACTGATAAATCAACACTTATTGTTCTTAATGAATGTTTGCTGTAAATTAAAGCTGCACTGTGCAAGATATTTAAGCAGTTTTTAAAATCACAGATGGGATTTTTTAAAAGATCAGCGCATCACCCCGAGTGCTGTAAATGCTGTTTACCACAATGAGCTTCAATCATCTGGTACAACCAGTGGTGCAGAGTATCAAAACAGTTACCTCTCACTGCCACTTGGGGTCACCAATGTGGCTTTAGAGCTAGGAATAGATTCATCGTTTTTGTTTCTATACTACTGTAGGTGACCCTTCTGCAAGCTGCTAGAACCCCAGGAAGGCCAGATAATTTCACCTTCTCAGTAGATGAATCGGTTACAAACCTAATCATCTACATCACAGGACGCTCCATGAGTTTCACTCTCATAAACCCATCAGGTAAAACCACTTTTGAAAACTGATGACTGCATTCTGTGCTTAGAAAGTAATGTGACTGCGGCCTCGTGTCCTTCTACTGTTTAATCTTTGCTTACAGTATAGTTTGGTAATTGGCTTCAAAGGCGTTACCAATCATTCTAGTAAGGTTGTGTTCCATTCAGGTCGAACAGAGTCCATTCAGGGTTGACTACAACCTCATATGGCTTGTAGATCATGTATATGACGATGTACAGTATTACATACACAGTATTCCCTATAGAGGGAAAATAATGTCTTCTGCAAATAACCACTGTCCGATCGCCTAGCCCTTTAATAATCCCCTCATGAGGACTGATAATGATGCATCTCTTAAAAATATTACTGAAAGGTTCACATTAACAGGACCATATAACGCATTCAATTTGAAAATGGCATGAAGTTAATCTGGAACGCTTGTGTACTTCTGTATCTGTAGTGCTTTACATAGTAGTACAATACTAATGAAACTCTTCAGCTTAAAGGACCACTTCTCCCATTTTCAACCGATCTTCATATAATTGGTCCTCACTAATGCTCATTATAATATGGTACCATTTTTGTCTACTCCATCTGTGTCTCAGAGGAGGGCTGTGGGCAGTTCAGAAACCTGCCTACCAGTAACATCATCTATGGGGAATCCAAGCCAATAGAAACTATACGCTTTCTATTCCTGGAAAGTTAGCATGCTATAATAGAAGCCATTGTTCTCGCATTAATACAAAACGAAATACATGTATTTTGAAAAAGAAATTATTATGATCAAACCTGGCCTACCGGTGATGTCACTGGTAGGCGAGTTTCTGAACTGTCCATACCGAGTAGACAAAAATGGTACCATATTATGAGCTTTAGTGAGGACCAAGTAAAAAAAATAAAAAAAATGGGTGAAGTGGTCCTAGGTAGGGTAGGTGATATTTTTGGGTAATTATATTCTGATAGTAATCATTGCTACAGAGCGTTTGTTCGGTCACAGGGGTCTCTCCAGCTCTTTAGTAAACAGATTATAGTACATTTTCAGGGGTGACAACATTTAAGCCAATCAGGAGAGAGCACTGAAAATGCATTTTACATAAAGAGCTGGAGAGACATGTAATGGGAGACTCCTTTTACGGAACAAACACTCTACAGCAATGAGTACTATCAGAATATAGAGCTATTTAACACTTCTTTTTGACCAAAGTAAATCACTTACCCTATTAAGTGCTTAATGAAGCACTTAACTTAAAGGGTTAGTTCAGATTTTGAGTATTTTCTGTAGGAAATACTTAGCATTAATGTAGTGGTTGCAAAGGTATTAATTGATTGCCCGAGTCCCGTGGTCCGAGTTCTGGTCCAGTTCTGGTACGGTTCTGATGAATATGAAGTAGTTTTGGTAGATTTGGTGGGGGCCGCTCATTAAAAATAAGTTAATAAAAAAAAACTAGCGTTGACCTATTTCTACCACATAGTGCAGGTTTCGTTCAATTTCGACCCCTCTGTCACATGGTACTATATTTTTTGTGTCATATATTTTGTGAGTGAGTAGGCTGCCGCGGCGCAGTGATTCTGGACACAAAAAATAGTACCATGTGACAGAGGGGTCGAAGTTGAACGAAAACCTGCAATATATGGTAGAAATAGGTCAACAATACAAATGATGCTAGTTTTTTTTATTAATTTATTTTCAATGAGTGGCCCCCACCAAATCTACTAATCTACCGGAACTACTTCATATTCATCAGAACCGGACCAGAACTCGGACCACGGGACTCGGGCAATCAATTAATACCTTTGCAACCACTACATTAATGGTAAGTATTTCCTACAGAAAATACTCAAAAAATCTGAACTAACCCTTTAAGGTGCATTGGAAAAGGTCAGTTCTTTGCTGTCACTCACTGCACTCTGTTGGTTTCCAATGCGTGTGTTCACAGGAGTGTCTCAGAGCAGCGCTGATACCACAGGACCGCTGGGTTCCATCCAGGCTGTAGGAAACTTCAGAACCATGCGGCTAAACAAATACGTGGGATCATGGGAAATACAAATGGTGTCCACACAGCCCTACAGTCTGAAGGTCATAGGTGAAGTGCCTAGGCTTTTACCTATTTGGTCATCTTGAGAACTTAATAAAAAAGCAGCAGGGCATCCTTTTCACTGAAGGAATGTTAGTGAGCTAGCTGTTATGCACTGTGGTTTTTACTTCTAAACAGCAAATTATAGTTATATAATAAAATTAGTATTATATCACTGACTGATATTTCTTGAATAAATTTAAATGTATTAATAAAAAGAAATATCAGTCAGTGAAATCATACTATGCAAGAAACATTTTGGAGGCAGATTTTTTCCTCAAGGATTTTTCTACATAGGGCCAGCACACTCTACTGGATCTACCCAAGATTGAAATGAGCCTCCATGCTGTATCAGTATTTTCAAAAGTGTGAAAAGAATCCCACACACTGTCTCTCTATGTTTAATTCTCCTATTCACCTGTCACAAGCACATAATGTTTTCATGTATTACTTTTTTATTTTCAGGTCAGAGTGACATTGACTTCCTGTTTGACTTTGTGGAATTGGCCCAGAGCACTTTCAAAGGATATGATGTTCTAGAGACCCGTCCCAGAGCTGGTAAAATATTTTATATTATATATAGATATATATATATATTAAAATAATATATTTACCTCCAAAAAGAGAAAGCTGAGTTGCAATCAAGATGTTTTTTCTTTTTTAGTTTTTGGTGTCACTTTTTAAACTTAGTATCACATAACTTGCTGTGAAAAATCTAAAGATGGTGATGTCATGGCCTTTCCTTTAGCGCCACCATTAGGCCAAGATTGGCACGCACGCACGCACGCACGCACGCACGCACGCACGCACGCACGCACGCACGCACGCACGCACGCACGCACGCACGCACGCACGCACACACAATAATAATCTGTCCATAACCACTTAAACCTTGTATACTTCTGGTGCCATTTACACCACATCTCTTCACCAAAAATAGCTTGTAGATCGGCAAATATTCTTCCCAGAATAGGGATGCTAGGATTTGAGTGGTTAAGGATGTTGTTGTCGGTCGGTTCAAATCCCTCTGGTCCAGTTGGGTCAGGTTGTAGCTAATGGGGGCTTTTAGACTATTTTTCTTAGAAATTGACTGGATGATACAGCTTATCCATATTTGTTTTCATTTGCCATTGAAGGTGTTAATGGTTCATTGTTGGTGACAGTCACAGGGAGTGACTCAGCAGCAGTTACGGGGGTGTCTCTGGTGGAAACATCGGGGGCAGGAGAGGTTAGCGGCAGCGTGACGTTACAGGAGGATGGAGACTACTTAGTCCAGGTGGACAGGGTCCCATCAACAGAGTTTGTGGTGCGCGTGAAGGGCAGGCTGGACAGCAGCAGAGAGTCCAGAGCGTCAGCTGTTGACTTCCAGAGACAGTCTGCCACCAACTTAAAGGCTTCCAGCCTGACTGTCACGGTGAGTACCTGCCATGACTCCATAAACCAGTGTTTTTTTTTTCCTGTCAATGAGAAAAGTTAAATGTATTTGGTCAATGAGAGATACTGACATGATTCTATCATCATGGCCAGTATCATGGTCAGTAACACTAGCGTAAACTCTATATGCATTCAAAAGATATTTCTTCCAGCAAATTACAGTATTAACACGTGCCCAAATAAGATGTACAGCGTCACCACATGGACACAAGCAGACCGCCTGTATAGTGATGCTTCACCACTTAACATAAATTGTTAATAACATAAGCTAACTATGGATAGCTGAAGATTGGACAGGGAGGCCACATTGTTATTAGATTCAATATCCTGTTTGAAAAGTGCTTGATCACAACTCACATTGTTTTATCATTCCTCCATACATTTAGGCTGATTCAGATGGCATCTTAGAGCCAGGAACTCCGTTTCTGGTCCCTTTCACTGTGGCGAGTCTGGCGACTAACGGCACAGGGGGAAACGTCACCATCCGAGCCACCAATGACCGTGGGTTTAACTCCACTTCACCAACCAGCATCCTCCTTACAAATGGAGTCAGTGCCAATGGTACAGTGACCCTCATGGCCCCTCTTAATACACCATCTGGAAGTGACGTCACGTTAACCATTGAGGCTGAGGCTCCAGGGGGCACAGATACCAACTATGCTGTGTTGCTTATTTCCATTGTTAACACGGTACGTCTCCCAAAGAGTGACATTACAGTAGTATAAACTATCTCTATCCATTGCCTGTCATTATAGCTGAAATAAATGAATACAAATAAAAAATCTGCAGATCTAAAAGCTCACAGCGTTATCACAATACGACACATTGTAAGATTGTAGATGTGCTATTTTTGTGCAACACTGTTGCTTATGTGGCTTAAGTGATGTAACGCCGAATTCACACAGTGGTAACTGCTGCCGCTTTCTGAGAAAGCAGCAAGGTTCAATGCATTGTATGGAGAGGATTGATAATAAATGTAAAACCGGTAAAACTTTGCCGATTTTGCGAGACAGAACATCAGCCAACCAGAAGTGCCCTGTGCTCTGAAGTGGATGTGTACTATTTATTATTACTACTTATTCACAATCAGAGCGATAGAAATCACTGCCACTGCTGGTGTGAATTCAGCATAACTGTGCTGAAAACACTGTTGTTTAATCTGCTAATGGAGTATAGAATGACTGACTGATGGCTTCATGTTTCCTTCTCCTCATACCGTAGGTGACCGATTTCACTCGGCCAGTGTGTCAGCTGGCCGCCCTGCAGTCTGAATGTTCTGAGTCAAACTGCAGTTCGTCTACGTGGCGACTCTCTGCCAGCGTTAGCGACGGGCCTCAGGGCACGGGTGTCGAGCGTGTCAGCCTTAAGCAGGGCAACGGAACCCTGAACACCAGTGTGGCAGTGAGCGTAGTAGACAACCAGAATGTAACCTTGGTGTCCTACAGCGCTTCCTGCTGTTCACCCGATGTAGAGCTGCAGGTTGTGGACGGAGTGGGCAACGTGGGCTCCTGTTTTTACACTGTGGCTGCTCTAGCTACTAGAGCCTCTCAGCCCTCCTATCTTTGCCTCAATATGGCTATCACACTGATACTGGCTCCCCTACTAGCCCCCTAGTGGCCAACTGAGCGTGTGAATGTCAGTCCTCACGAAGGGATTTTCTGAAGTGTATCAATAACGATAATGTGTGTGTAAGTAATCGACTCTACGCACATATTTATCAATTACACACTTACCTGGAAAGGGAAAATTCTGGGTTTTGTTCCAAAGTTAACATAATCTTTTTTAGTGGTGCCAGCCGCTCTACATTTGACCGTGTCTGTCCGTCCGTCCGTCCGTATGTTTGCGGACGGCAAAGATGCAACACATGCGGCACTTCAAGAATTGCACACAAACACACACACACACACACAAGCCAGCACTGCACACGTGTGTGCGCGCACACGTACACACGCACACAGAACATGCGGTTCTGCGAGGCGCACCGTTGCAACACATGCGCCACTTAAAGACATGCACACACACAAGCCAGCACTGCAAATGGGCGCGGGCGACCACACACACACACACGTAACATGCAGACTTGCGAGGCGCACCGTTGCAACACATGCGCCACTTAAAGACATGCACACACATGTACAAGCCAGCACTGCACACGTGCGCGGGCACACACGCACACAACATGCAGACCAAGCCAGGACTGTACACACGCACACGCACACACACACACACACACACACACATACACGTAAAATGCAGACCTGCGAGAAGCACCGTTGCAACACATGCGCCACTTAAAGGCATGCACACACACATGCCAGCACTACACACGTGCAAGCCAGGACTGCACACGTGCGTGTGCACACGCACACACACACACATACACGTAACATGCGGACCTGCGAGGCGCACCGCAGCTCCGATCCACACCAAAATTGCCAGGGGTCTGCCATCACAATAGTCACACCAGGGACCACGAGTGGCACCCAGGGGGCCCGCCAGCACTGTGCACGTGCACACGCACACACACCAATTAAATAACCTCATCAAAGGCACCGCTTCCTTCACACAGGGTGTGATTTTTTTATTATGTTTTTGTGAAATCCATCATACTGTAATGTTTCCAAATGTTGTTGATACGTGGTTGATTGATAAATATATTTATGTTATGCTTTCGTTGTTTCCAAATGTTGATATGTGGTTGATAGATAAATATATTTATGTTATTGTGTGTGTATGTGCTGCAGTACATATTATGTTCTCCAAGCCTTCCATAACAATTGTGGCATTGCCATCCTATAACTCAAGGAGTGCATTGCTTGCTGATTAACCACTTGAACCCCAGTGTCCCTATATGGGCATGTCATACTAGGTGAGAATTTGCCAAAAATAGGCAAAAGTGTTGAAAATAGATCTACAAACTCACGACGCGTTGCCTTGCACTGTGAGCTTATAGAACGGCTATTTTCGGTGAAGAGATTTTGTGTAGAGGGAAAAAAGGGGCAAGTATTGCCTGAGGGAAATAAGGAAATGGAAAATATCAATGATCAAACCAATAAATATATTTTTTAAAAGGTTTTTTTAATTTACTGTATTACTGATGTCCTCACGTGTCTCATCTATATCCCTTTACAGCCATGGTTCTCAAAGTGGGGTCCGGGGGAAATAATTCAGATTTTATTTTTAATAAAAAAAAAGTGATATGAAATGTGACCATAAAAACAGTAATCCTTAACCATATTCCATCATATTCAAGGGCTTTTGCAGAGAAATGAGACAGACTGCGCTCACTTTCAAATTAGAGTACTGCAGAGGGCAGGTGTATGTGTGTTTCCAGCTGACGCTCATTGACGCTCGTTAATGTTATAGTCATCAAAGCAATATGCTTCTGCACTGTCAAATAGGCCAACATCTAATCTAAGATTAGTGGGACTCATTCAAATGACCACCATTGAGTGCCGGGACTAATTGAATTGAAAACCTAACATCACTGTATTATAGTAGATGTATTAGATAATTATTAGATATTATATTGATATTATAGCTATTTTATTTGATTAGATATGTGATGTTGTTACCTGACAATTAGTTGACTTTGGTGAAAAGATACCGTATATATCGGTATTGGTTGATATCGGAATCGGAAATTAAGAGTTGGACAATATCGGAATATATTGGCAAAAAAGTCAATATAGAACATCCCTAAATAAGTTTATTATTGAAAAATTTAAGCACCTACTAAAAGTCACCTTTAGACTGGTCATTTTACATTTCTATTTTTATTAGGACTATAGAAGTGTTGATTTTCTGAAGTCTGAACCATTAAGATCAGTTAATTGAAAAGTGTGTCATCAGGTTTTGCACAAAAGTAATTTTAAAAAAATGACACTTGGCACATGATTCATGTAGTAGTAGTGGTTTCTGTTCATGACTATGAAATGGGTCTGACTGATTTTGATTGAAACGTTTTTAATACAAATAGTTCCAATTGCATCTAAATGTACACATGTGGTTGTAAGTATATGCTTATCGGTGTTGCGAGGATGAGGGGGTACCTGGAAAAAAATCTCCCCTCCAAGGGGTATCTGGGCCAAAAAAGTTTGAGAACCCCTGCTTTACAGAACACAAAACTTTTCACTTTTTTTGGTTTTCACATTTGATATAAGTTCTTTTTTTCCCCTTTTTTACTTAGTCACTATTTACATTTTGAAACGTTTATCAGACTCGGAGAAATGCATTTTATGACGTTGGTCAGTGATAGTCAGATAAGGGGGCGGGGCAGGGTTTGTGTGTGTATGAAGGTGAGTCTGGATATTCGCAAGTCTGGATTTGCATGTGCGTGCGTGCGTGTGAGTGTGCGGTATAGGTGCCCGTATATTTATGCCGTTATGGCTCAGAGAGTTTATATTAGGAACCAACTTTCCGAATTTCGTTGCAGATGTCATTTCACAGACATTCTTTCTATAACAAGACAACTGATCAATATACACAGTAAAATCCCCAGTGTTAATTTAGCTATTTGTAACTCTGAGAGTGTTCAAGTTAAATGAACTCTATGGACTTTACTGTGTATGGTATATTACCAACTTGCAAGAATTACTATCAATCTTCCTCTCTCACCAGGGCCGGATTTATAGGAGTTGAGGCCCGTGGGCTAGTCGTTTTTTCCCCGGTATTTTTTCCCTTTATTTCGGGTTTTTGTTACTTTAATTTGGTAGGGTTACTTGACAATTTGATCATAGAAAAAAATAAAAATAACATTTTCTTCTTTTTTTTGCCCCCACCAGTTGGGGGCCCCTGGACTGCAGCCCACCCTAGCCCTTCTTGCCCATTTCAGAAGACTTTACCACTTATCATTATTATTTATCACTTATAAGGTATCAATCAATAGCTTTGAATGGGAAGTTCAGCCATAACGTCATAGAGTTGCCACAGGGGCCGGATGGTTAGAGATTACAAGGCAGTATCGCTATCGGACTTATTGACTGTGAATGCAGGGCCAATGGTTCCTGGCAAAAATATGAATATACTGTAATTCAGATCGTGTGTGTGACTGTGTGTGTGTGTGTGTGTGTGACTGACTGTGTGTGTGTGTGTGTGTGTGTGTGTGTGTGTGTGTGTGTGTGTGTGTGTGTGTGTGTGTGTGTGTGTGTGTGTGTGTGTGTGTGTGTGTGTTAGTGTTAGTGACAACGGGCTAGAACAAGTGGTTGCTTATCTCGACTGCTTGTCTAAGTAGTGATCAGAAAGGAGTACAGAATGCGGAATATGAAACGTGAAGAAGTAAAATGTTTACAAACCAGTCTTGGCATAGTTTCGTTTTGATACCTCAGATGAGAGATTAACAATGGGTTTTAAGGGTGAACAAAAGTCTGATTGTTTTGTCAACATTGTCATAACTGACAACCCCAGCAGAGTGCTGACCCCGCCCTCCTGTAGTATAAAGCATCAGGGCCACTTCAGAGACATGACATACTGTATGCTCAGGACTGAGAATGAAATGAAAGGTACTGTACATGTTTTTGAAATTCAAATGTATCCTATAGATTCTATTACATAATAGCTCTTTTCTCACCATACGCCATACTAATAGCCCTAACTGTAACTATTTATTTTTGCAGCTACATAGAATCCAATTTGAATGTGAAGAAAAGAGGGTAGGTGAAAACGGCTATGCCTTATGATTATAATCGCCGTTCAGAATTTACTGTGTGTGTGTGTGTGTGTGTGTGTGCGCGCGCGTGCGTGTGTCACCTTCCCTGATGGCAACAGAGTGAACAGGTTGTTATGGGGGTGGGTGTGGTCTTTGATGGCCCTTAGGGAATCGAGATTTGCTGAGGCAGTGCTGGGTGTACAGCATATGTATGATGTACTGTATATACAGTACACACACACGCACGCACGCACGCACGCGCACCCGCGCAACCACGCACACATATTTCCTATTTCAGCCAATATGCATGCAATCACCATGCAGCTGATATGAATGAAAATTTTGTATATTAGCCTAGCTAATTTTATATTTATTTAACATTACACAAGTCTAACCATATTGACTTCACTAAAGTCCACATTTGCATACAGACATGTTGTATAGGCACATGATGTTAACAGGCATGCAAACAGCCCCGAGGTGAAAATGTTTTTTTTTTTTGGGTCAGGTGTCACACAATTGCCCTATTTGGATTCAAAACAGCTATTGTAGCTGAAAAGCTACAAGTTTGCGTGTCTGTGTTAATCTTGACCTGTTGTTCAAAAGGAAGCCGGCTGCTACGACAAAAACAAACACCTTTTCCATATTTATCCCACGACAGCAGGCTCAGGAATGAGGAACTCTCCAGGACTGGCAGTATTGGTTCTCCTGCTTCTGCAGACTGGAGGAGCTTTGGGGTTTGAGATCCTACCAGGGGACTCGGACTCCCTGAATCACCCAACCATCACTGAGAGGGCTATCTTAAATGCCACTCTACAGGTGTGCCAAAACCTTGCCCTAGCAGCAGGTAGACACTTCACTTTACCAGTAAGGATCCATTTGACTTTTTATGCTATAATGTTGATACCGGTATTTGGATGGTTTTTCAATACAATACATTTAAAAAATAAAGTGTGTGTGTGTGTGTGTGTGTGTGTGTGTGTGTGTGTGTGTGTGTGTGTGTGTGTGTGTGTGTGTGTGTGCAGTGGCGCGGGAAGGGGGGGGCTATGGGGGCTGCAGCCCCCCTGGTGATGGGAGCAGCCCCCCTGGTGATGGGAAGAAAAAAAAAAAAAAAGTTTTATTTTATTTTATTTTTTACAATATATATATATTTTATGGATCATAGCAGTCTGTTACGGTCATGGATGAACTTCAACCTGGTGTTTACACTGTCTTTCTGCCTTTTTGTGTGAGTCCCCCCCGACGCACAGCCCCCCTAGGTATTAAGGACTTCCCGCGCGCCTGTGTGTGTGTGTGTGTGTGTGTGTGTGTGTGTGTGTGTGTGTGTGTGTGTGTGTGTGTGTGTGTGTGTGTGTGTGTGTGTGTGTGTGTGTTAATTTCATCGACTAAAAACTATGATGAAAAATGTTCGTCGACTACCTTTTTTCACTGAAGAAAGCCAAATAAAAACTAAGCTATGAGGACTAAATATATTGAACATTTTGCCAACAAATAAGAACTAGACTAAAATGTTAGGGAGGGACTAGTGGAGAAGAGATCCAGTAGAACTAAAAGACAAGTCATTTTATGGGTGTTACGCAGATCTACAGATCTTGTAGATGGCCTATTTTCAGCATGCAACCAAGTGTAAAATCATGCATTAGGACGCCATCAAGGCCCGCCAAAATACATTTTAGTCGACAAAATCAACTGTAGGCTAGATTTAGTCGACTTAAATCTTATGATATTTAGTTGACTAAAACTAAAACTTTTCAGATGACTAAAATATGACTAAAATTAAATGAAATGTATTCAAAAGACTATGACTAAACTAAATTGAAATTTGCTTTCAAAATTAACACAGGTGTGTGTGTGTGTGTGCGTGCATATATGCGTGCGTGTAGCGACAACAGCCTTTTACAGCTGAAGCTGTCATTGTCGCCTGTTCCTCACCAAAGTCATCGAAGACCTTCCGCCAAGCCATTAAATTAATCAAGTGGCGAAATGTACGAGTGGACCTCCGCCACGCGCTCAATGAAAGCTATCATTTTGACGCTGAGAGTTTCACTGTCGGGAGGAGAATCATCACAAATGGTGTGTCTGCGGTCAAAGCCAACAACAAGCGAGGGAACTTTGAAGCGGCCAGGCAGATGCTGGGAGAAATCTTACACCCCTTACAGGTATTTCTCATATTGTTGCTGTTGGGTGGAAACCTTCTAGGCTATGTCCAAAACCGTTCCTTTTTTATTACTATTAATTAAAAATAGTGAAAATAGCCAAGCTACGCAAAGCCTAGCCATGGTTCACATGGTATGACAGTCATGTTTCAGGGCTACGCAAAGCCATGCGTTTTGAGTTTGTAGATCTTCTATTTTCACTACTTTTGTGGATAGGGCATTAATGTATTATTTATTTAAAGGTAGGGTAAGTGATTTTCTTTGGTTAAAATAAGTGTTAAATAGCTCTATATTCTGATAGTACTCATTGCTATAGAGTGTTTGTTCAGTAAAAGGAGTCTCCTTGTCTCTCCAGCTCTTTATAAAACAGAAAATGAATTTTTGTTTTGTTGGAAAATTGGAACTGGAACACTATAAAAATGAAGCTTAAAAATGGGTACTTTCTCCTGATTGGCTGAGATTTTGACACCTACTGGAAAATGTATTTTCTTTTTATTAAAGAGCTGGAGAGACGGGGAGACTCCTGTTACTGAACAAACACTCTATAGCAATGATTACTATCAGAATATAGTGCTTTAACCTTTTAACAAAATACTTTTTGTTTTAACCAAAAAATATCACTTACCCTACCTTTAAGTTGAAATATGGAGATACAAGGTTTCTGCCCGACAGCAACGATATACTGTAGCAATGATTTTATGTTTGACAAGTCATTTTTGCCAATTAACCATGGTGTAATTTGTTTTCCTCTGCTGATCTGAAGGACTTCTACAGTCACTCTAACTGGGTGGAACTGGGCTACAAACTCCCCAACTCCAACCTAATCAGATCTGACACCAGTATTGGCAACATTGCAGGTACCAGGATCAGTAGAATTCTTCCGACGCGTTTTCTCAAAACGCGTCGCTTCATGCCATGTTTCGAGCTTGCGGATCTACTAATTTTGAGGCTTTTGTCTGACGCTGTAGTATGATCAAGTGGGGTGTTCATTTAAGAAAAAACACGAAAATGTAAAATATGGAGATAAGAGGTTTCTGCCTGACAGCAACGATATGAAAAGGAGGAAGGACATGCACATGCAAAGGTGTAATATTACAAGCGAGAACATCAATAGAAACTAGAAAAAGTGTTCCTCGGAGCACAGGTATTGTGGGCCGGCAATGTTCAGAATTTTCATTCATTAGCTACAGTATAGAGGTGAGTGAAATCGCTGAGTTCAAGATTCGAGGCATTTTGTTAAAACAGACCACTCCCTTTAGAACTATAGAGATACTGTGTACGGATTTGCGTGATGTTTGGACAAAATCAGTGTTTCGCAAAAATCGGCCTCCTGGTGGCCGATGTGAAAAATTTGGGGCAGAGGTTTATGGACACAGGACTGACGGACAGGGTGCAGGGTACAGAATTACTGTATAATACACTATGATCCTTGCAAAAGAAAAGTGTGTCAGGCAATTATGATGTATTAGGATACTTAACTTTGTAAGTAATTATAAAATGCTTTATAATATGTTATTGTTATGAAGCATTATGAATATTTACGAGTGTTTACAACTATAATGTTACAGTGTTATAATGGATCATAATGTTTAAAATGGGCTTCATAGAAAGTGTTACCCAGGGATCAGTATTGTCTTTCTATCTTGAGAAACAGAAAACATCAGATACTCAGATAGTATATTGCGCAATTGTGGTGATAATTTGCCATTTGTGCAAAAATAATTTGTGGAACTACTTTTCTACAGATGAGAACAGGGCAACCTGCCGGAACTGTGATGGAGATGA
This sequence comes from Gymnoscopelus braueri, assembly GCF_963280865.1. NCBI lineage: Eukaryota > Metazoa > Chordata > Actinopteri > Myctophiformes > Myctophidae > Gymnoscopelus > Gymnoscopelus braueri. The sequence goes on from NC_137609.1 coordinate 34,140,181, forward strand.
CTGTAGGAACAATATTTTGGAAGACATTATACAGGAGAAAGTACTGACCTCAGGATACTTTGGCATTGTGCCCTTCTTCTCAACCAAACCAAAAGGTAAGATACTCAATACAGTCACCTGTATTTAAAGGCATTTTAAAGCATTTCATGACTTATTATGTTCTCAAATCTAACGGCGAACAGGGAAATGCAGCCACGGAGGCCCCGTCGACCGGACAAGTGGGATTGAGCCAGAAGGTGGGATCAACAAGGACAAAAGGACCGCCAGCCATGGTCATCTCCATTCTGAAGCAGCAAATCTGGCAATAGCTGCTACCAGAGAGCTACTGGAGGACATTCACGCAGCAGCCGGACACACAGACTTCCTACAGTAAGGAATCTAATAAGTGCACATAATGTAGCGCTCTATGAAGTTAAAGGAGTAGTTCACTCAAAAGATTACTTATTTTCTACAAGCTCAAAATGCGGCGCATAGCGTCAAAAGTTTAAACAACTTGAATAAAAATGCTACTTCTCCCCCACCATCACCAAATATCTTCGCTACAAGCTCTACAAGCTCAAAACGCAGCGCGTAGCGACACTTTTTGAGCTTGTAGATCTGCTATCTTTTGGCAAATGTTCCCCCCAGAATTGGCAAGCTGGGGTTCAAGTGAAAAAGGTGTTTTCATTTCTCTTTCTCTCGCCCCTTCTGTCAGGTTGATGGGGATCTCCAAGGGATCTAATAAAGCTCTCTGTTTTGTGATCGACACCACGCCAAGCATGAGGGATGAAATTGAGGCGGTAAAGACAGTGACGTCATCTCTTATTGACAGTAAAGTTGGAACACAGGACGAGCCCTCATTGTACATCCTAGTTCCTTTTCGAGATCCAGGTAGGATCTTTAAAGGGATATTTCACTTTAAAAAAAACTTTGGGTCATTTTATCGTCTACTCAGGCTTTTGTGAGCCCCCCAGAACGTTTTTAAGTTGCTTGATTTAGTATTTAGATAATTGTCTCCGCCAGAGGTGGAGAGTATGTTTTCGTTCTTGTCCTTCCGTGTGTGTCCCCGTCTCAGCCAAGCTAACAGTGGTCAAGCTTCACGTGACACGTGACAATATGTTGTCACCAATGCTTTTGATTGGCTAGCGAGACGCATGACGAAATAAAAACCTATAAATAGGTGTGTCACTTCAAAAAATGATTTACATTTTTCTCTCGCCCCTGTAAAATGTAAAAAAATGATTTACATTTTTTGAAGTGAGCTTCCATCAGCCAAGCTAACATTGGTCACGTGACACGTGACAATATGTAATATAAATAGGTAAGACAGGATTAATCAGGAACAGTACTGGCGGAGACCTGTGCTCCGAGGAGCACATTTTCTAGTTAGATAATCATTTTATCAGACACGCCCCCTTCCTATACAAACCCAATATAACTTCAAACTCCATTTTTAACCTGTTAGATTCATCAAAAACACCCGTCCTTGGTTCTGCTGACTCACCCTGCCCTCCTAATACGTGAGGGGGCCGTGTTTTTTCGATTACTTTTTTCATTTATTTTATTTAATTTTTTTATTGTATTTAATTTTTTTTCATTTTTCCAAAAAAATATAAAAAATAAATGAAAAAAGTTATCGAAAAAACACGGCCTCGCGTATTAGGGGGGCAGGGTGAGTCACCAGAACCAAGGACTGGTGTTTTTGATGAATCTAACATGTTAAAAATGGAGTTTGAAGTTATAATGGGTTTGTATAGGAAGGGGGCGTGTCTGATAAAATGAATATCAAATATCTAAATACTGAATCATGCAACTTAAAAACGGTCTGGGGGGCTCACAAAAGCCTGAGTAGACGATAAAATGACCAAAAGTGTTTTGGAAAGTGAAATATCCATTTAAGTCATAGTTGGAGCTGTATGTTGTCTCTCTTTGTGGTCGTGAACCCAAGGAATGTGTGTGCTGATGAATGAATTATAAAAGGCTTTTTTAAAGGAATAGTTCAGCCAAATAAATGTATTCAATGAAATGATTAAAGAAAAGTAGTTTAACAGCAACACTTTGTAGCAGTTTTCTCCAAAACAACTTAGGTCAACTTTCAATTCCAAAATGGGTAAACAATGAAATCAATGTTTGTCTTCAGAATAATGGAATTATGCTGCACAAGCTGTATGCAGTAATTCTATGGTAATTTTTGCCAAAAAAAAAAGTTTGAGACGGTTTACTTTAAATTCCAGTGTGAGTGTTGTTCTTTGCAATACTGTATGTATTAAATTCCAATTAGCATTCAATTGTCCTCATAATACACCTCATAATCCACGCCTCAAAGGTTTAAACAACTTGAATTAAAATGCTACTTACTTTTCTCCCCCACTTTGAACGTTAGACTTTGGGCCACTGATGAGGACAACGGATCCAAACATCTTCAAAACTCTCATTAATGCACTGACGCTACAAGGAGGGAACAATGATTCAGCTGAGATGAGTCTTTCAGGGCTTCAGGTAGAGTGGTGTGGACTGCTTCACTGTTTGTTGTGCAGCTTTTATTTATACGAACCATGGCCAAACTGAAGCTGCTCCTTACTATACCCTGTATTCTCTATTCTGTTCATCTGTGTACAGCTGGCTTTGACCGGGGCCCCTCCCAATTCTGAGATCTTCCTCTTTACTGATGCCACCGCTAAGGACAGCCACCTGAAGAGCACTGTGACAGCGTTGATTGAGCGCACCAAGACAGTGGTGTGTGGCAGAAACCTCCTGTCTCCATATTTTAACTTTTTGTGTTTTTTCGTAAAATAATAACCTACTTGATCTTACTACAGCGTCACTCAAAAGTCTCAGATCAGAAGCTTGAAACGCGCCGCAAAGCAATGCGTTATTAGCTTGTCAATCTGCTACTTTTGCTGTTTTTGAATTTAAATCCTGAAAAGAAACATATGAGGTTTCCAGACCTGCCAACATTGTGATTTTCTGTTGAGTACCAAGAGCAAATCATCGGTGGCCAAATACCTAACATTTTGGTGGCTCTTAATTGGCACGAAAAAGCTTGAGAACTACTGATTTAGAAGGCATTCGTAGAATCGGCCTCAGGTGTCTCAATGTCACATCATCTCAATGTGACGGCTCTCTTTTAATATGTTAAAAGAGAGCCGTCACATTAAGTTGATTCTTAAATCTACATGAATAATTGCATGCAGGTGAACTTCATGCTAACCGGCGTGTTTGGGCTCCGTCGTCGGAGACGGTCTGACAACGGCGTACAGATGGCTCACATGATCCGGACAGGAACCTCAGGTACTATGTGTAAATATGTAGATCATTTGTTTGTTTTCTATGGAAATAACAATACGATAGAACTTTACTTCTGTAAACCTGTGATGTGACAATAAAGCTGATTCTGATTCAGGTGCCCAGATCTACAGAGACCTGGCTCAGGCTTCTGGGGGACATGCTATAGAAGTCACCAAGAGTGAGCTGCTAGAGGCCACCAGCATCATCACAGAGTCCTCTGCTTCCTCTCTGGTACTGTAATCTTCAAAATAATCTGACGGCAACACCATTATTCTTTAAATGTAAAAGAAAACGTAATATCGCCAACAGTGTTTGAGTGTTAAACTATTCTCAAGTCATGACCATCAGCATAATTACCACTGATAAATCAACACTTATTGTTCTTAATGAATGTTTGCTGTAAATTAAAGCTGCACTGTGCAAGATATTCAAGCAGAAATATAGGTTTTTAAAATCACATGGGATTTTTTAGAATATAGTGGTGCCAGTATCAAAACAGTTACACAGTTACCTCTCACTGCCACTTTTAGTGCTAGGAATAGATTCATCGTTTTTGTTTCTACACTACTGTAGGTGACCCTTCTGCAAGCTGCTAGAACCCCAGGAAGGCCAGATAATTTCACCTTCTCAGTAGATGAATCAGTTACAAACCTAATCATCTACATCACAGGACGCTCCATGAGTTTCACTCTCATAAACCCATCAGGTAAAACCACTTTTGAAAACTGATGACTGCATTCTGTGCTTAGAAAGTAATGTGAAAGGACTACCACATTGTGTCCTTCTACTGTTTAATCTTTGCCTACAGTATATATAAATAGTTTGGTAATGTTACTTCCTTCAAAGGTGTTACCATTCATTCTATTAAGGTTGTAGTGGTCCATTCAGTTCTATTCAGGTTGACAGATTTGTCAGACACATCTACAACCTCATATGGCTTGTAGATCATATGACGGTGTACAGGACTGATAATGATGCATCTCTTAGAAATATTACTGAAAGGTTCACATTAACAGGACCATACAACACATCAAATTTGAAAATGGCAGAAAGTTAATCTGAGTAAGGAACACTTGTATACTACTGTATCTGTAGTGCTTTACATAGTAGTACAGTACCTTCAGCCTTATAGGGCTTAAAGGACCACTTCTCCAATTTTCAATCTATCTTCATATAATTGGTCTTCACTAATGCTCATTATAATATGGTACCATTTTTGTCTACTCCATCTGTGTGGAGGAGGCCTACCAGTAACATCATCAATGGGGAATCCAAGCCAATAGAAACTATAAGCTTTCTATTTCTGGAAAGTTAGCATGCTATAATAGAAGCCATTGTTCTCGCATTAGTTACAAAATGAAATACATTTATTTTGAATATTTTTTTAAATAATCAAACGTGGCCTACCGATGGCCATAGACCGAGTAGACAAAAATAGTACCATATTAAAATGAGCATTAGTGAGGAACAATTATATGAACATTTTTTTACACTGGCTATTCAAAAATAGCAGATCTACAAGCTCAGAGCTGTTTTGAACGTTTTTGAAAAATCTTGAAAGTGTTTGAATAATTTTGAATTATGAAGAAGTTTGAGAACTACTGATTACGAAGGTATTTGTAGAATCGGCCTCAGGTCTTAATGGACTAAGCGTTAATGAAGCACTTAACTTAAGGTGCAGTGGAAAAGGTCAGTTCTTTGCTGTCACTTACTGCACTCTGTTGGTTTCCAATGCGTGTGTTCACAGGAGTGTCTCAGAGCAGCGCTGATACCACAGGACCGCTGGGTTCCATCCAGGCTGTAGGAAACTTCAGAACCATGCGGCTAAACAAATATGTGGGATCATGGGAAATACGAATGGTGTCCACACAGCCCTACAGTCTGAAGGTCATAGGTGACGTGACTAGGCTTTTACCCATTTTGTCATCTTGAGAACTTAATAAATAAGCAGCAGGGCATCCTTTTCACTGAAGGAATGTTAGTGAGCTAGCTGTTACGCACTGTGGTTTTTGCTTCTAAACAGCCAATTATAATTATATAATAAAAAAAAAATTGTACATAGTATTATATTATTTCACTGACTGATATTTCTTGAATAGATATAAATGTATGAATAAAAATAAATATCACTCAGTGAAATCATACTATGCAAGAAACGTTTTGGAGGCAGATTTTTTCCTCAAGGATTTGAAGTGAGCCTCCATGCTGTATCAGTATTTTCCAAAGTTATAAAAGACTCCCACACACTGTCTCTCTATGTTTAATTCTCCTATTCACCTGTCACAAGCACTTAATGTTTTCATGTATAACTTTTTATTTTCAGGTCAGAGTGACATTGACTTCCTGTTTGACTTTGTGGAATTGGCCCAGAGCACTTTCAAAGGATATGATGTTCTAGAGACCCGTCCCAGAGCTGGTAAAATATTTTATATTTTTAGAAAGATATATATATATTTTCTTTAAATCACATTGGTTTTACCTCCAAAAGGAGAAAGCTGAGTCGCAATCAAAAGATTGTTTTTTTGTTTAGTTTTTGGTGTCACTTTTTAAACTTAGTATCACATAACTTGCTGTGAAAAATCTAAGGATGGTGATGTCTGTCTATCTATCTGTCTGTCCATCCATCCACCCGTTCAATGCTTTACTCCTAAATGACATCTCATAAACTACATGGATTTTGCTGTACATCTTACACCCTATCGATTTTGATGACTCCATGGCCTTTCCTTTAGCGCCACCATTAGGCCAAGATTTCCAAATTGCACACAATATATTTCATAGTGTAATGGGTGGATTGCTATGGAACTTGTACATTCATGATCCTTGGAGAATAAACCCAACATATTTTGGTGACACTATGTGTCTTCAACGCCGACTAAAAGGCACTTTGTAGCTTTCCTTGGTAAATGTTGGTGCTTTATTTCATTTTGCTCTAAAGCCTTTGCTGTTTACAGTATTTTTAGACTATTTTTCTTACCCTTAGAAATTGACTGGATGATACAGCTTATCCATGTTTGTTTTCATTTGCCATTGAAGGTGTTAATGGTTCATTGTTGGTGACGGTCACGGGGAGTGACTCAGCAGCGGTTACGGGGGTGTCTCTGGTGGAAACTTCAGGGGCAGGAGAGGTTAGCGGCAGCGTGACGTTACAGGAGGATGGAGACTACTTAGTCCAGGTGGACAGGGTCCCATCAACAGAGTTTGTGGTGCGCGTGAAGGGGAGGCTGGACAGCAGCAGAGAGTCCAGAGCGTCAGATGTTGACTTCCAAAGACAGTCTGCCACCAACTTAAAGGCTTCCAGCCTGACTGTCATGGTGAGTACCTGCCATGACTCTATAAACCAGTGTTTCTTTCATGTCAATGAGAAAAGTAAAATGTATTTGGTCAATGAGGGATACTGACATGATTCTATCATCATGTCAGTATCATGGCCAGTATCATGTCAATATCATGGTCAGTATCTTGTCAGTATCATGGTCAGTATCATGTCAGTATCATGTGAGTATCATGGTCAGTATCATGTCAGTATCGTGGTCAGTATCATGTCAGTATCATGTGAGTATCATGGTCAGTATCTTGTCAGTATCATGGTCAGTATCATGTCAGTATCATGTGAGTATCGTGGTCAGTATCATGTCAGTATCATGGTCAGTATCATGGTCAGTATCATGGTCAGTATCATGTCAGTATCATGTCAGTATCATGTGAGTATCGTGGTCAGTATCATGTCAGTATCATGGTCAGTATCATGTCAGTATCATGTGAGTATCATGGTCAGTATCATGTCAGTATCATGGTCAGTATCATGTCAGTATCATGTCAGTATAATGGTCAGTATCATGTCAGTATCATGTCAGTATCATGTCAGTATCATGGTCAGTATCATGGTCAGTATCATGGTCAGTATCATGTCAGTATCATGGTCAGTATCATGTCAGTATCATGGCCAGTATCATGGTCAGTAACACTAGCGTAAACTCTATATGCATTCAAAAGATATTTCTTCCAGCAAATCTCTTTTGTTATTGGTAAAGAATTAGCTACAGTATTAACATGTGGCCAAATAAGATGTACAGCGTCACCACATGCACACAAGCAGACCGCCTGTATAGTGATGCTTCACCACTTAACATTAAATTGTGATTTGCTTCATTCACAAACAGCACACATAATAACATAAGCTAACTATGGATAGCTGAAGATTGGACAGGGAGGCCACGATATCGTTACTAGATTCAATATCCTGTTTGAAAAGTGCTTAATCACAACTCACAGTAATTGTTTTATCATTCCTCCATACATTTAGGCTGATTCAGATGGCATCTTAGAGCCAGGAACTCCGTTCCTGGTCCCTTTCACTGTGGCGACTAACGGCACAGGGGGAAACGTCACCATCCGAGCCACCAATGACCGTGGGTTTAACTCCACTTCACCAACCAGCATCCTCCTTACAAATAGAGGCAGTGCAAATGGTACAGTGACCCTCATGGCCCCTCTTAATACACCATCTGGAAGTGACGTCACCTTAACCATTGAGGCTGAGGCTCCAGGGGGCACAGATACCAACTATGCTGTGTTGCTTATTTCCATCGTTAACACGGTAAGTCTCCCAAAGAGTGACATTACAGTAGTATAAACTATCTCCATTTAACCAGTTTCAACCTGGCATCCCTATTTTGTGCCTGTCCTTATAGCTTAAATAAATAAATACAAATCTACATTTTTCTGAAGATCTAAAAGCTCACAGCGCATCACAATACGACACATTGTAAGCTTTTAGATGTGCTATTTTTGTGCAACATTGTTGCTTAAGTGGCTTAAGTGATTTAACGCTGAATTCACACAGTGGTAATTCGCTGCCGCTTTCTAAGAAAGCAGCGAGGTTCAATGCATTGTATGGAGAGGATTGATCACCACTTAAAACCGGTAAAACTTTGCAGATTTTGCGAGACAGAACATCAGCCCAACCAGAAGTGCACTGTGCTCTGAAGTGGATGTGTACTATTTATTCACAGTCAATACTACTCATATCTCCCTGCCCATTTCATTGCAATTTGCAATAAAGCAGAGCGATAGAAATCGCTGCCGCTGCTGGTGTGAATTCAGCATAACTGTGCTGAAAACACTGTTGTATAATCTGCTGATGGACTGTATAGAACGACTGACTGATGGCTTCATGTTTCCTTCTCCTCATACCTTAGGTGACCGATTTCACTCGGCCAGTGTGTCAGCTGGCCGCCCTGCAGTCTGAATGTTCTGAGTCAAACTGCAGTTCGTCTACGTGGCGACTCTCTGCCAGCATTAGCGACGGGCCTCAGGGCACGGGTGTCGAGCGTGTCAACCTTAAGCAGGGCAACGGAACCCTGAACACCAGTGTGGCAGTGAGCGTAGTAGACAACCAGAATGTAACCCTGGTGTCCTACAGCGCTTCCTGCTGTTCACCCGATGTAGAGCTGCAGGTTGTGGACGAAGTGGGCAACGTGGGCTCCTGTTTTTACACTGCCAGGGAAACGGCCACGACCGAGGCCCCCACTACCACCAGCTCATTACCGCACCCTGTCAGTCCGGCTGCTCTAGCTATGGCTACTAGAGCCTCTCAGCCCTCCTATCTTTGCCTCAATATGGCTATCACACTCACACTGATACTGGCTCCCCTACTAGCCCCCTAGTGGCCAACTGAGCGTGTGAATGTCAGTTATCACGAAGGGATTTTCTGAAGTGTATCAATAACGATAACGATAATGTGTGTGTAAGTAATCGACTGCACGCACATATTTTACGATTACACACTTGCCTGGAAGGGGAAAATTCTGGGTTTTGTTCCAAAGTTAACCGTTAACATAACCTTTTATTTTAAAGATAATCTTGTGAAATCCATCATACTGTAATAATGCTTCCAAATGTTGATATGTGGTTGATTGATAAATATATTTATGTTATGCTTTCACTGTGTGTGTGTGTGTGTGTGTGTGTGTGTGTGTGTGTGTGTGTGTGTGTGTGTGTGTGTGTGTGTGTGTGTGTGTGTGTGTGTGTGTGTGTGTGTGTGTGTGTGTGGTTACAGTACATATTATGTGCTCCAAGCCTTCGATAACAATTGTGGCATTTCCATTTCCATCCTATAACTCAAGGAGTGCATTGCTTGCTGATTAACCACTTGAACCTTTGTGTCCCTATATGGGCATGTCATAATAGGCGAACAATCGCCAAAAATAGGCAAGAGTCTTGAAAATAGCTGAAAATAGATCTACAAACTCACGAGAGATTTGGTGTAGAGGGAAAAAAAGGGGGAAAGTATTGCCTGCAGGGAAATAAGGAAATGGAAAATATCAATGATCAAACCAAGAGGATGAACGAGGCAAATCTTTTTAAAAAAGGTTGTTTTTTTATTTACTGTATTACTGATGTCCTCACGTGTCTCATCTATATCCCTTTACAGAACACACAAAACTTTTCACTTTTTTTGGTTTTCACATTTGATATAAGTTCTTTTTTTTCCTTTTTTGCTTTGTCACTATTTACATTTTGAAACGTTTGTCAGAGACTCAGAGAAATGCATTTTATGATGTTGGTCAGTGATAGTCAGATAAGGGGGTGGGGCAGGGTTCGTGTGTGTATGAAGGTGAGTCTGGATATTCGCGAGTCTGGATTTGCATGTGCGTGCGTGCGTGCGTGAGTGAGTGCGTGAGTGAGTGCGTGCGTGCGTGTGTGCGTGTGTGCGTTTGGTGGAGGTGCACGTATATTTATAGCGTTATGGCTCAGAGAGTTTATATTAGGAACCAAATTTCTGAATTCGTTGAAGACATTCTTTCTATAACAAGACAACTGATCAATATACAATGTACACAGTAAAATCCCCAGTGTTCATTTAGCTATTTGTAACTCTGAGAGTGTTCAAGTTAAATGAACTCTATGGACTTTACTGTGTATGGTATATTACCAACTTGCAAGAATTATCATCCATCTTCCTCTCTCGCTACCCTTCTTGCCCATTTCTGAAGACTTTACCACTTATTATTATTTATTTATCACTTATAAGGTATCAATCAATATCTTTGAATGGGAAGTTCAGCCATAACGTCATAGAGTTGCCACAGGGGCCGGATGGTTAGAGTTTACAAGGCAGTATAGCAGACTTATTGAATGTGAATGCAGGGCCAATGGTTCCTGACAAAAATATGAATATACCGTAATTCAGATCAGGTCTTTAGCAGGTGTGTGTGTGTGTGTGTGTGTGTGTGTGTGTGTGTGTGTGTGTGTGCGTATGCGTGTGTGCGTGCGTGTGCGCATGTGGGAGGGTGTGTGCATGTCATTCAGTGCCATTGGTGTACTGGGAGAGCTTATTCTCCAGGTCACAGATTCTCTTCTCCTGAGACAAAACTGTGGCCTTCAGATTCTGTATCTCCTCCAGCAACCTCTCAATCAGCTGAGGCTGGAGAGGAGAAGATAGGAGAGGAAAGGATGGGAGGAAAGGATGGGAGGAGAGATGGGGAGTGGAAAAGACAGGAGAGGATAGGAGAGGAGGTGACAAGGAGGTGAGAGGAGAGGAGAGGACAAGAGGAGGGCAGAGGAGATGACGAGAGGAGGTGAGAGGAGAGGAAAGAAGAGGAGAGGAGGGAGAATAGACAAGAAGATGGGAGATGAGAAGAAAGGAGATGTGAAGGAGGAAGGGAGAACCAGAAGGACAGTTGAGAAGTTTGAGGTAGAAAGGTTAGAGAACGTGTAAGACAAGGCAAGAGGAGCCAGGTAGAGGTACAGGACAGGTGAGAAGGAAATTAGAAAAATAGCAGTAGAAGAAAATAAATAAGAAGGGAAGGAACAAAGGCAGGACAAAAGAACAAAAGAGGAAAGGACAGGTCAAGGATAAATCAAACCAGGAAGGAGCTTGAAGCAAAGCTTTAGGATAAAGTAAACAGGTACAAAAAGAGGAGAGATAAACAGAAAAGTGTTCAACCATGACAGAAAGATGCATATTTGTCATATAAGGTAACCAAGGCATGATAAACATCAGCTAAATATAATATTATTGAATGTTGGCCGTACCTGTGGTCTGGCATGTTTAGCCCATTGAGTACTACTACTCACAGTACACATGACAGAACAAAAATAACCTATTACTTTGTCTATTATTGTGCATATTCTGTATTTTTGCATAGACTATAATGCCTAGCAACTTCGTAGCAGGCTCTGGTTTACATTGCAAGAGCGTTTGTTTAAGGGAGCTTGTTGGCAGGTTTTGCAATGGGAAACAGGTTAGTGCTAAACAACTTATTGCTACAGACGCTACTTCTGACAAGGGTTACTATTATGGAGAGCGGCTAGGCATTATGGACCATGTAAGACAACTGAAGGCTACAACTTACCGGCAGACTGTTGGCGTCGCAGGTGGACATGCTGCGACGGGTGCTGCGACTGGAGTCCAGAACGTTCTTCTTGGACACTTTTAGTTCGCGACTCTTGGGCGGTACGTAGCCCAGCCTCAAGGACACCAGGATGGGGTCGTCATCCCGGCCTTCCAGCCACTCCTCTGGCTCCATGGCTGGCTCTGGCCCTGCCGTGTCGGGGTACAGGTCATCCTGGAACAGGTCCGACTAGTCGAGAGAGGAAGGGCGGAGAGGGAATGAAGAGGTACATTTATTTTGTGTGTCATCGAATCACATGGGCACTGTTATTTGTTTACATAATGTCAGGGTGGCGATCGCATGCATGGACAAATTCCCGGCACGAAAGAAAAAAGGAAAATAAGACGGGTAAGGGGAAGTACAATGGTGCGACCGAGTGAGTACACAGTAAAATCCTCAGTGGGAATTGACAGTAAATCTGCAGTTTGTAAGTTTCATGTCCATGACCCGGGTGGATTGTAGCAGATCTACAAGCTTGTAGCGCGGCACTCTGTGCCACGCTATGAGCTTGTAGATCTGCTATTTTTGAATACCCAAAGTATAAAATATGGATAAAGGGGTTCAAATGATTGTGACGCTTTATTAACAAATTTAGCTGGGGAGCCCCTGGTAGCACATATAGGCTCTAATGCCTGACAGCGAGTCGCAAGTTTGATTCCGTCCTGCGCCCGATGACCTTTGCGTGTCACCTCCTTTCTCTCTCTCTTTCCTGTCACTCTATTGATTGATTGACTATCACAGTACTATCTGTATAAAAAAATATAAAAATGTATAAAAAAGTATAACAAAAAGTCTACTACTACTGAAAACTAAGGTGAAGAACAAGCGATTGTCTAATAATGAACGGTGAGGCATGGTTCACTGTGATTGGTCCACTTTTGTAGGGATACACACAGTGTCTGGCCTCTGTTGACCAAGGCTTGAAAATGTTTGTGTTTACGTACCTTTCTGGGAACTGTCATTGTGATCGGTTCACACTTCTTATCAAGGAGCTTGTACAACCTGAGAGGAGAGGAGAGGAGAGGAGAGGAGAGGAGAGGAGAGGAGAGGAGAGGAGAGGAGAGGAGAGGAGAGGAGAGGAGAGGAGAGGAGAGGAGAGGAGAGGTTTAAGCCATTAAGACCGGGAAAGAATCTGTGTCATTTTAGATTTCTTTGGTGATTCAAAAATAACAGATCTACAAGCTCATAGCTACATTACTACGAGCTTGTAAATGTGCTATTTTAGAAAAATCGAACTTTGAATATATATATTATTTTTTAAAGCAAACATTTTTAACTCAAATCTTTGCTTCTGGTGGGAGTCCCTGGAACAAAATATTTTGAGATGGGAGTCCGCGGCCAAATACATAATTAATAAGTTTGGGGGTCCTTGACATGAAAAACGTTTGACAACCACTGACAAACATAAGTTTTTTCAAAAAACTGTTAGGATTTAGAAGACATTATGTAGAATCCCCAGAAGCAAAGATTTGAATTAAAATGTTAGCTTTAAAAAATATATTGATGATACTGACATCATTACGATGGTGTCGCGTGCCGAAAATAACTTGTGTTAACTTGTGAGCTTGAAGATGAAGATGGGCTATTTCTGGCACACAACACCGTTATACAATGTTATAAATCAGACTTCAAAAAAAAGTTTAGTCTTGTCACAAAACTCTGGTCTGAACTAGGCTTTATAATGTGTCACATCATTGTACAGCAGGGTCAGTACGTTACCTGGCGATCTCACACTTGGTGACGTCCACACCTCTCTTAGGCATGAAGCCCATGCCTCTCTGTGGTTCCTTACTGCTGAAGGTACTTAGGTAGTGCACAAATGGAGGCTCCTCTGTTATCTCAAAGTAACGGATACTGCTGTCCCCCTACAAGCATGCACACACACACACACACACACACACACACACACACACACACACACACACACACACACACACACACACACACACACACACACACACACACACACACACACACACACACACACACACACACACACATGAATTAACATATGTACAATGTATAAATGTAAATAGCACAAATGCTTGTGAACATATTGTAGACACACATGGTATCCCTATTTGTCATACCACAAAGTATACACTGTAGGACCTTGGTGATTAAAGAAAGTGAAAACGTGTTTTCAGAGGTTCCGGTTGAAATAAACATACATTATGCTTACAAACATTTATAATGTTGGACTTTGTCAGGGAACACCTTGTCCATAATGAACCTGGCAGTGATTGGTACCTTTCCAGAGAGGTAGACCATGTTGGCATCTGGGTCATAATATGGTAACATGACTCCGTTGCTTGTGTCCAATTCCAGCAGTGCAATAGGATCCTCGAAATTAGTCTGTGGAGAGGACAAAAATATTATTAATGTTTTGGGGTAATTATATTGTATCAATATGGTTTAGTTTTATGCAAAGTGACCAAATTTTAAGATTATCATACAAGTTACTTGCATACTTTATTCTTTTTGAGGACTAAAATGTCTGGTTTTATTCAATATTGGAGGAATAATGGCAAAAATGTTGGTGTAACTGTAAAACGTACAAATAATTAAAAAAATGGGAAATTATCAATAAAACACCCAACCTTTTATTTAAAACTCACTTTACATTCTTGCAAATCTCAAAGTGCTACAGGATTTAAAAACAGCATAGGCAACCAAGCAATTACATGGGACCCTACTAGGCTAAACTAAAGGGTCAAATTAAAAACTAGGTAAAAACAGGGCATAGACAAAAAAAGGCCGAAGAATAATTAAGAAAACGCTTTGTTAAAAAGGTAGGTTTTTAGATAATTAAAAATGAAAAGGACCCCTAATAGGTCTGGATTTTACTAAGCGTGCACTTGTTTGCATGTGTGTTAATGTGTGCACATTTGTATGCACATGGCTAAGAGGGCATGTATGGTCATTCCAGATGTGTTACAGCATACAGTATGTGTGCACAGTGCATGCACAGTGCATGTACAGTGCATGTGCATTCAATGGACCACAACGGAAACAGCTGGTTCTTTTTGTGTTGTCCTTTTAGCATAACCTTCGACTGTACTACCTGTACTGTTAAAAACTGTGTTGATAAAGTATGCAATCAATCCATCAATGTACAGAGCATGCACAGTGCATGATGCCCATTACCGGGTCCCAGAGTCCCAGCTCTCTCTGGCTCATCCTCGTGAACCCTGTTGTGAAGATGTTTCCATCTCTGGTGAAGATAGCTCTCATTGGTCGAATCCCCTCGTGTGGAGCCAGACGTTCCTATTGGTCAAGCAGGGGAGGGGGAGGAGCCATCACCAAAGGCTAATTTACACTTTGATTTCATTGTCAAAAAGATACATACAAAGATACGTCATTTTTTGTCAGGGTTGAAAGGGACAGACAAACAACAGCATAGAAAACCGAGATTCATGACCCTCTCCACAGGGTGCGCTAAAAATGTCTAGTACCGCCTGATTTATACTTGGATGCTCACTGGTGTCACATACCGAAAATAGCAGATCGAAAAGCTCACAAGGTGTTGGGATGCAACGCGTTGTGTGCTTGTAGATCTGCTGTTTTGGTTGCGCAACACCGGAAGTATAAATCACCCTTAAAAATACCGACTGACTCACCGCGACCACCTCCCTCTTGCGGGGGTCGCAGACACGCAACCGTCGGTCCTTGCAGGTTGTGCAGAACAGGCTGCCGTTTCGGTTCCAGCTGACGTTGTAGATGAGGTCCGGGTGGTCGTCCATGGAGATGAGGGGCTCCCCCGTGCCCACGTTCCAGACAATTATCAGGTTATCACTGCCTGAGGGTGGAAGGAGGGCACATGGGAGAGACATGGACTTAAGGAGGGAAAGGATGAAGCTTTCTGTTGCAGGGACATATGTGAATATCTAAGGCTATGTTTACAATGGAAGCCCACATCCGATTTTGGGCCTATCCAGATTGGAATCAAAACAAAGAAAAGCTAAAACACATTGAAACAGATATTTGTGAATCAGATTTGAACTACATTCCTTGTTGGTGTGAAATGTGATTCGAATCAGGCTTCGAAAGAAGACTGGACACTCAGACACTGAAGCCTGATTTAAAGGTAGGGTAAGTGATTTGCTTTTGTTAAAATAAGTGTTAAATAGTTCTATATTCCGATAGTACTCATTGCCATAGAGTGTTTGTTCAGTAAAAGGAGTCTCCCATGTCTTTCCAGCTCTTTATTAAACCGAAAATGCATTTTCAGTGATCTCTCCTGATTGGCTTAAATATTGTCACCCCTGAAAATGTACTATATTCTGTTTACTAAAGAGCTGGAGGACCCCTGTGACCAAACAAACGCTCTGTTGCAATGATTACTATCAGAATATAGTACTTTAACCTTTTTAACAAAACTAATAATAATACATTTGATTTATAACGCACTTAAAAAATGTGCAAATCTCAAAGTGCTAGTGTGTGTGTGTGTGTGTGTGTGTGTGTGTGTGTGTGTGTGTGTGTGTGTGTGTGTGTGTGTGTGTGTGTGTGTGTGTGTGTGTGTGTGTGTGTGTGTGTGTGTGTGTGTGTGTGTGTGTGTGTGTGTGTGTGTGTGTGAATACCCGCAGTGAGTAGTATGTTGCGTGCGGTAGGGTGCCAAGTGATGATGCCAACACGTTTCGAGTGTCCCTCCAGGACCACGATGGGCTCTGTGATAGGAAGATTCAGGAGCTTATCTGGGATCTGCCACACCTAGCAGGACACACAAAACACTGTTACAGTACACACGGATGGACTATTGTGCATGGGTGCGTGTGCATGCATGCATGCATGTGCGTGTGTGGTGCGTGAGCATATGTGCGCGTGCGTGCATGTGCGCGCGTGCGTGTGTGCACGCCCGCCCACGCACAGTAAAATCCTACCACCACAGATTCTAACCGTGGTCTCCAACATGAGACACCAAAGTCAACCCCCGCTTGAAATATTGCACTTAATGAGCTTCAGGCAGTACTGCTTGTCAACAAGTGGATGTTCTACCCAGCACCAGGCTCTAAACGTCTCAATGGAAAAGTAGGACGTCCACCTCCAACCATAACATACTCTACCATTGGTTAAAATAACATTGGAATCATTAAACTAAGTTATGGATTGCAGCTTGGATTTAACACTGATAGTGGCTGAGGATTATGCTCTGTGTGTGTGTGTGTGTGTGTGTGTGTGTGTGTGTGTGTGTGTGTGTGTGTGTGTGTGTGTGTGTGTGTGTGTGTGTGTGTGTGTGTGTGTGTGTGTGTGTGTGTGTGTGTGTGTGTGTGTGTGTGTGTGTGTGTGTATGGGGGGATCAAATAGTTTAATGAGCGAATACAAATGTTACATAGAACGTACTCAGTGTTTCAATCCAAAAGTGCAAGGGCACCTACAGTAGATTTCACACGTTAAGGTGACAAAGCCACATTTCTGCATACTGCACGTGATATGGTTCATCCACTTATTTGGACGTGTGCCCTGGGATTCGAAAACAAACACACACACACACAAGCCGCACGCGCACACGCTGCTCTTAAACCCCTGGACTCGCCTGGTACGGCCCTGCACATAAACAGGTTCTAAAGATAGCCATTTTAAACCACAGATTTATACTTTGTCATATGACGGCGTCGCATGCTGAAAATAGGCATTCTGAAAGTTCACAACATATCGCGGATGCGACACGTTGTGAGATTATAGATTGGCTATTTTTGGTCCGCAACGTCATCATACAAACTACTAGGCTTTAGACGAAGATTAATCCCTCTCTGTGAAGTAAAGCGGGTGATATCACAGTTGGAGTGCCGCTTGCCGTGGTCCTGCTAACAGAGCCACTCCAGGACAGCTGCAAGCCACCGTCCACTTATAGCATGTTGTACGTAAAGATTAAAGTACACACTTGTTGTTCTACCACAAGGATAGCCTTTTTATAATTGTTCCATTAAAAGTATGGCTATACAAGTCGGCGCCGGCAGGCCACAATATGTGACAATGAGTGACGTGCATTAAAAAAACAAGTAAATGTCTTTAAATGTTATAATGCACAGTTCATAATAAACAGTCTTACATACACTCTCACTCCCCTCACTCCCACTGAATGGTGAATGCCCACGAACAGATACACGCACACAGATGCACCCACGTTCCTTACATTGTCCTTGTGATGTAATATATTATCTATAAACTCTCACACACATGCACACACAAAACAATGGTGACGTATCACTGTATATCCCTGCATCTTTAAGGTAAATACTAACTATCACAGTTTTGGGCCCAGCCACATACAGTAGTTATTACCATAACAACTACAGCCCATGGCAGCAGCCCAATTACTGTCAGCCTTATTTGTCCTCCATTGTAACAGGGCTGATTAAATGTACTTATTGATATTGGTCATAACTAGGCTGATGATGGAAAAATGTTTCAATAGTGATGAACATGGATAGCTATTTTGGTACTTTAAGAATGAGTATACATTGATATTGTTATCAATTACACTTATCTCCACCTGGCCAGAACAGCAGGGCGGCGATTATGTCAAGCTAATCTCAACTACAACACAGACCAGCATATGTGTGTGCACGCGTGTCGGACACAGACGGAGAAAGCGAGAGAGACAAGAGTGAAAAATGAAAGCTCACAACGTGTGGCGTTGCAAGATTGGCTTTTTCTGCAAAGATATTTAGTGTAGAGGCAGCGAAAACACGAGGGGGCCTAGACAAGTATGGAGCCTTTTTGGGAATCCGGTCAAGTATAGTGTTTAAGTGGTTAAAATCATGCCAAGTCTGAAGACGGAACAGCTGAAACACCTTTTCACTGCTATAGAGCACGTCGACGTGACACAGTTTCATGCTGAGCCATGCTGGTACAGTATGTGAAAGTATGCTGGGTCACAAACATTGAGCTTTTGCACAGACATGCACAGGCGGATGCACGGTATGCTGAGGTCTGCTATTGCACTGGTTCTCAAAGTGAACCACAGCGGTTCTTGTGGAGTTTCCAGGGGGTCTCCAGCAAACTGAGCAACAGTATTAACACTTCAATTTGATTTGATTTTACCGCTATTCGAAAATAGCCGATCTAAAAGCTTAAAAATCTTGACAAAACTTCTCTTATGGGGTACCTGACACAAAATCTTCTGAAATGGGGGTCTGCGGCCAAATACATTCGGATTCGGATTAAAAATGTTTGAGGACCACTGTGCTATTGTGTCATTTTAGTCCATAGATCCACAGCAGATACCGGTCCATGTATCCTACACATGTTTGTGTAGGTGACAATATGCAACACTACTTTTCGATGTGCTCATTTTCCTAAGATGTGTTATCATAGCCTGTCACTCTGGTTGCACTAGAATCAGGGTGCGATTTGAAAAAGAAAAAAACAGAGATGGGGACTTAGTATGACAAGTAGCAAAAATAGCTAAAAGGAAATGCATGTATTTGGTCTAGAAGCAGGGATAAAACATATCCCTATACATATATAAAAAATCACACCCAGTGTGAAGTGGGCGGTGTGGTCACAGTGGTCATCACAGTGATGGAAGTTCACTTAAAGAAAAGTAATATTGTGGACCAACCATTGTACACCCCTAACTAAAAAAAAACATAAATGTGTTTTTTTTAAGTGCATAGTCCTATTTATAGGGCTATGCACATGTGTCATGTGTTTCACTAGCCAATCACAGTCCTGAATAGAGTCAGCGGTGGCCAATCACGGTGCAGGGTTAGGGGGGTACAATGGTGGCCAATCACAGCGCAGGGTTGGGGGGGTACAATAGGTGGGGGGGGTACAATGGTGGCCAATCACAGTGCAGCGAATGTCGATGTCCAAACCTCACTTGTTTCACCGCCCAAAAATAAAAGACCAGAGAGGGAATATCAAAAGCAGAGGCATGGATTCCCCCCTGCCCCCCCCCCACCAATCCAATCCACCATATTTATAAAGCACATTTAAAACAACAGCGTTGAACCAAAGTGCTGTACACTCAGTAACACAAAAAATACTAAACTAAGAGCAAGACAATACACAATAAACGGGGAAGAAAACACATAGAGGGTGCAACATATAGACCCTTCGCCTAGTGGAAACAGCAACTCTCTGAATCATCGAAAGCAAAGGAGTACAAGTGAGTTTTCAAACGTGATTTAAACACAGGCCAGGTTTGAGACGCTCTAACATGGGGTGGAAGATCATTCCATAGTATGGGCGCTACAGCGGAAAATGATCTATCCCCCAACCCCAAAACATTGTCATCACATGCCCCAGACAGTCAGATAGACAGATGGAGGTAGGGCATCCTCCTGGAGGAGATTTACACTCCACTGGGTGCACCTTTATCTTTTCATCTGTGTTATGCTTACGATGCTCCCATTTGAACCCTCCCAGAGTTAATCACAGGATTACTATGGGATCATTATCACAGGATCACTATCACAGGATGTTACTGTTTAACCTCCAGTGTACAAATGAAGCCTTAAGAAATTATTCCCATGGACAAGTGTCCATTTCCTTCACACACAAGCATACTGAACACAGATGCGTCATACATGTTAAATAGATGTTTTTCCATCTATTTCCCCCAAATCACTTGACATGATAAAACAGCGACCCCAGCTGGAAAGCTTAAGACATTTCATGCTTGTGACAACTTTATGAATTACCATATTTCTTCTAGGGGTGTGAGTCAGACATACACAGTCAAATAGTCAATGTTGAATTACTATGAGAGTTGAATTAGGTGCTTATACACAGTGACACTGTTCTCTGGATTGTGTCACAACACACACACACACACACACACACACCCACACACACCCCCCCACACACACACACACACACACCCCCCCACACCCCCCCACACACACACACACACACACACACACACACACACACACACACACACACGTGTGATGTGCGGTGTTGAGACGGGTCAGAACCACAGGATTTGCAGGCTCTAATCCTGTAAATGAAGGCTAGACAAGATCAGACAAGGAACCACTGAACGTCATGGAATATGATGAACACCCACTGAGGGATGGAGAAGACACATGGTGTGAACACACTAATGTATTGATAGATGGGTTCTTCATCTGCCAGGCAGGCACGATGAACACACACACACACACACACACACACACACACACACACTGAGCTAAGGACCACCGGGCCGACAATTATCTGAGTCAGCTGCACACCAAATATTTGTCACACGTACTTTACTGTCTCTCTTTAGCTATCTCACACACGCGCACACGCACAAGCCACTCTCTATCTCTCTCTCTCTCTCTGTCACACAGACATGCACACACAAGGCTGTCATAAAGCAGTGAGAAGTGATAGTGATTTGTGGGTCCCACGGTTAAATGGGGCCTCACATTATTAATGTCATCGCCAGAATGTTGTAGCCACTTAAGCTGTGCATACTTTGTCATAGATGAATGGCAAAAAACAGCAGTACAAGCTCACATTTTTTAAAATATCCCCCAGTTTGACCCGATGAAGAGCCTTGGCTCGAAACGCTGTCATTGAATTACATTGGAGCAGATGAGTTTGCAGGTTTATTCTTTCTCTTCATGATCTTTCCTGACAATCTTTACTGCATGTCTCTCTCTCCCTGTTTCCTGTCTGTCTTCACTATACGTTATAAATAACGGCAGAAAAAGCCTATCAATGTTCAACATTGATAGGCATCAACATCAATCTTAATGAGGCCCAGAATTCCTGGCACCGGCCCTGCACGCACGCACGCGCTACACACGTTACACACATTTTGAGCAGTGTTTTGCCATGTATGCTTATATTATAAGTGACTTTGGGCTCGTTTTTCTGTAAAGTCGCTTGTAAATATTGGTAGTTGTGGGTTGCAGTTTTTTTGGGCTTGTTTCTGTAGTGTAGTTGCTTATTGGGTTTGCTTCCTAAATGTTTAAACCAGTGGTTCTCATTCTCAAACATTTTCATGTCAAGGATCCCCAAATTGATATGCATTTGGCCGCGGACCCCCATCTGAAACACTTAAGATTCTTTAAGATCTTTAAAAACATGATAAAAAATAGTAGATTTACAAGCTCGTTGTGCGCTGTAAGCTTGTACATCTGCTATTTTTGAAAAGCCAATGTATAAAATATGGATAAAGGGGTTAAAATGTATTAACAAAATGTTCTGGGGACCCCCTGGAACCCCCTCAAGGACCCCGGGGGTCCCCAGACCCAACTTTGAGAACCACTGCCCTACATATACTTTGTCATATGATGAATGGCAAAAAAAAGACAAAAAGTAGCAGATCTACAGTACTGCACAAAGCTCACATTATTGAAAATGTCCCCCAGTTTGACCCGAACGTCATAAAATTACATTGGAGCAGATGAGTGTGCAGGTTTATTCTTTCTCTTCATGATCTTTTTCCAACTGAGCGCCTCAAGCAAATGATGTGCGTATTCTGTTCTGTTAGTTTTCGTATGAAAATATTCCCCTGCAATGACCGTGGTTAAGTGTCAATGTTAATGAGGCCCAGAATTCCTGGCACCGGCCCTGCGCGCGCGTGCGCGCGCACATACACACACACACACACACACACACACACACACACACACACACACACACACACACACACACACACACACACACACACATATACATTTTGAGCAGTGTTGCCATGTATGCTTATTAAAAGCGACTTTGGGCTTGTTTTTCCATAAAGCCGCTTGTAAATATTGGTACTGTAGTTGCAGGATGCGATTCTTTTGGGCGTGTTTCTAAAGTGTAGTTGTTTATTTGGGTTTGCTTCCTAAATGTTGCTTAAACCAGTGGTTCTCAAAGATTTTCATGTCAAGGACCCCCAAATTAATATGTAATTGCCAATGTATTGCCGTATCCCCAACTGAGAACATTTTGTGTCAGGGACACCCACTTTTTTCCCAAGATTTCTTTGTGAAGATAGCAGAATAGAAGCTCACACCGTGTCGTAACGCGCAAAATCTGGCAACACTGATTTCGAGGTAGTCTTACCATAGCAGTGGTGTCCTCGGAGCCGCTGGCTATGATATTGTCATTGTGAGGGCACCAGTCGATATCAAGGACAGGTCCAGAGTGCCCCGTCACCAGCGGGTAGTTCTTATCCACGCGACCTGTCTGCAACACACAGCAGAAACAAAACTCCTTGTTAGATACAGTGTACATTATCTTGCACTGGCATTGCTACAAGTCTCATGACAAAGTGAAAACTCACACAGTCTAGGACTGTAAGCTACAATATCTCTCTCTGTATAACTGTGATAGAATCAATATTAGAATTGGTATTGGTATTAGTATTAATATTAGTATTAGTAAGCATAAATATTAATATTATTAGAAAACTACTAATTATGTAGAAGCTCTTTATAATAAATACTGAGCTACAATAAAAGCTCTCTTTTAAAATATGTAGCTAGTACACTGCAAGTTATTTACTGTAGTAAAAGTAGCTAGCTACATTGAAGCAACGTTGTACCTAATGCAGTTGGTAATGCGGCTGAGGACATGTTATGACATTGAGTTATTTAACAAAACATAAAACTGTGCAAAAGCTACAAATTATAGAAATTAGTGATGGTCAAATTGACCCCAAAACTCAGCTGTTGTGCAATTTTATGTGGATGTGCAACTGAAAATGTACTTTTTGTCAAGTTGGTACATGGTGGAAAAACTTCCATCATTCTGAAAGTAGTAAAGCTACCCACAAGGCACAAGCTACTGGGAAATGTAGTTAAACTAGTAGCCTAGCTACTTAAAGATAAGCTACTGGCCAACAACACTGGAAATTAGTACTAATATTAGTATCAGAGATATTAATTGTCTCCGCCAGGCAAGGCATGGCGAGAGAGTATGTTTTGCCCCCTGTCCGTCCGTCCTTCCATGTGTCCGTCCTTCTGTCTGTGAGCGGCTAATCTCCGCCACCGTTGGCCCGGTCGCTGTGAAACTGCGCACACACACTCCCTGGATGCCACAGCAGAACCTCTACCCCATATTTTTCACATCAGCCTGTCATAGCGCCACCATGAGGCCGACTTTTGCAAAACGCATTTTTTGATATTACTCCTACAGATTTTCTTCAAAAAAAACATGCAAATCGGTACACAGTATCTCTATAGCCTTGTGATCAACACGGATCTGTCCAATCTTCCATATTCCATCCTGATTGGCTAAGATTGGCTTCCAAAGTTTATCGGTGCAGTTTTTAGCTATAACTGCACCGATCTGCGTGCAACTTTGCATGCACACTCCTTAGAGGCCAAGGAAAAACCTTTGCCCTGCATTTTTCACATATGCCTTTTAGAGCGCCACCAGGAGGCTGAGTTTTGTAAAACAATTTTTTTGCTCTTACTCCTTCAGATTCTGTTAAAAAATCACGCAAATCGGTACACAATATCTCTATATAGTCATGTGATCAAGATGGATGTGTCTGATATTTCATATTCTATCCTACTTGGCTAACATTGGCTTCTAAAGTTTGCATGATAGGTCCGTTTTGAACAAAATTCCTCAAATCATGAACACAGTGTGCGATTTCCGTGACATTTTGCACATACATTCCCACTAGGCCGAGGAAGAAATGCCACTCTTTTCACATTGGCCTGTTATAGCGCCACCAGCTGGTCTAATTTAGCAAACCACATTTTTGGAACAAAATGCCTCAAATCATGAATGCAGTGTCCGATTGCCGTGCAAGGCCTAAGAAGAAATGGCACCCTTTTCACATTGGCCTATTATAGCGCCACCAGGAGGCCATAATAACCTACCTGACCTGGTGGAGACTTGTGCTCCGAGGAGCACTTTTTCTAGTTATTATTATCATCATTATTATTATTATTATTATACTATAATAGTATATATTCTAAACAAATAATATATTTACTTTGTTATTCCTTACTATTATTTCAAACTGTTGTGTATCTCCTCTGCTGTATAAAATGTTCTTGCTTCTTTTCCTTCTACTGTATGCAAGAGTCAAATTCCTCAAAGCAAACTCCTCACACACACACACACACACACACACACACACACACACACACACACACACACACACACACACACACACACACACACACACACACACACACACACACACAGGCTATTTTCGGTGCACGTCTGCACGACACCGGCATGCAACTAAGAATAAATCAAACATAACTCAAACCCCAACCTCTAAACCTAAACTCTATGCCTATAATCCTAATCCTAACCCTAACCCCAACCCGAATCTGTTCCTAGTGAGGACCAGGAAAATGGTCCTCACTATGTCTATTTCTCAAATTCTATTATACTTGTGGGGACATTTGGCTCTTACAAGTATAGTAACACACGCGCACGCGCACACGCACACGCACGCACACGCACACGCACACACGCACACACACACACACACACACACACACACACACACACAAGCGGTGTGTATTTATAGCTTAGTGACGGGTCGTTGAAAGGGGAGTTTTTCTTGTGGCCCATTGGGGACTCGGTGCAGGGGCGCTAGAGCCTAGCCTGCTGTGTATTAATAGCCTGTCTGTTCACCAGGCCCTCCAATATATTATGTCCATATGTCTGTCTGTCTGTCTGTCTGTCTGTCTGTCTGTCTGTCTGTCTGTCTGTCTGTCTGTCTGTCTGTCTGTCTGTCTGTCTGTCTGTCTGTCTGTCTGTCTGTCTGTCTGTCTGTCTGTCTGTCTGTCTGTCTGTCTGTCTGTCTCTCCAGCTAACCTGCCCTTTACTATCACACCAATTCCGCCTGCTGTTACAGTGACATTACACAACTCTTCTGACCTTGCTGAACCCATCCCACTGTAGATTTAACACTAAAGGATTTAACAGAGAGACTCATGTCAGGGTTAATTCAGAACCCTGTGATCTTTCATCGCAACGTTCTATCGCTTTGAGGTCATACAGTGTAACGTTAAATTTATTTCTGATCTCCGTTGTCATTATAGCCTTTGTCTATATGGAAGGACAACTAAAAAATGAATGCGGCAGTGTCCTATGTGCCCAAGGATAATTTGGAACGCAATGAGTTGTCAGAAACTGTATTCATACAAAATACAAAATTAAATACATTTCTGGTACATTTCCGGTACATGTCATTTAAAAATAGTGTTTAGAGAAGTTGTCAAAAAGCAAATTCATGTGGAATGGTTATTGTGAAAATACCAGTAAGATTATATTAAAAAAACGTTTATTTAATACACAGTATGACTTTAAATTTATGCTCCGTCGTACCATGGTGCCGATCTACAAGTTCACACTGTGTCGTATTGGGGTCAGAGTTGCACAGCTGTGCCAAACATTTTTTATTTCAATGTATATAAAAAGCACAAATCCGTTTTTAAGTCAGGCTTCTTGGAAAAGATTCAAAGTGTACGGTGGAGTGAAGAGATACTACATGTGATTTTTACAAACTGACTGATAGACATAAAATCACTGATGTATAAAAGTATTCTTGATACAGATACATTTCTGCTACTTTGGAATCAGCTAGACCATGGGTTCCCAAACTTTTCAGCCCACGACCCCAAAATAAGGGGGCCATTGACTCGTGACCCCACCCAAACCTGCAGGGGTAATTTATGCACATAAACTTGCACGTTCGGTGCGCATTTAAAATGTATTAAAATGGTAAAATGTAGTATTTTTTATCATTTTAGGTTGTATTTCATCCATTCTGTTGAATTTAAATTAAATTATTATTATTATTATCATTTTTATGACCCAAAATAATTTCGCGACCCCACCGTCAGTCTCCCGGGACCCCAAGTGGGGTCGTGACCCCAACTTTGGGAACCCCTGAGCTAGACATCACATGCAGCCACATTGCTATAACCAAATACAATGCTATTAACTATACAATATGCTTAACTTGTGTCTTTTTCACTTGAAATAAAGGCCCAAGCTGGAAGCCCTACACAGTCAAATCCTCCTCAGCGTTAATTTACCCCTTAGGGGTCCATTTGGTTCCATTTGTAGACTCTGACTTAAATGAACGCTGAGGACTTTACTGTGTACTCAATCTGTTCCTATGAACCAAGCTCTGCTCCAAAACTACAGCTGTCTGTGATCCGTGAGCTAGTTAGTTAGTTAGTTAGTGACTGTCCATTGAGTGGCATAACAAATACTTTGCACCCTGTCTGTTACACAGCAGCACATGTTCAGTATATGACACAAACTACACAATAGCTACATGACCAGGGGACTTGAGCACATCATTTGATACTATGCAAGGCAGGTGTCTGTCTCGTGTATTTTTAGCCAAAGTTAGGATCTATCGGAAGTCCTGGGAAACTTTAACATCCAAATGACTCAGCACTGCCTAATACTGTAGGTCTGTTCTGTCTGGCCTCTGTTGCTCTGTTCCCATGATTGGATTTTTATTTCAGTGACACAGTCATACTTCCCCAGGGTGTCTAAAACTTGGGCTTGGGGCCAAGAGAGGGGACCCCCTGCACTTAAAATAGGGTCCTTTGAATAAATTTGTGTCAAAGTAAACAATAACAACAAGAAACCTTCTTCCTGTGAGCTGTTATTGACCTGCGTCAAGAGCTGGTTGACGCCTGTCAGCCACAAGAGGGAAATATTGTTTGTAACCCTGTGTGCCTACAAAGGAAATCTAAAACCAACCTGGATTAAATGTTCATGCATTTTAAATATTGCGTATATTTTTCCTGTGCTCTCTTTCTGCCCTCAGCCATGTATGACAGAAACGTGATGCTGGCAGAGTGGGGGAGGGGAGGGCAACCCATGAGTATGGGCTGGAGAGGTGACTGACTGGGACAGGGAACACAGAGTTCTAAAGCCGTCTTGACTCTATCATACAGACAGGCAGGGAAACCCTTTCATGAACTCTGGATTAAGAGCGTCTGCTAAATGCCTAAACTGTAAAATGTAAACTGTAAACATGGTACATATCACATACAAAGTCATCTCAAAGTTATCATCTGGTTACATTTGTACACACTCTGAGTTGCAAATGGATACATTTAACAGTGAGGACTTTGCTGTTGTGTATATAAAGTTGAATGGAGCTAGAAGGGGAGTGGATCTCAGTTTAAGAAGCAGCATTTGAAGAGCTTGTTTGCTAAATTAAATATTTAATCCTTAAACTGTAAGTTCATTGGTCAATTATATCAATAAAAAACAAAGGATATGTTTCTCAATGGAGGATTTTAGTTTGCTACAGTAGTTTCGCCGCATATGCTAACTACAGTAGATCTACTAGTAAGTACCATGATCTTAAAAAAATCCTACTTCTTATTTATGACTGGACATCTTCGTGCTCCTCCTTTGCTCTCATAGCATATCAATAGTCCTTATAACCAGAGAACTGAGACGCATGTCTGTAGTAAACGATTAGATTAAGATTCAGATTACTTTATCCCAAGAAGGGCAATTCACCTGCAGCCTACCCAGTGGGCTGAGACTGGTAGCCTAGTTGAGTGGTTCTCAACCTGCGGGTTGGGACTCCCAGGGGGGTCCCCAAATGATTTTGGGGGGTCCCCAGATGATAAGCTTAATGTGCAACATTGTTTTCTCACTCAACAGTAAACAAACCAACATACAGTATATAAGTGTATACAGCATATCTGCACATTTCTAAAGTGACAATTTAAGGACTTTTAAGAACTTTTTAAATACAGTACTCCAAAAAAAATAAGACTAGAGTCAAAAGTAATCAACCAACTATACTATAAAGATTTTCAAACATTGTGAAAAATTGTGAATATTACCTGAGAAGAGACTAGACAAAATTGTGAAAATAGTCAACACAGGGCCGGACTGGGATTAAAATTCAGCCCTGGCATTTTGGTCCGAACCGGCCCGCCACCCCCCGGGCCGTTTTGTCAACGGGGGGGGGGGGGGGGCGGGGGGGGCACGTTTCACTGTTCCAGCCCAGCAACCCTATGTAAAGCATAGCCCCCCACCTAGGTTGCACATGAACTCTGCAGCCGCACTGAGGCCACTGCTGGAAAGCATCCCAGCCCAAACATTAACGTAACTAATAATTGGGCCGCGCGACCCGCGTTAAAAACGTCTTTCTTTTTTTTTTTTTTTGTGGCCCAGCGACCCACTGGCCCAGCGGCCCACCGGGCATTTGCCCGATATGCAAAATGGCCAGTCCGCCCTCACAATGCCTCGCAACGTGTAGATCACCTAGCATGTAGATACTATTTTCACTATATTTATCTGTAATGCCTCAACTCCTAGAATTCCAAGTGCTTGTCGGGGTGGGGGGGGGGGTTCCCAGTTGAAATATGATTATTTTGGGAGGTCACGTTCTGAAAAGGTTGAGAACCACTGGCCTAGTTGAGTGGTTCTCAAACATTTTCATGTCAAGGCCCTCAAATAGATATGTATTAGGCTGCGAACCCACTTTAGAGACAATGTTGTGCCTATGCTGAATTTCTGGACAAAGGGAATAGCCTATTTGTTAGAATTCCTTATATGAGCCTTAATTCTTCTATGGTAGTGTCTTATATTTGAACCAGAAAAGGCCTATAATCTAATCTTTTCCCTGGAAAATCCTCCTGGGTTCTAATTAATAAAATAAAATGTGGTCCAATCTGTATGGTAGAGTATGATAATACAATATAACCTATACAATTGGGGTGGTTATATTTTATCTCCCTGCTCTTCTATTAAGACATTTAGATTGTGTCAAAGGTCATGTCTCGTTGCAACCCGATCGCCAGAGGAAACGTTGTCATTGAACGTTTTTCAAATTCCGTGCATAGACAACTGGAAAACCCGAAAATCCGTGCATAGCCGCCTCGCATCTCCCCCATTGACTCTAAACCATTTCGGAGGCGCACAGTCTCAAGGGAACTGTCGCCACGTAAGGGACCACCGAGTGAGCTAAAGCGAACGAGTTGCCGTCCCGAACGTTGCGACGTTCCCTTGAGCCTACTCAGCGCCGTTTGAGTTACGTACCGATAGGCACAGAATCGTAAATTTTGTTGTGGGGACTGCTCTGCTTCCGGGTTTTTCCGGGTTGCAACTGGTTACGCCCACCGTGGGACTCGCCGTACATATGCACGGAATTTCGGGTTTTCTAGGCAACTATGCACGGAATGACGTGCACTGGGTCCGTGCAATGTATACTAAAAAGGCTGGAGATCAGGCTGCTCACCTAGACACAGGATCTGACATGAATTTTGACCTGAACTTAGGTCAAGATTCAATTGATCCCCTGAGCAAGCAGGCAGGCTCTATTAGCTCAATGGTAAAAATGTCTGCACTTGTGCAGGAAACCGGGTCCATGAACGACCATGAAAATTATAATTTGCTGCGCTAAATCAGTACCAAACAAACATGAAGCTGCAGCATAAGGTGCAAAGTCAAATCCTCAGCATTAATGAGTCCATTCGTAAATCTGAAGCTTACAAATTTAGTAGCAAATTTAGTTGCATTTGTATACTCTCAGAGTTAAATGAACACTTGGGGTTTTATTGTGTGCTTGATTGTGCAACGTGCTTTGAGCGGCTATTGAGCCCTAGCTCACCTTATTGACGGGTATCACCAGGAATGCCCCTCCTCCGCTGGATTCCACGATAACCGCCAGGAACTTTGGGTTGACGGCGCAGAACGTGCTGTCCCACGTCACCTTGGAAACGCGGATGTCGTCGTACATCTGCTCGGTCTTGACACTCTGGCCGAAGACATGGCGGAACTTACTCTGCCGTACAATGCTGCGACTCATCGCTGTGTTGATCATAGAACACATGGAAGCAGGAAAACAAGACAGGTCATAAAGGCAAGTAAGGCAGTGAGGAAGAAGTTATATGGCTGCTTATATCTAACTTTGATATTTTACCATCACTTATAATCAGGGCCGGATTTATAGGAGTTGAGGCCGGGTTTTTGTTACTTTAATTCGGTGCAAAAAAATGTACTCCATGAAGTGGAGTAGTATGTAATATGGATGCATTATGTGTGTGTGGAAAATACTGGATACAGTATGCGGGCTTTAGACCGGATCAGGCTTTGACAGCCACCACAGTCAGTGTCTGCAGTGTGGATAGCAGAGCAGAAGCTCTCAATGTTTTAACCATAAAACAACTAATTATACAATAACTAAACACAAATCTCACATGAATTGGATTGCAATACTTTACAATTTGATCATAAAATAAAAAAACTTTTTTTTTTTTAAACCAAAAATTCGGACGCCCCCCCAGTTGGGGGCCCCTGGGCTGCAGCCCACCCTAGCCCAACGGTAAGTCCGGCCCAGCTTATAGTACTTCTACAATACATTATCATATTTGACAGCTTGTAAGAGCCTAGATGTCTCTATAGCTATTGTTGGTACAGCCTATCTTGTTATGGTTCAGTTTGTCCTTGAAGCAGAGTATAACCATGATCTCTGCCCTGTGCTCGAGGCAGAACTACCGTACCACTGACAGTGTTATTGTACTTCTACCCATGATATCATGTACATAAAGCATAACTCATCACCACCTAGAATATTGTCTCGATTGCTGGATCAATTGCTGATTGATCCAGAATTCCATGACTGATTTTTCTGAAAAACTACAAATATTTATTCAAAATTTACAAAAAAATTATGTTGCTATATAGGCTACTGTACATAGCAACAACAACCCCAAAAGGGGTTCCCGGATTGAAAGGTATAGTTACGTATAGGGGTTCCCGGTATAAATGGGATAAAAGAGTCTCTGATCCAGAGCTTAGGGTCATTTAAAACAAGTCCAAGTAATTTGAGACAAGTCAAAGTAATTTGACAATAGAAGTCAAGTCACAATTAAGTCCTTATTGTAGCGGCTTAGGTCAGACTCGAGTCCAAGTCTCAAGTCTACAGCTCTGCGCATCCCCATTTATAATATCCAGTCCAGTTTGGAGGTGCCCAGCCCTGCCAGGTACCAAGGTTAGTCCAAACTAACTACAAAAAGGGAGAACGGTGTGATAAATAAAAAAAAAAGCCTTCAAAATCCTAATTAAAACTTATGTTTTCTGAAAAACTATTTGTTTTGTTTTGGGGCTTTTCTGCCTTTATTAATAGTATTGCAGTGAAGATAGGACAGGGAGAGAGAGATGGTGAGTGACACGCAGCAAAGGTCGTCGGGATCGGGATTCGAACCGTTAGAGCCTACATGTGGTATGTGCCTGGACCGCTAGGCCAGCAGGCGCAACTTCTATTTTTATCTTCTAAAATGACCGATGCTTTCCCGGTTTTAAAGGTATGACAACGTATAGGCTTCCCAGGTCTTAATGGGCTAGCTAGATAGTGATACAAATAAAGTTGCAATGTTCATTCAATAAGCTGCGTGCGGTTTTACCAGTTCAAATCATATAGAGATTTGCTTTCAAGTCTTGAGCCAAGTTGAGTCTTAAAGCAGTCAAGTCTCACAGCAGAGTGCAAGTCGTGACTTTCACATACCAGACCATACTGTAATTGGTGGTCTAGCGTGTTTAGGCCATTGACTATGATTCGTTTCTTTTCAAGGAAGCCATTGGATTCCATTAATTCCAGTATGGTATGACATTTTTAAGATGGGGTCTTATAATGGCGTGGCTATGTAGATCTCAGATGTGGATCTATAACATCAGTCATCTATGATGTCAGTACTACGATGTCATTCATCTCTGTTTTTGGGCAAAGTTTCAACCCGATCCAACTTCCATTGACTTCCAGTATAGAAATGTAGTTTTGAAAACACACACACACACACACACACACACACACACACACACACACACACACACACACACACACACATACATTATTCATAAAAAAATCTAAATTCCATTACAAAATAAATTTAAAAAAAGGTAGTTGTGAAAATAGCAGATCTACAAGCTCACAACACGTCGCATTGCCATGGGAACCACTGGTATAGAGCATATAAGTACAGTACTGTATGTATGGTGTAAGTGGTGAAGTCTCTACAGACTACAGCCCTGCTCTGCTCTCATCATGTAAAGCGTCCTCTTTTTCCAGTGTTCCTGTTCTGCATGATGGCTTGTGTCTGTATATAGTGACCGTATCCACCTTCCCCTAAAGGATAACAGAATATCTTCAATCTCTGCTACGCTGTTACCTGTACTTCTAACTTATGTTAATGCAGGATAGTAAAACTCTTTGCTTTCCTTGCTTTGTTTCTTTGCTGCTGAACATCTTTAGGGTAACTCTTGATTTTGACACATCGTGTCTATTTTTGCTGTGTCATTATTATGTTCCCCGAGGATACAGAATGAGTAGTAGAGCTGTGCTAATTACTTTTACTAATACTGTTCTGCAACACAGTTAACACATTTCACAGCCATGTCGGATACTGGTCTATAGTCATTTTATCGCACTATGGATCTATTCATATTTTTTGCAATAGATACTCTATTGAAAAGCTATTATTAATACATGAGGGTTTGTTTTAACTCTCTACTGTGCTATTACAGTACGTTGTTGTTCTTGTCAT
This sequence comes from Gymnoscopelus braueri, assembly GCF_963280865.1. Lineage (NCBI taxonomy): Eukaryota > Metazoa > Chordata > Actinopteri > Myctophiformes > Myctophidae > Gymnoscopelus > Gymnoscopelus braueri. The sequence continues at coordinate 34,173,284 of NC_137609.1, forward strand.
CTTGCTGTTATGCTGTTGTCCCCGGCAACAGGCCAGAGGGGCTATAAGCCTCATCAAAAAAAAAAAAAAAAATACACAGGAGGCATTCTCGAACTATGATAGACATCAGTGCAGATATTAATAGCCGATTGTCCCACCAAACACTGTTTGAGAGCCAAATTTCAAAGAGACACAAGACAGAGTGGAAAAACCCAGAACCAGAATGCAACCTCATGTCACAAACAAAGACGCTGTAACTTTGTTCCACGTTTTCTTAGAACCAAATGGAACCAAGTGGAACAAATGGACCGAACGGGGCAAACGTTTGTCAAAAAAGCAGATCTGCAAGCTCACAACACGTATTTTCGGAAAGAGATTTGGTGTAGAGGGTAAAAAGGAGTGGACTATAGAACCCTGGGGGACCCCGGTTTTAATTTAAAGAGGTATTTCACTTTAAAACACTTCTGCGGTCATTTTAACTTATACTGTACTTGGGCTTTTGTGTGCACCGCAGACAGTTTTTATGTTGCTTGATTCAATATTTAGATATTTCACATTCATTTAATCAGACACACCCCCTTCCTATATACTGTTAGTCCATTGAACTTCAAACTACATTTTTTCATCGAGTCTAAACTCATTGAAAACCCTTGTCCTTGGTTCTGGTGACTTTTATTGTCCTTCGATTGTGTGAGGGCACCGTGTTTTGAAAAAAGTAGCTGAAAGAACAGACATTAGATTCTATTCTAATGTGTGTTCTTTCACACATTAGATTGCATTTTCACACGCGAGTTAGAAGGACAATATCAGTCACCAGTACCAGGGATGTGTTTTTCAATATGTCTAACATAGTTAGAAGTTCAATGGACTTATATAGGATGGGGGTGCGTCTGATAAATTGAATATTAAACAGTGGTGGAAGAAGTACTTAGATATTTCACTCAAGTAAAAGTATCAATTCCACAATGTGAAAATACTCCGTTACAAGTAAAAGACCTGTGTTCAAAATGTTACTTGAGTAAAAGTACAAAAGCATTGGCATCAAAATGTACTTAAAGTACCAAAAGTAAAAGTACTAAAATGTTTGAAAATAGCCTATGCATAAATTAGGGCTGAAGTGGTTAATGTGTGTTTCATAATATAATATATATATAACTAGGTTTTCAAATAATTGTTGTGGAGTAAAAGTACAATATTTGTCTCTGAGATGTAGTGGTGTAGAAGTAGAAGTATTGAAATTTGGAAATACTCCAGTAAAGTAAAAGTACCTCAAAATTGTACTTAAGTACAGTACTTGAGTAAATGTACTTAGTTACTTTACACCACTGATATTAAATATCTAAATATTGAATCAAGCAACTTAAAAACTGTCTGGGGTACCCACAAAAGCCTGAGTAGACGTTGAAATGATCCCAGAAGTGTTTTAAAGTTAAAGGTAGGGTAAGTGATTTACTTTGGTTAAAATAAGTGTTAAATAGCTCTATATTCTGATAGTACTCATTGCTATAGAGTGTTTGTTCAGTTAAAGGAGTCTCCCATGTGTCTCCAGCTCTTTATTAAACAGAAAATGCATGTTCAGTGCTCTCTCCTGATTGGCTTAAATGTTGTCACCTACCTGAAAATGTACTATATTATGTTTACTAAAGAGCTGGAGAGACCCCTGTGACCGAACAAACGCTCTGTATAATAATAATAATGGATTTTATTTATAACGCACTTTACATTCACAAGAAATCTCAAAGTGCTACAGAAGGCAATTGCATAAAAACGGAAACATCACACCAATAAAAGAAAACAACAACTAGGAAACTAAAAGAAAACTATTAAAACACGGGGGCATAAAGCCTAGAGGTAAAACCAGCAAAAGAAATGCTTTGCTAAAAAGGTAGGTCTTTAGTCCTCTCTTAAAGGAGTCAACCGACTGTGGTGCTCTCAGGTGGACGGGGAGGGCGTTCCACAGTTCGGGGGCGGCCGAGCAGAAAGCCCGGTCGCCCATGGTACGTAGATTTGCCTTGTGGGTTTTGAGGAGGTATGTGTTTGAAGAGCGGGTGTCGGGTTGTAGGGGGACTAATTCCTTGAGGTATAGGAAGGAGCAATGATTACTATCAGAATATAGTACTTTAACCTTTTTAACAAAAACTTGCCCTACCTTTAAACACCCCTTTGAGTGGTTAAACACAAACAGTGATGGGATCATGACACCTACGTAAGTGATGTGATGTGACACTTCACACACCGAGTGGAATGTGAAGTTCACAGCGTAGGATTGGTAAATCTAACATATGCATCTGAAATATGACTTTATGACCACATGGACGTATAGTGTTGACCAGTGGTGTAAAGTAACTAAGTACATGGACTCAAGTACTGTACTTGAGGTATTTTTTACTTTACTGGAGTTTTCCAATTTGCAGTACTTTTACTTCTACTCCACTACATCTCAGAGGCAAATATTGCACTTTTACTCCACTACAATTATTTGAAAACATAAGTTAATAGTTACTTTGTAGATTTTGATTATTATTACAAAACATACATTAACCACTTCAGCCCTATATACATTTTGGCCATTTGAAAATAGCAGATCTACAAGCTCACAATGCATCAGCTTGTAGATCTGCTATTTTCAAAAGATTTGTATACATTTTATACATTTGAAAACTTTTGAAATGGGACATTCTGCATAATGAGTAGGCTACTTTCTACTTTTGTACTTTAAGTATATTTTGATACCAATACTTTTGTACTTTTGAATTCCGGACTTTTACTTGTAACAGAGTATTTTCACATTGCAGTATTGATACTTTTACTTAAGAAAAGAAATTGAATACTTTTTCCACCACTGCATCTGAAATATGACTTTATGAGCACATGGACGTATATAGTGTTGACACTAAAGGCCCAAATCAGAAGTAGGCCGGTTCCACTCCCTGAAGGCACTCGGTAACTGGGTCAAAACTCCTCTTTTGGAACTGTGGATGACCATGAACCACCACCACCTGGCAACCAATCACAGCGGGTTTCAGCACACCTGCGTTTTTATAAGTGGGAATAAAAAAAGGGTGGGGAAAAAATATATATACATATACTGATACTGTATATATTTAACCTCATGAACCATAGTGTCACTATTCTGGGCATGTCATAATAAGCAGACATGCAGGAAAAATTGGTGAACATTATGGCAACGATATTGTTGTTGAAGAGATAGTGTAGAGGTAAGAAAGGAGGGGGCCAAGAATAGACCCCTGGGGGACTCCGGACAACAAAAGGGTGCAAGTGGTTAAAAGCGAACTGGCTCACTCTTTCCTGCCAATTAATGTGGATCTAGGAATCTAGATCCAGATTATGACATATTTCAACATTTATGTTGTGTATTACTGTTATGCCATGTATTTCCAAGAGGATATATAGTGTTGGCACACTGTCAGTCAAATTAACTTCCCTTGGTCAATAAATACACCATGGAATGGGAAGGACACCATGTGCATTGATTTCTAATCCCATACGTCTCGCCTTCAGGATCGAACAGAATAAAGCGTTTAATGGAAGTTTGTATCTGCTCACACACTGCTGAGACCCCAACCCCCTCCCTCTCTCTCTCTCTCTCTCTCTCTCTCTCTCTCTCTCGCTCTCTCTCTCTCTCTCTCTCTCTCTCTCTGGCAGAGTGAAAGAATGACACGGCCACTTTCCTAATATAGACATGCCACACTGCCCTGTAGGCTACACTGTCCAAAGCCTGAGTGTTCATTCCCCCCTGAGAGCGTACCGGTGGAACCAAAATGGACCCTTTGTACACTCTCGGAGCTACGACTCAGGATTTTAGAGTGCATATATACCACCCTGTCCAACCAGTCTCTTCCTTCCACAACCCTCCAGCTCTTTTAAGTTAATGATAGGGCAAAAATGTTGACACATTTTGTCCAGAACTTACAGACACAACCTGATTACAAGCGCACATAAAGAGAGATAAGCAGAGAGACGGATTCTAAGTTATTGATGAGCATGAGAAAGTATAGTTATTGAGAGGGGGTGGGTTGGGGTCAGTGGTGGAAAAGTATCAATACTGCAATGTAGAAGTACTCTGTTACAAGTAAAAGTCCGGAATTCAAAATGTACTTGAGTAAAAGTACAAAAGTATTGGTATCAAAATGTACTTAAAATACCAAAAGTAAAAGTACTAGAATGTTTGAAAATAGCCGATCTACAAGCTCACAATGCGACGCGTTTTGAGCTTGTAGATCGGCTATTTTCAAATAGCCTAGGTATAAAATAGGGCTAGAGTAGTAAATGTATGTTTTATAATGTAATCATTTATGTCTGCAAAGTAACTAGTAACTAAAGTTTTCAAATAATTGTAGTAAAAGTACAATATTTGCCTCTGAGATGTAGTGGAGTAGAAGTAAAAGGACTGATAATTGGAAATACTCCAGTAAAGTCAAAATTGTACTTAAGTACAGTACTTGAGTAAATGTACTTAGTTACTTTACACCACATGGTTGGGGTGGGGGTCTCCCCTCTCGCTGGTGTACAGCGTGTCGTGCTCAGTTCAGAAGCCCACGACAGCTGCAACCACGACTCTGAGGACTATAGTATGAGAGAAAAGTGCAGTGTCACACAACAACTGTCCCTAAACTGTGGGAATGTGTGAGTGTGACTGACAACACACTGTTATATCTATGCTATCTGTCTGCGTCTTTAGGGCATTGGTTCTCAAAGGGGTCCTTGAAGGAGTTCCAGGGGGTCCCCAGCTAAATGATGGATAGATAGGCACCAAATGGACCCTTATGGGTCTGTAACTCTGAGAGTGTACAAATGGAACCAAATGGACCCTATTGAGGTCCCAGAGATATAAACGCAATTAAATGGGGGTCCGCACCATAACCTAATGCATGCCAAACTGGGGGTCCTTGAAATTAAAATGGTTGAGAATCACTGCTAGAGCCGTAAAAGATCTTCTCCTATGGGGGTCCCCTGGCATATCTTTTAAAATGGGGGTCCGCGGGCTAATAAGTGTCAAGTTGGGGGTCCTTGACATGAAAAAGTTTGAGAACCACTGCTTATAGGGGATTCCACATAAGAGACGCACTTTTCCTTCACTAGCAGTGCAGCATAACGGGACTGACGCACCTAACGGCTCTCTGCAGCAGCACCCCACACAACACCACCATAATAATATTATTATTATTATTATTATAATAATAATAGACACTCACCTCAGGTTATGGAGATCTGAACCTCCGGATTCTCCCGATTCCCCCCTGATTCCCTGGATAATAGCCTTAGATGCCTCGGTCCCCGTTTAGTCCTCTTTTATCAAGACTAAAATGATCCCGTTTTCTAGAGCCGGCGCGGGACCTGCTGAACAGGCGCACTGAGAGAGAGAGAGAGAGAGAGAGAGAGAGAGAGAGAGAGAGAGAGAGAGAGAGAGAGGGGGAGGGGGGAGGGGGGGTTGTCGTCTATTTTAGAACGGACTGTGTCAGTAGTGGACAATCTGTAGCGCGTCATTCACTGGACCGTGAGGTCAGTGTCGCTATAGTGTGGACCACCACGGGGTCCATTGTGCCGCACTGTGCGTATAGCCTCGAATCCCTCGATTGCCATGCGTTGTTTTGTTTTTTGTTTCATACAATGTGCGTGTCGTGACCTGACGTCGCACCTTGCGCTTCTTTTTTTGAGAAGACACACAGTAGCCTAACAACACGCAAGGAACACAGTACAGAGAAAACACAATACAAAATACAACAAAAACAAACCCTAACATACATGCCCACCCGCCCGCACGCCAGCCCTGAGGGGAGAAGAATAGACTTGAAGGCAAAAATAAGAATATATTAAAAATTAAAAATGTATGTATTTTATTATTTTCTTTAAGATGAAAATGAATCAATTACAGTTAGAGAATTAATATATATGAAAGAAAAGGGTACCGAGTTCTAACAAATATATATTCAAGGAACCTCTTGTTTTCTAGGTGGAGGAAGGATGTGGAGGTCTTTTAACCAGGATGACCTTGTGCTTTTTAAGTAGGCTATGTGTGTGTGGGGGGCTTCTTGATTGGGGGGTGGGGGGGATCCCCAATTAGGCGTATCCACTGCAGCCTGCGCATACACGATGTATTTTGTTGATGTATCGCGATTTTATTGCTACTTCAGTTTTCAGTGATATGATGTAAAGACCTAAAGTCCATTGAGCTTTTATAACCATGTTAGACATATTGAAATCACACGATCTCCTTGTTTTGAAAGAAAAAAAGTAGCTGAAAGAACCAGTGGTAGAAAAAGTAGGCCTACTCAAATGTTTTACTTAAGTAAAAGTATCAAGAATATCTGCAATGTAGCTATACTCTGTTACAAGTAAGTCCCGTATTCAAAATGTACTGAAGTATTGGCATAAAAATGTACTGAAAGTACCAAAAGTAAAAGTACTCATTATGCAGTTTTCAAATGTATCAAAATCTTTTGAAAATAGCAGATCTACAAGCTCACAATGCATTGCATTGCGAGGCATTGTGAGCTTGTAGATCTGCTATTTTCAAATGGCAAAATGGGTCTGAAGTGGTTAATGTATGTTTTGTAATAATCCAAATCTACAAAGTAACAAGTAACTAAAGTTTTCAAATAATATGAATGAAAATTAAGTACAGTAATTGAGTAAATGTACTTACTTATGTTACTTTACACCACTGGAAAGAGCACACTAGAAGGACAATATCAGTCACCAGAACCAGTGTGTTTTCAACATACCAGGTAGTTAGAAGTTGACAAAGTAGTACAAAATAACTAGTAACTAAAGTTTTCAAATAGCCTACTTGTATAGTGGAGTAAAAAAGTAAAATATTTGCCAATGAGATGTAGTGGAGTAGAAAATTGACACACTCCAGTAAAGTAAAAGTTCCTCAAAAGTACAGTACTTGAGTAAATGTACTTAGTTACTTTACACCACTGGAAAGAACACACATTGGGTTGGGTAGCCTACACACAAAAGCCTGAGTAGAGGTTAAAATGACCCCAGAAGTGTTTTCAAGTTAAATACCAATTTAACCACTTAAAGGTAGGGTAGGCTATAAGTGATATTGGGCATGCCTACCTTTAAACCCCAGCAACCAGCGTCCATGATATTCTGGACATAACTTTGGCTGAAAAGAGCGAAAACTGAAAAGACACTAGAAGAGAGCCCTGAGGGACTGAGCCCTGAGCCTGCACACATGTGCCTTTTGTGTTGTCCCTCCCATTCCACCGGTAGAGGGCGACACAAATCACCTGAACATAAGTTTAGTAGTAAGCAGTGGTGTAAAGTAACTAAGTACATTTACTGTAAATGTATATAGGGCTGAAGTATGTAATGTGTGTTTTGTAATGGTAATCAACATCTACAAAGTAACTGGTAACTAACGTTTTCAAATAATTGTAGTGGAGTAAAAGTATAATACTTAATATATAGAAGTAAAAGTACTGAAAACTGGAAATACTCCAGTAAAGTAAAAAAAAAAGACCTAAAAAAAAGTACAGTACTTAAGTTAATCCACCACTGAATCTAATACTGATATATTGCCCAGCCCTATGTGCAGTCCAGAAGTGTAAGTATACCAATACAGCAATGTACAAATACTGGACTACAAGTAATAATCCTGCATGGAAAATCCCACTTAAGTAGTGATATTCTTTTGTTAAAATAAGTGTTAAATAGCTCTATATTCTGTTTAGTGTTTGTTCGGTAACAGGAGTCTCCATGTGTCTCCAGCTATTATTAAACAGAGGTTTTCAGGTTGGTATACCAATTTGATCCAACAAGGATAGAGAACTCACACCGAATACAGATTAAGCAAGTGGAATTGGAAGTGATGGCACAAAGAAATGAGCAGACAAAATTGGAACCGGAACACTATAAAATTGAAGCTGATAAATGGGTACTCTCTCCCTGGTTGGTTGGTATTTTGCAACCCACCTGGAAAATGTATTTTCTGTTTATTAAAGAGCTGGAGATACAGGGAGACCCCTGTTACTGAACAAACACTATATAGCCATGATTACTATCAGAACTATCAGAAGACAAAGAACGTTTTGTTCTAACCAAACATTACCCTACCTTTAAGTAAAAGCACATACAGTATGTATTAGTAGTTAAATGTAATGGTCTGGTCCCTCTGACTGATATGACAACATTATTACTGAAGCATCAGTGCGTAAGCAGCTTGTTAACGCTGAAGATGGAGCGTGTTTGAACTACTTTATAGGCTACAGTAGTTTATTAGTGTGTAAATAAACCATAACAACCATTTCACTGCTTTCCATCTGGCATCCCTATTTTGGTCATATCACCTATAGTGATATGCCCAAAATAGGTGATTTCATGTCAGGTTCTTGTTTATTTCAGGATCGATCTGAGGATTCAACTGTGATTATGGCAGAATATGGATTTCCCTACATGGACAGTGGACTTATCTTGACTTAATGGTGGAGGTGGAGAGTATGTTTTCGTTCTTGTCCCGTCTCAGCCAAGCTAACATTGGTCAAGCTTCGTGTGACACGTGACAATATTGTTGTCACCAATGCTCTCTGATTGGCTAGCGAGACGCATGATGACATAGAAACCTATAAATAGGTGTGTCACTTCAAAAAATCATTTATATTTTTTGAAGTGAGCTTCCATCAGCCAAGCTAACATTGGTCAAGTGACACGTGACAATATGTAATATAAATAGGTAAGACAGGATTAATCAGGAACAGTACTGGCGGAGACCTGTGCTCCGAGGAGCACATTTTCTAATTTTTTGTGATTTCAAACCAATCCTTGACTTACAACAAAACATTAAGGCAGACAATAATTCTGTAACTAAATAATAGACCTTTTAATGCCCATTGTGTTATTTGACATTCAATACAGAGCCAAAAAACGTCACAGCACAAGTGACTCCCCATTACACATGGGTTAGACTGTTCTGAAGAGTTGTCAATGAGCATACGGTGCCTTAGGCCCATGTAGTTCATTTAACAATTGTTAGGTTTAGATGTGTCCTTCATATCGGTAATTGAATCGAGTCTGGCCATTTTAATGCACTAGGCCAAGTTCTTTTTATCTCAAGACCTAAAAGGGATTTTTATATCTCCCCAGGACCCAAACTAGTGAAAATAGCAGATGTACAAGCTTCGCGCCACGTTGTGAGCTAGTACATCTGCTATATTCACTACTTCTTAAAAGTGTTTTTTGGGGGGGAGAAATGTATAGAATTTCTTAGATTTCTGTACTTATTTATGACATTCTTTTGAAAAAAGAATGAGTACGAGACCCACAAATGGGCCCCAATCCATTGTTTGGGAAACAGTGCACCACTAGACTGATTTTAAAAGTTACTTCATCAGTTTCACAGTACAACTCATTTAAGGCTTAAATGTCATTTTTCTTTCTCCTGTAACTTGAGATAGAAAGGGAAGGTGCATACGGATACTGAAAGTAGGTGACCTACTTATGCAATTTCTTGGTAATAAAATATTTGATCGTTACATATTACAGGTATTCTTGAAAAGGTGTCGAAAACAACCAGTTGGTACACAATAAATCTTGATGGGACTTACTTTATCCAGTAATCTCATGACATCACATAAATATGACTAATCTGAATGTTAGGAATTATATTTGCCTGTATTAGTGACTGGTAGGCCAACGATATTAGTGTTTATTTTAACTTATAACACAAATGTACAAATGAAACTCACACTTGCAATAATCTAAAAATCTTTAATGGTCACAGTTGAAGCATGTGATATAAAAGAATATTTACAATGATAGTTTAAAATGAGGGGCAGGGGGATACACATCTTTTTTGCACAGAACACCACATACACACAACACACGCACATAGCTACTCACTAAAAGCATGCTCCCCAACAGCAGAAACCATACATTTAAAGAACACGCATATACATTACAAAATAAAGATGGGAGTAAAGTGCATGATCGACAGACCTCCCCGTCCAATTTCTGATAAAAACTGCAGGGGGATACTGCACTTGCCATAGGCACACCCCTGATGTGTACAAAAGGGACAGATCAATTACACATGTACTGTACACGTCCACATGGGGAAAATTGTGCTACACAGTTTCACTCACACACACACACACACACACACACATTGTGCTACACAGTTGCACTCACACACAGGCGCAGATCAACAGCTATAAAACCATATTCATATCATTATTATGATAAACGCACTACAATATAAACCTTTACAAAAGTAAAAAAAAGAAAAAAGAAAAAAAATCTCCTAAAGAAAAGGAAATACACAACACACACTCACTCGCTCCCAATAAATCCATGTTCCACAAACTCTCGCCAACCATTCTTCGCACACACACGCACACACACACACACACACAAGATTTAGTGGCATCAAAACTGTTCTAGAAATGGGAGAAGTGCTTATTTAAGTTTTCCGAGTTGTGAAATTGACTCAATTGAAATTGAGTGTGTGGATGGCCTTCAGTGACATTCCAGGAATCCAGAGCCGGACATTGCAGCTGATGAGATTTGGTGCAGGCCAACTGAGGTAAAAGTGTAGTTGACAGTTTAAACTAAAATAAAAACAGAAAAACCTACAACAAAACCAGCCTCATTGTATTTCAGTGTTCCACTAGTATACAACCAGCTTGCTAACTCGACCTGTGTACTGTATTCATTTGTTGTTTCATGAGATAAACCCATCAGCCTTGCTTTGGTAGCCCTCTCTATACTAGCCACTTGCCTTTTCTGCAGTCTAAAGATGACAGAAAAGCTTTGCGTTTCCCTCGCCATGCTGACCTACAGACAGCCTCCGGGAACACGGTGGCTCAACTGAGGTTCAAGTTGAGATTTATGTTAATAAAAATATCCACATCTAAAATCACCCTCAGCTTATGAGGTCCAAATCTTGAAGCCTAGCTCACTCCGACTGTGGCTCACCCCAAGAAAGTCATTCATGAGAACGACTCCTGGACTTTGATTTGCAACATTTTGATTTGGGGGGGGGGGAAGAGAAATTGCAAAATTACATTTTCCATATACCACTATCTTTGTGTCGTTTGTCATTTCTGGCCTCAAGAGTGCTTCTACATTATGTACTAATCTTGTAGACTATTTCCAAAGTTAACAGATTTCCTGCTACCACTTAAGCCCTATAAACTTCGTTGTGCGACTTATAGCGAAAATAGCCAATCTACAAGCTCACAAGGCATCACAAGGCATTGTGAGCTTGTAGAAATATTCCCAAATTGCAGCTCTACAAGCTCACGTGTTGCAATGCTGGGCTGAGGCAAACATTAAAGGACGACTTCACCGCTTTTCAACCTATCTTCATATAATAGGTCCTCACTAATACTCATGATAAAATGGTACAATTTTTTTCTACTCGGTCTGTGTCTCAGAGGAGGGCTGTGGACAGTTCAGAGTCCCGTCTACCAGTGACATCATCAATGGGGAATCCAAGCTAATAGAAACTGCAGGCTTTCTATTCCTGGAAAGTTGCAATGCAATAAAAGAAGCCATTGTTCTCGTGTTAATAAAAATCTAAATAAAAAATTTGAAATCTTGTTGGAAAAAACGATGTCACTGGTAGACAGGTTTCTGGACTGTCCACAGCCCTCCTATGAGACACAGACCAAGTAGAAAAAAATTGTACAATTTTATCATGAGTATTAGTGAGGACCAATTATATGAAGATAGGTTGAAAAGCGGGCAAGTCGTCCTTTAAGTTTACAATGGAGAAGAAAATAACGTTAAGAGTGAACATGAAAGCTTCAATGTAATAAGAGCAGAATCATACTACGTGTATAGTTTTGAGGATTATTTTGATGCGTTTTGAATGATTTGGCATGCAAATGTTTATATGAAGTCTTTATTTTTTTTTCCCACGCGTATTAAGCCAGATTTATAGTTTGTCGTACAATGGTGTCATGCCAAAAATAGCCTTTGTACAAGCTCACAAAGTGTTGCATCTGTGATGCGTTGTGAGCTTGTACATCTGCTATTTTCGTAACATGACAACATCGTACGACAGAACATGAATTACACTTTATTTGGAGGTGTGCTAGTAAAACTACAGGCCCAAAACTAAACATATCTTTTAAGGCAAGGAGGCAATTTCTTTTCTCCAAAATATGCACTTATGTTCCATCTCTACCTCTCAAGAGCACACAATCACACATACAGAAAATGGCGAGGATCACATGGTGTGGTAGAGGGTGGTAGTCCGTTTCTTCAGTCTCCGCAGAGGGTGTGTCCTACCATACTGCTGCCTGGCTGCCACGGAGATCAGTCCGGGCGACTGCAACAGGACTTGGCCAGAGTCGGGGACTTTCCCTCTCGGTTGGTTCTGGTGGTGCAGCGGAGGGGGCAGTCCCGAAGGGGCTTTCCCGCCATCACAGAGTCTCTCCGGCCCGGCCATGAGGTCTCCGGGCGGAGGCGGCTGGGAGCCGTGGACCCGCTGTTTCTTGGACTCGTCGATGGGAGCGTGGATTTGGGGTTCGGCTGAGGAACGGACAGACGAGGCGTGGCTCAGCTCCCACTCGCTCAAGTCATTGGCCAGCAGCTCCAGGCATCCCAGCTTTGCCAGAGAAGCTGAGCGCTTCATCAGAGTGGAGGGAGGGGTGAGGCCTGCTTGGCGCATCCTGGCTTCAACCTCTCGGGCCCTCTGCCGGATGCCGTGGGCTCTCTTTTGCGGGGTGACGGCCAGACCGTGGTCCCAGCCCCGGTCCATGCGCCTATCCCTCACGGGTCCACCAGAGCTTACCTGCCTCAGGAAGGCCCCCAGCTCACGCAGCGTCTCCCACGTCTCCCTCATGATAATGTCCCCCTGGGGATAGTCTGTCGGGTGGTCCCAGTCCGTGCAGGACTCTTGCTCCGTCACGCCTTCCAAACACAGGAAATCCACAGAGGAAAGCGGAGTGAAGGTGGACTGCACGGAGGGGTAGAAGGAGGGGCAAGGGAGACAAGGTGACAAGGCAGAGAGAGATCTACCGTTGGCAGGGAGTTTGTGCGTGGCAGTGCTCCGGTCTTCGCCGCGGAGCGTCTCCCCCTTAGCTGCAACAGTGCTCTCGGCCTCCATTGGACTACACTTCCCAAGAGCATCACACTCCTCCTCGTCGTCTTCCTCCTGCACAGTGCAAACAGCGGACCCCTGCAAGCAGAAGGCTGTGTCCTGGGGGTCGGCCGTTGTCTCCGGGGGAGGCCCGGCGGCAGGGAGGGGCCCGAGGAATTGGGAACGCCGCTGAGTGCATGATGAGCTGAGGGGGGCAGAGGGGGGAGACAGGGAGGGCGCCGGCGAGTCGTGCTCCTGTTTCATCCGCTGCTCAAGCTGCCGTGTAACGCGCCGCACGGAACCCCGTGTCCAATCACTGGAGAAAGGCACAGTGTTCGACTCGTCCTCCTCTTTGTTCTTCACTTCCTCTCTCGTCTCTTCAGGTTCCTCCTGCGGTAAAGCTGCCCTTTCCGCCGCATCCTGCTTTGGCCTCCTCACTTCCTGGTCCGGGGGGCCCTGAGGCCCTGGTTGGCAGGGAGGAGGGGTCAAGGTGAGCGCGGCTGCTTTCAGTTCTGTGACCAGCACAGGGTCTACCGTGTCCTAAGAGCAAGGGAGATAGCAATTATTTAGTTTAAGGAGAAAGTGTTGGGGGCACATTTAGCACACAATTGCACTAGTATCGATAAACAGCAGGGACAATACTGAAATCCCAATAAAGTTATGTAGGTGGCTGGTACCCTGCTTGCAGTTTCCCATTTTAAAGCCACTGGGTGGCAGTCTTTAGAGCAGTGGTTTTCAAAGTGGGGTCCGGGGACCCCCAGAGGTCCTTGAGGGGTTTCCAGTGGGTCCCCAGCAAAATGACCAACAGTTTCATTTCACTATTATTTCACCCGCTACAAGTTAACCCCACCAGAGAATGTACTGTATAAGAATGACTATTCAGATCAAAGGTTTCACAATGCATTGCGATGCAACACGTTGTGAGCTTGTAGACCGGCTATTTTTGAAAGTTTCTTTATATTGGTTAAATTTGCAAACAGATCTTAAGCTCTGCTATACAACATTTTTATTAAGATCATTTAAAATGAAAACTGAGGAGTTTGCAGAGTATGTAACCACTAAGCAGCAGTATTACCTTTAACTTCTCTTCTTCCTCTTTCTGTTCTTCACTAGCGGAGTCGTCCTGAGGCAGTGGTTGCTGGTCCTTCCCAGGAGCGCGTAGCTGGGGTGTCTGCTGCGCTGCCTGTGTGGCCGTGGCCGTGCACTGACTCTTCCCGTCCAGAGCCAGGCCCTGGAACTTCTCCCTGGCGCTGAAGAAGTTGATGTTCTCCACGGCGAGCGTGGACGACACCTTGAGGTCCTGCAGAGTGGCACTGGGGTGGTCGATATCATCACTAGTGGGGGGCTGGTCGTCCGCTACACTGTCCAACGACAGCTCCGGTGGCTGCTCGTCACAGTCTGCTTTCGCGGCAGGCACCCGTACCGACGGGCCTTGGGTCGCGGGGATTGCGCTTGGTTTTGGAGTCCTTAAGGAATCAGGCACTGAGGGGGGCATCTGTGGCTGGTGGGTGGGTTTCACTGCAGGCGAAGGGCAGCACAGCTCCTCTGGTGCGGCGGCCTCGTCCACGCCGGGCGTGGTCGGGGACGGGGCGTCCGGGACGTGGTGGATGGCCGGGGGCGGGTGTGGCACCCCCACGGGGACGCTTTCGGTGATGGTCACGGTGGAGACACCAGGCCTCTGCGCCTGGGGCACCACTGTGGCCGCCCTCGGCTGGGGAAGGGGAGGCGAGGAGGAGGAGGACGACGACGGGGGGTCTTCCTCCGCATCACAGAGGCCGTTGGAAAGAGGAGACACAGGCGCTGCCAGTTCTTCAGTACATGCTGCCTGGGCGACCCCTGCCTGGAGGTGATCTGTGGCGTCGACAGACGGAACCGGGCTTTCGCCGGGCATGGGGTCCTTGTCTGTTTGACCGTTGTCCGCAGAGGAAGGTTCGACTTCTGACAGGCCGTCCGACAGGATGCAGGCGGCGGGCACACTTGCCGGCCGTGCCGGCTGACCACGCTCGGGAGAGGGAGTTCTCAGCGGCAGGAGCAGCTCCTCGAGGGAGGGTGGCGCCGAGCTGCCGGCCTGGTTACGACGGTCGGAGCGGCCCAGACTCTGCGCCTGAGCGGCGGGGGGTTTGGCCAGGGGCTCGTGGTGCTCCGATAGGTCGCTGTCAGAGTGCGAACGCCACAGCTTGTTGTGCCTCTGCTTACTGAGGGGGAGACAGAGGAGACCATATCGTTGATGCCTCGTGTGTGGGTGTATAATGCAGTGGTTCTCAAACTTTTTCACGTCAAAGACCCCCAAAATGATATGTATTTGGCCGCGGACCACCATTTCAAAATGTTTTGTTCCAGGGACCCCCAGGCCAGAAGCAAAGATTTGAGTTACAAATGTTCGCTTTAAAAAATAAATATTCAAAGATTTGCACAAATTTTCAAAAATAGCAGATCTACAAGCTCAGAGTGCCGCGCTATGAGCTTGAATATCTGCTATTTTTGAATAGCCAAAGCATAAAATATGGATAATGGGGTTCAAATGATTGTGACGCTTTATTAACTAATTTTGCTGAGGACCCCCTGGTACCCCCTCACGGACCCCTTGGGGTCCCAGGACCCCACTTTGAGAACCAACGGTAATGTATATGTATATTTCTGAGTATGAGTGTGTGTGTGTACCTGGCCAGCAGTATGCCCTGATACTCCTCCAGCTGTCTCATGAACGAGGGGTTCGGCTTTGTGACGGCGCGCCGCTCCTTGACATAATCAAACGCCCGTTCCAGGTCCCAGCCGTACTCTTTCATGGCGTAGGCGATCACCGTGGACGCAGAGCGACTGACGCCCATCTTGCAGTGCACCAAGCACTTGCCCCCTGCTTTCCTGGAAGAGGAGATTGAAGACAAGTCGCAGATCAGATGCGCGGCCACAGCCGGTCAGCGGTCACATTTGCAGTCAGCAGATATTTGTGAAACATGATTCGAGGTTGAACCGAAAAGGGGAAGGACAGGGGAAAGGAAAGCACAGAAAGCAGAAATGCAGAGAACACAGAAGTGTCTGTGACACACTTTATATCTTATCTCAGCAGGTACTTGTGTAAATATGTAGATAACTTGGTTGTTTCTTTTTGTTCTCTCGTTTGATCTCCTTTCCCACCCCCCTCTTCTTCTTCTTCCCCTTCTTTTTTCTATGGAAATAACGTTTCGATGGGAACTATGCACGAAAACGAGTTTCACCCACTTTTTTACTTCTGTAAACCTGTGATGTGACAATGAAGCTGATTCTGAAGGTATTTTTACTTTGCTTGAGTACTTCCAATTTGCAATACTTTTACTTCTACTCCACTAAACCTCAAAGGCAAATATTGTACTTTTACTTCACTATAATTATTTGAAAACTTTAGCTACTAGTTAATTTGTAGATTTTTTATTATTACTACAAAACCACTGCATACCTATATATACTTTGGCAATTTGAAAATAGCTGATCTACATGTTCACAACGTGTCTCTTTGCAAACTTTGCAAACTTGTGAAATTCTTCCATCACTGGTGACTCACTTAGCTCTGGATATAAACTTGTAGGTGTCATTCCAGTAAGCCAGCAGGTCTGTGGCTTCCTCATCATAAACGCGTATGTTGTGGTACTCAAACATTCCGGGGAAGAAGTTGTCAATCTCCCTCGTTACATTCAGAATGTACTGAACCCTGAAATGAGGGAAAAGAGGTAGATAGATAGGAGAGAAAGAGTTAACATTGTAAAGTATTAACACATTGAGTGCCAAAAACGGTCCGGACCGTTTTTGAGAAGCCATGCGTTGTGTGCCAAAAACGTTTTTTTTCCTTCACAGCACCAGGAGATATCATTTTTCGAAGATTTAGACTCCAATCCACTTCCTGGTTAACTTATGACTTCTAAAGCCTGTATCTCGGCTCCTGTGTACTTTTTCTTTTTATTATGTATTTTTGACTATTATCGACTATTTTCAACTGGCTGCAACTATGGAACGGATTACTGAATGTTTTTAATTTTTTTCCCCCGATTGTACGAGACCTCTATGTGTGTAATGAGGGGATCACTGTGAGGACGGTGATCACTGAAAATATTTTGTGACTACTTGAAAAAGGTTCAAAAATTGTTAAAAATCCAGGCACTGACTGTACCCTGTTATAAAAAAAACCCTGGCACTCAATGTGTTAAGTTAACGTTGATTATATTAGGAAGTTTCAATCCAAAATAAGATATTTAAACACAAGGGAAATGTTGGATGCTAAACTGTTAGTGTACCATACAATGCTAATGGAACTGCTAGCACAAAAGTCTAATCCATTTTGGAAAATACATTCTATTGTTCCATCTGAAGACCGTTGCTTGTCAAACACTATAATTTCTCAAGACAGAATATGGCTATTTTTCCTATTAACCGTTTCAGTGATGAATTCAATGTAATATTCCTATACCCCAAATGAATAGTGATATTTTTGGAACGAGAAAGTGCCGATACGGGATGAAGGACATGTTGTAAAGTGTTTCTTACCCGCTGTTTTGCAGCTCCTCCATGTTTGATGCGTTCCACTCGGATCCCTGCAGGAAAAACAAATGCAATCCTCAGACTAACTCATTTCCTTCAACAGAGCCTTTCATAATGCAACACAACATGCATGCTCTGAGCCAAGCTAGCAAAACGTACCTTGAAATTGTGACTTATAAAAAAAACTAACCTCTACTATCTCTTACTTTACCACACAGATTAGAGGAAAAGTAATGCTGGATCACTCTCCCTTCTTTTCCATTTTTTTTCTCTTAACCCATTAAGACCAGGAAAGCATCTGTGTCCTTTTGGATTTTAGCTATATTATACAGTATACACTATATAGCAACATAAGTGTTTCAGTAAAGTCTTGTACATCTGCTATTTATTAATGTTTTAATTGAAACATCTTGAAAGTACATTTTTTAACAAAAATCTCCTCTTCTGTGGGTCCCTAGCACAAAACATTTTTAGATGGGGGGCTAGCGGTCATTTTGGGGGTCCTTGGCAAGAAAAAGTTTGAGAACTACTGATTTAGAAGGCATTTGTAGAATCGGCCTCAGGTCTTTAATGGGTTAGAGCTGAACACACTTTCTACCAGTGAGCTAAAACAGAACACCCGCCTGGAGCTAGGCAAGAGAGACATTGCGCTCAATTTAGACCCTTCTAAATTGGGGAGGCCACCTCCAACCACTGCACTGAAGTAACCTCATTAAATGCAATGACTATTTTTTTTTTGGGACTAATTTAGCATTCTGAACGTTCCTTCAGCAACGCAGGTGTTTACAGGGGTTCTTCCCTCCTGGTGTGAACCTACCAGGTAGACGTGCTCAAAGATCTTGGTGGGACTGTCCATCTGGCCCAGGATCACGATCATCTCGTTGTCAATGAATTCCTTAAACTCCCGCAGGTTGCAGGTCATGTGCATCTCCAGCTCCGTCCGTATCTTGAGGACGCGACACACAAGGACACGGGCGAAAAATAAGTCACAATCGGTCACGAAACCGCACAAAGATATCAGACGCCGTTATCACACACACACACAGTAAATTGCAACTATCCATTTGTTCCATTTGAGTGAAATTAACAGACAGGATTTTACACACACACACACACACACACACACACACACGTACCTCCTTGCTGGTGATGTTCTCAAGGTCCTTCTGCATCATGATCTCCCTCAATCTGGTTTTGATCAGACGCTCTGTGCGTTCCCTCTCTGTAGGTCTGTGTGGACACAGCAGGCAAGCAACATGAGAACCATGCAGGGCCATTTAATGTCTACTCCGATTGCCTTAACACCTTTACCGCCGGGCCCGTAGTTCTACGGGCCGTTAAATCCAACGGTTAAGCGCCGAGCCCGTAGTCCTACGGGCTGCGGTCTTTTCGCGCATGCGCGGTCCGGGTGCACTTTCGGATTTTTTTTGATCCACTTCCGTTTCCGGTTTGATGACAGGAAATAGAATTATTTGGGATCCGGTTTCGACGATCACGCCCGCTCCCATTCTACAGACGAAACTGAAACTCAATTCTCTTCCTGTAGTTTTTTCTCCTCGCATTTCACTGTTTAACGTAATCCGCTCTAACTACAGTCATGGAAGTCCGTTTGACATGCGGTCTTCACTGGGAGATACAGGGAGATCTCGCGGATGTAAACAGACCGTTCACGGCTCAATCTTAAGGATTTTAACAAGATCTATGGCGACATGAAAAAAACAAAAAAACTACAAAAACACCTTGGCACTGGTGAGTACATTATGAGATTAACCTCTGGCGGTGGATGTGTTAACATCACTGCATGCCAGAGCACTGAGGCGCACAATAGGTCCATAAGACTGAGTCCCGTCATGATGGCTCCTGAGTACATGGTGAAATCCTCACGGATTGAACAGAAGCTAAATTAATCTAACAAAATGGGGGAATGACGTGGCAGTGCCATCTACAGGACCAAATAAGCACTGTGCAACAAAAACAATATTGTGATTGTGGATCTTTGCGCTTATAATCTTTTCTTTTAGATATTCTTTTTTACTTTTCTGTCTTTATTTTGGATAGTACAGTAAAGACGGAGAAGAAAAAGGGAGAGAGAGACAGGGAGTGACGCAGCAAAGGTCGTTAGGATTGGGAATCGAACCCGTGACTCGCTGTCAGGCTGCATTAGAGCCTAAATGTGGTATGCGCCTCAACCACTAGGCCATTGGCGCCCCCGATCTTTCCACTTATTATAGAACTATATATACACTCTATCTCTGCTCAAGAAAGTGGGTCAAAAGTGTGTGTGAGGGCAATCTATATACATGATTTCTTCAGCTAAACATCTTAAGGTTTTCTCTTTAATAGCCTTGTAAACGAAGGAATGTGTCGTTCAGGAGTTACATAACTCAGATTTTAACTGTATTTAGAGAGAATGTGTGAAGAGTGCAACGGACTGAAGTGGTTTCACTGGGCTGAGAGTCCGGCCACAACAGGGGCAAGACATCAAGAGCTCTTTCCTGTACACATTACTGCCATGACCATGTACAGCCGTGGTAGGCCTGGGAGTCAACCCTAATGTGCGCAATAAACTTGAATGTTTTTTGATGCCATAAATGGTCTCCTTTAATTATCAATAAAACAAATTGATAAATATTGTTTGCTTGTTTCTCTACCTGGCAACACCAAGTTGCCAGGTTCTGGAAAGAAACAAGCAACCAGTGTTAAATCGTTCGGCATTAGCGGTAGCCTCTCAGGAACTTTCAGCGCATGTTTGACTATCATGAGACTCTACAATGAGTAGTAGTAGAGAAAAAAATAACTTTGCATCGGTTATAATAGACGAATTTCCCTAAGCCACGCGCTCCCATTATGACAACGGAGGGGGTTGAAAAAATGACGACAGGGGAATCTCTGGAAAAAAACAACGCCACTTTTTACGTCGGTAGGTGAGTAACGACACATCAAAGATAACACTTAAAATGTCCGGAATTCTCCTTTAAGGAAACTACTCTACTCTCATGGACAGGGTTTGATTTGACAGGAGGAAGAAGACGATTCTAAAACGGTTTCCATTAGAAGAGAGAGAATGTGCCCAATAAACCAAGTTCGGAGGGAAATGGATGAGGACCAGAGCATTTGTTATTTCAGGAGTTCAGTCCATCATGTGCAACCGTATAACTTTTTGACAGGTACAGACACCGTCAGATGGCCAACACTGTGTAAAGACACAGTCAGTATAAAACAACTTTAACCCATTTAGACTGGGAACTATACCTTTCAATCTGTGAAACCCTTTTGGGGTAGTTGTTGGGTATATACAGTAAATAGCAACATAAACGTTTTGTAATAAATATTTGAAGTTTTTCGGCCTAAGGTCTAAATGGGTTAAGGGCTGTCCCAAAATGCATCGGTTTCCTGATCCCATATTGACTTCTACACTCGATGCATACATTTAGCTATGACGTACCATCTGTTTTGGGACTGTTTGTTTATGGAATATCATCTTGGTTTGCTATTCTATCTATTTGTACCACAATGAAAACCAGTTTCCCCAACGCTTGAACGTGTGGAGATGACTCACACGTCGGAGAAGAGTACAGGGGAGTCGGCGCGGTGCGACTCGACGTCCTGCATGGCATTCCACTCATTGATGCGCGTCTGGTCGGAGGAGACCCTGCTCTGGTAGTAGCAGACCCAAGTGAGGAACAGGCTGCCCGGGAAGTAGTTATGGCAACGGGCCACCTCGCATGCTTTGTGGAGCGACTGGAGCGCCGACCTGGGCATCGATAAGAGGGAGAGGCGGGGGCGGACAGAGAGGGGTGAAAGAGTGGGGTAAGAGAGGGGGAGAGGGGGAAGGGATCATGAGAGGACAAAGACAGAGTGGTTAAGTGTCATGTGACGCGTGCTTTAAAGACTGTGATGCTGCACTGATCCACCCAACAACTGGAACTCACCACATGGCCTGCACTGACACGGGCTTGAACACATGGACTCTGTTATCCGTTGACACACTGAAACCCCTGTGGGGGGAGGGGTAGGGGGCAAAGAGGAGAGGTTAGACAGGGGTGACAGAGACGGAGGAGACGGGTGGCCAAAGGGGACATGCCAAGGCTCCATTTTTGTCACGCATTCAAGAGGCACTACAGGAAAACTATTTGCCCAAAATAGTGACAGCTGGTTTAAAGTGGTTAAAAAAAGTTTAGGCCAGGGTAAAGAATTTGCCTCTGTATTGGGAAATGAGTGCCCACAAAATATTGATATAGTAATTTAAAAAAGAATGTATGACTTTTTGAATTATTATGTTGCAATAATGTGTGGTTGTCACAAAATCCCAAGTCACACCTGGGCTTTTCTCAGGGCACACTGTTAACCATTTCACTGCCAATCACGTAGATCTACGCGAACCGATTTAAAGCCGCCACGTGCCAATCGCGTAGATCTAAGAATTTTTTTTTAATGTTTTTTTTTTCCAATTTCACCCAAAGACCAAGGAGATATGATTAGTTGAAGATCTAGACTCCTATCCACTTCCTTGTTAACTTAAAAAGTCTATATTTCGGCTCCTGAGTACTTTTTTTTTTCCAATGAAAAACTCTGGCACTGGCTAAATAAATATGAAAATACCTCCGGCAGTTAATGGGTTAAGGAACCACTGGAATGGCCTGTCTGGTATTTAGAGGTGCACCTACAGTTAGGGCTCTCACAATTTCATATTTAAGTTGACAATTAATTGTCACATAAATAATTGCGATTAACGCCTTAATTGTGATTTTGGCATTGAATAAAAAAAAGTTATTTTTGTTTGCATTTTAGGCTTCATAATAAAAAACTTGCACTGGGCAGATATGACAACTAACTTAAATATACAAAAAAATTACTGAGATATTTATTAATTGTACACTTTCAACAAAAAATAAATAGCTGATCTACAAGCTTACAACGCGGCGTAAGCTTGTTGAGCTGCCATTTCTGCTATTTTTGGAAAATGTATGAACATTTTTCACCATGGAAATGATTATGACGATTATGCAAAAATAATTGTGATTCTCGTAACACATCGGGTGAAGGAAGGGACAGATGGATCACCGTGCCAAAAAACATGGCTCCCCTTCCGCTTCCGATCTCCTTGATGAAAACCTCTGTATCTCTTTAACTTTTTACATTGGGGAAAACGAGTCATTTTTGATGGCCGATTACTCATTTTCGATGGCGACTCGCGTGAGAGATGTTATTGTTCCAGGCATTAGCCAGGACCAGCGATCGTCGCGCACGCATCCACTGTTTGCGTGTGGGTGCTCGCCGTGGAGTCCACAGCTATAAACAGCACGGCGTTACAAACGTTGAGATCTCTGGCACTCAAAGTAATCCGTCTTAATAAAACGCTGGCACCCGTTGTGTTAAATAGTTGCTATATAGGCCTATCTACAGTACATCCATATGTGCGGTTGCCATGAATTAGCTTACCCATCTCCGTCAAGGTGTATCAACGTGTCACTCCATAACGCCAACACCAGCCCGACCGAACATGAGCTGGAAGAGACCGAAGGCAGACAAGCACAAGGTCAGGAGGATGTTCAGTTTTGTTAGGATGGTGAAGTCAAATGACTCCAAATGACACAAACGCTGATGTGATAATATTTACTGGCCAAGTACAAACCCACCTGTCTGTAGGACTGAAGTCCATGCCCAGCACCACGCTTTCTTCTGTGTCCTGCCGGCCATTGGTGGAGACCACCACCATGTAGCGGGTGCCTAGGAGCTGAGTGCTCTCCAGACGCACCGCCTAGAAACGTGTGGAGGAAGAGGAAGTGAGAGGGAAAAGAGCGTAAAAAGTGGTAAAAAGTTAACAAAAGTATTAAAAAAATTTTTTTTATCTACAATCTTGTCGATCTGCTATTTGTAGCATCCGTATGATGAACTACAAAACAGGGCTTATACTGCATTCACACCGGCAGCTACAAAGATACAGGCTACGATTCTCGACATGAAGATACATCAGACATTTGTAGCTGCTACAAAAGGTACAAAAGGTTGAGCTGTTTTCAACTACAAAGGACAAAGCTACAAATATGCTGTGTAGCTTTGTATCTGCCAGTGTGAAAGCAGTATTAAGTGCTAATAGGTCCCTGGAGGGTATATGTCCCCTTCTGCAAGTGGAAACTGGATTTGAAACTGTTTATTTTTGTTTATATATGTGCGTGTGTGTGTGCCCACCAGTTTGATGTTGTCCTCTGGTCTGAGCAGGGTAAACATGGTCTGCAGATGCTGCTGGAGGTCTCCTAGTTTAGGCACAAACAGACAAGAAACATTTGCTCAGCTTTCATGTTTTCCGCTCTACCCTGAAGAAGGCAGCTTAGTCTGTCTGAAACTCTGTGTCCACAATACATTTTTGGCAGCTACGAGTGTGCAGTAACTCTTTTATTCTTCAGTGTTTATTTCGTTGGCTGGCACATCGCAGGGACTGGCGTCAATGCGTTGCACCCTTGGTAACTGTGTTTCTCTACCTCACATTTGTTTTTTTTGTGTGCATGTAAACCTCTTATATGATGTCATGTGGGTCACTGGAAAGGCACATGTCCGTCCTTATGTTTTAGTGCATAGAAAACCCATCATCTCACCTGCATGTTTGCTGCGAAGCTGTGAGAAGCGAGAGGCGGATGAAGGAGAGGAGCCGTTTCCCCGTGGCAAGAAGAGGGCAGCTCCTTTCACTGTCAGGAAACTCTCACTGATGCTGGACAGAGAAAAACAAAAAAGATAGGATGAGCAACAAAGAAAAACTAGAAATTAAATCCACACCCGAGGCAGGGAATGAATGTGAATCAGAGACCAAAAACACATTGGGAGCCAGCGAATATTTCCACATCAAACTATTCACATACAGTAGTTGGTGCCTTACCCAAATAGGTTTCTTTTACTCGCCGTGAAATATTGACCTCGTTCCTGCGTGACAGGACCTTGAGTGTACAAATGTACACGCTCTTGAGTTACAAATGGACACACTAACACTGAGGATTTTACTGCGTTTAGAGTACAGACACGTAAAAACTAAGTTTTCCCTCACGTTGTGTTCTTTCCCCAAGTGAGGAGTTGAATTAATAACACAATATCCCTGTTTGTTTTAATTTAGGCTACTTGAGAAATTGACAATGTCTGTGGAATAACTGCAATGAACTGCATGTGTGGAGATATTGGCTAAAAAAGCTTCGACTGTAATTTACTCCCATGTTTTCTTACAAAACACAGATAATGTCCTGCATAATCAAGAATGGGAAATTACGTGCATGTGTGCTCATGTTGCACAAAGATGCAAGTGTGTGTCTGTACACACAGCTGGTTGTAATAATGTGCTGGCTTAACTGTACTGGACATGGGTCATAAAATGACAAGAGGCAGGAGGAGAGAGACTCAACGAGGGGGACAGACGGAGGGTTCAGGGACTCTGGGGTCATAGCAGACGAGGGTTGTCGGGAAAACAACATAATGACTGGACCCGGACACCGGGTTCGATTCTCAGGAAGGACATAAAACTTATGGATAACAGCTTTTAAACTGTTCTCTCGCAACCAAACAGAACGAACAGCTAATCTCTCTATATTAGCTCATAAAAGGCGGGTCTCTCTCACAACAATTCTGACTTTACAAGCTTTGGCAGAGATCACATCAACTTTATGGCTCGTGGATAGATAGCTCAACATGGCAAGTTGGCATAGAGTGGGGCAGCTGCAGCCGAACACATTTGGAGCGGCTGTTAAATGAACAATACAATTATACAGTACTAATGGTAATGGAACTTTGACGCCTGACGTATTAGGCGCTCATCAAATTGCTCTGACATTTACGAGGGTTATTTCCATGCCGGGGGAAATTAATTCAAGTTGCTGTGGATAAGAATGTCCCACAAACAAAGAAAGATGGAACAGAACATTGTTTTTAAGCTTTTAGGGAGATGGGTGTAATACGCAGTAAAATCAGGAGTGTTCAGTTAACAAATGTAACCTTAATGGACCTTTAACCACCTTTAAGGGTAAAATGAACACTAAGGATTTTACAGTGTTAGCCCAACAACACCATTGACCTCTTGCTGTCCCTGTCAAAATGTTGGGGTGGGGGGTTTTGGAGATAAATATAGGCTGAAGGCTAAGAAGGCCGTATGGGAGCACAGGGGTTCGGAAAGGGTTGCATTCTATCACCTTCTCCTATGGAGAGACAAATGACAATCACATAACAGCGAAATGAGTTTAAAAAAACAACAGACTGGTTTTATGCAAACGCCTAGTTTTAAACGGGTGAGATAAGAGTAATAATAATAGTATAAATGGCAACACACTTCAAGACGTCATCGTCAGTGTTTGTTTTAAGACTGCTTGGCACTAATAAAAAAGGACCACAACGGAAAGCGCACATTTTTTTGTTCAATCAATTAATGAATTAAACCCGTGAACCCATTGCTAAGCCTGTGCTACTGCTGTGTATAAAAAAAATAAACACCTACGTTATTTATTCAGCTATTACAGTACTCCCTGTGTCAATAGGCCCAGATCCTACAGTGCTTTGTGCGATACGAGTTATTTTCAATTTAGGCATTTGGCAGGCGCTCTTAACCAGAGCGACTTACAATAAGCAAGGTAATACACGAATACTTTTGGCATTCACATTAGTGCTAGCCTGCATCGTGCACCTGTTGTGTGTAGTACAAACAACATTGACCTGTAACATCCATCTTCCTAAAGCCTACACAGACCAGAAACACCGACCATACATGTGCGAGCCTGCAGACAAGGAAATAAGATGTTATTGGCTGCTTACCATGGAATTCCCACCACACACACACCTTGCCAGGATGCTGTAATTAAGCGCCGTCTCTGTACTTCCTTAATAAACACTGTTTTCCCTCCCCAGCCCGTCAGCATCATCGGTTGCCTATCTCCATGGAGCTGAAGCAGGGCTCTGCTAACAGGAACTAGACTTTGAACTCTCTCAAGCTTAGATAAGCATAATCACTGGTCTTCTTCGGAATGGGCAATCTTACTAAGAACACAAGGGAAGCCACCACCGTGTGAAATGGGCGTGAAATGGGTGTACAAACTATGTATTTAACCACATTAACCCATATCTGGCATGTCATTATAGCCGGGCGCAGGTTAAAACAGATCTACAAGCTCACAACACGTCATAATGTGTGAGCTTGTAGGTCGGCTACTTTCAAATAGCCAAAGTATCGAATATGGCGTAAGTGGATAAAAAGTGTTCATTTGTTACTTAAGACATCAGATAGCATCTATCTATTGACACATTCACCACATCCTGAATGAGTCTTTCTGCTATGATGCCCTCAGGTGCATCTCTACCACATCAGCCACTTATTTTTTTTAAACAACATAGAGGCCTGCCAACTGCATGCGACGCCATGAGTCACAGACAGGGCAGAGCAGGGTTCTCTCAAAGAGTAAGAAGGGAGGGAAGACTTTTCCTCACACCGTTAGGTAGAGTCTGATATCTGGGATATAGATATCTCTTTCAAGATGTTGCCTCCAATGTGATCGTTCCAGTGATGGTTGCCAGGTTCGAATTTAACTGACCCGAGGTCCACAATCAACTGGTAAAGTACTAAAAGACTAGCCTGGCATTGCCAGACTGATAACGTGGATTCACTCTCACGTTCCTCCCCGGAACGTGAGAGTGCATCACGTTCCGGGGAGGAACGTGCATCAGTCTGGACTTCGGCCCATAGGGAGCCAGTATGAGAAATCAGAAAATGATCGGGCCAATCAGTGACTGCGTTTCAACTGCTGTCCGTACAACAGTGAAAAGAATCAAAATCATTTTCTGATTTCTCATACTCGCTCCCTATGGGCCGAAGTCCAGACTGATACCGGGGAGGAACGTGAGAGTGAAGTCACGTTATCAGTCTGGCCAATGCCAGGCTACTAAAAGACTACATTTTAAATAGTCTAAGTCATTGTGATAATACAGGACATAGGAATCAAAAAATCATTTCACCATGGGGATTAATCAAGGATATCTTAAAGCTGCAATCTGGAAATATCGCCCGTCTCTTGGATGCGTTTGGTCTCTCATGCGTGAGACCAGGGTTCGAATCCTTGTTAGAACATAGAAGTCACAGATTGCAGATTTAATCTTAACCCATTAAGACCTGGAACGCATCTGTGTCACTTTAGATGTCTTTGGCTATTCAAAAATATATATAAGCGCGGCTACGAGCTTGTAGATCTGCTATTTTTGAAAAAACGTGATTTATTTATTATTTTTTTTAGGATTTTTTAAAGAATCGCCTCAGGTCTTTGTGGGTTAAAGCAGATTTTTCTGTTTTGTTAAAGCAAGTGTTAAATAGCTCTATATTCTGATAGTAGTCATTGCTAAAGAGTGTTTGTTCAGTAAACAGGAGTCTCCCTGTCTCTCCTTCTCTTTAAGTAAACAGAACATACATTTTCAGGTAGGGATACCAATTGTATCCACTCAGGAGAGAGAACTCATACAGGATAAACAAGTGAAATTGTAACTTATGAGACAGAATCGGAACACTATAAAAATTGAACCCCATTTAAATGGATACTCTTGCAACCCACCTGAAAATCTATTTTCTGATTATTAAAGCGCTAAGTAGACCCCTGTTACTGATCAAACACTTTATATAGCAATAATTTCAGAATAGAGCTTTAACCTTTTAACCAAAAATAAATCTTTTACTCTAAACATAGCTTCTATGGCAACTCCTCTGTCAGCTGTTGACTGCAGCGTCTCAATGGTGTCCAAAATACACGCTGAATGCTGGCAACTAGCCTAAATAAATGGAAAAAGTAGTCAAAATGTTTTACTTAAGAGTATTACTTGAGTAAAAGTACATTATTGGTATCAAAATGTACTTAAAGTACCGAAAGTACTCATTATGCAGTGTGTCCCATTTCACAAGGTTTAAAATGTCTAAAAATCTACATCAACAGATCTACAACCTCACAACCATGAACGCATTGTGAGCTTGTACATCGGCTATTTTCAAATAGCCGTCCAATGTATATAGGGGCTGAAGTGGGCAATGTATCTTTTGTAATAATAATCAAAAGCTACCAAGTAACTAGTAACTTTTGGAAATACTCCAGTAAAATAAAAAAAGACCTCAAAATTGAACTTAAGTACAGTACTTGAGTAAATGTACTTCACGCCACTGCCTAAATATTGTCTGAACTGAACACACATGTATATCTAAACGAATCTGTCCACTGGTACCAGATTTTGTGAGAGAAGGTCTATGAAAACCAGCCCAACGTCGCTTATTTATAAGCAGACATGGCAACACCGTGTTGCCATGTCTGCTTATCATAAGCGACTTGTGGGCAGACAGATTTTGGAAACTTACTGATGGCCAGTCTTTCCTGGCGCGATGATCCCGCAACAACAGGAGCAGAAGCAGCCGACCGTGGAGCTCCGTGGCGGGGTGACGACGCCGGGAGGCATCGCCGCGTTGACCCGTCACCACAACCAGGCGGTAAACGAGATAAATAGTCTACTCCTAAACACAGGACGCCATGGGAACTCGCTCCCCGTTAAAGTTCTTGGAGGGGCGCGTGCGTGTGTGTCACGCCTATTTAAGCGGAGCGTTCAGAAATGTTAAAACAAATACAAAATAAACAATAAGACTATAGTAGTACGCGCTTCAAAACTCCCAGAACTCGAACTAATAAACAACGATAAAAGTATAAGCAACGCTCAAACGCCCCAGAACAGGTTTAATTGAAGTGAGTGAAGAAAGTAGTCCTTATCACAGGCAGGTGCTGTGTGTCTGTGCCTGAATGCAAGCATGAGGCTGCGGTAAAAATCTACAGCTGGAGAGGGGAGGAGACGGCACACATCAGCCAATCAGAGACCGGAGACAGCACACACCAGCCAATCAGAGACCGGAGACACACACAGCGTTGTAAGGTCGACACAGCACAGAGAGCACACTGATCCAAGGTCGGTTTAGTGTTGCTTTACGCCGCTGATAGAGCGCGACAGACGGGAGCAAGGGGGAACCGAATCCGATCCTAGGTCTGACTGTGACCTCAAAAGGAAACATTTTCTAACCGGCAACACCTGACACCGCGACGTGTCACGGTGTCACTCACACAACAGCACAAAAACATTGGAATAAAGATTGAGAAATCAAACAGGACTCCAGCAGCCAGGCAACAACCCGTGAGCCTGGTTGTGTGTGTGACTGGGAAGGAACATGATCTGTCCATCATGACCTGCCCATCATGACATGTCCCTCGGCCTCAATTTATGGCATGGATTGATTGCGCAGTTTGCACACTGAAGATAAATACATGATCAGTGCCACTGCCACCTGACTGAATAGCAAAACAAACAACAAACGGAAAAAAACCTGACTGAATAGCAAAACATAAACAGCAAGAAATGGAGAGAAAAAAACACACAGACATGATGGTTTATGTGTCCACAGAATCAAAGAGAGTGGAATAAATAAGTCACCCTTTCTTTCCTCTGTTATAATTGCTATTAAAAAATATATAATAAAGGCAAAAGTCCTTCACACCAATCACCATCAACTGACTTTCACCATTTCATCTAAATGTCATTCACCTAATCATCATGCACGTAAGCAAATTTAAAAAAATGAATGATAATAGCTCAGATTTAGTGCTTTTCTAAGTAAAGTACCCAAAGTATTTTTACATAAAAGAAAAGGAACCAACTTTATTAAGAAAAATAAAGAAAAATATAATAATAATCACCTCAGCTTCCTGCTCAACACAATACATCCTTTTCCTACCCCACCCATCTAAGCCTTCATCTGTTTCTCTGTCAAAAGCTTCTCTTTCTTCTGCCCACTCGTCTCCCTTTCCTAAGTGTCATTTTCATGAACCCAACGTCTGCTCAATCGCATCCCACTCTCCCATAATCTTCCGTCGGTACTCGCTCCTCTCTTGTTAAAAACATGGCCAAGTGGGACCCGGGGTACCCCTAGTCCAGTGGTTCTCAATCATTACCAGGTCAAGGACCCCAAAATTGATATGAATTTGGCCACAGACCGCCATTTGAAAACGTTTTTGTGCCATAAGTGAAGATTTGACAACATGTTTCGAAAACAGAAATTATAAATAAATCAAATGGAACTGCCTCAAGGACCCCTGGGGATCCCTGGACCCCACTTTGAGATCCAGTGAACTAGACTGAGGCAGCCGGTCCACATTATGCACAATGTCATGGGTTCAATTTAGAGCCATGTTGCATCATGGCATCTCTTGACTTCGCTCGCACGTTCCTGTCATAAAAAGTCACAAATGCGCATCTTTAATAAATACCATCATTTTCCCATTGCATTTCATTCAGCACTCTTTCATAATCATTGCCCTAGTAACCCAGGCATATTTTGTTACATCTTTTGTCAAAAAGGAGTGCCTCTGAGTCTCTGACCCTGCTTGGAATTGTGTCAGTTAGAGGGGCTTCAAGCGTTTTCCGTTCTTCCTGACCTACTTTGAATTGACTTTGGATAGCGGTGTAACTGCAGTGCCTAAACGGTCATGTGAAACAAACACAGTGGGCCAGGCCAACCCATACGCTCCCCAGCCCCAGACAGAACACTCTCGTCACCATGTGTATGTGATGCTGAACGGTACGCGTCTCCATGGTTTCATCTTCCTGTCCTCTGATTTGACCACTGACATTCAAACTGTTCAATGACAGCTGGCGAAGCGCGGAATGCCGTGGCACACATGCACACAGACACCGGAGACTCTTTTGTTGTACTAAACAGTAACTGTGTCACCACACACACAGTCACCGTAGTGATCAGAGCGCCACATAAACAACACAGGGATACCCAAGGACAGTCTCTTCACTACCTTGTCCACGTCACTAAAACTCGACCAAGACAAGTTTACTAGTCGTTTTCTATGCTTTTGTCCATTCACCTCTCTTGTATCTAGATATAACCGTTTAATTCTGTCAGTCAACAACTTTCAATAGCCAGTAGTCATTGTGAAATCTACATTAGAATGTTCAGTTCTTAACCTCATCAATCTGAAAAGGCTGGTCTCTGCATGATTGTATGAAGCAGGCAAACACCATTTTTACAGATCTGTTTATTAAATCAACTAATCGGCAAACTCCTATGATGACTTTTAGTCAACCAATCATTTCTTTAGTTGAGGTCAGCTCTTTATTGTCCACATAGAAATGGTACTAGGACACAGATATTGAAGGTGCATATAATATGACGGCTGCCAATGATAGCAGAGAAGCTCAGTATTTTGCAAGCCTCCTTTTTGGGCATGCAAAGTTTTTGAAGCCCTCTTATGACTAACGATAGGTCTGCATCTTTACCTTAAAATTGTATTTTGAAGTGGTTGTTGTTTAATGACCTTGGTCATGAAGGCTTCCTCTAGGCTAGAGTCATGGTGCAGGCTACCTCTAAAACAAACACTTCTTTGGACTCTTCACTGACCACTACAACATCTGGTGCATTGGCAGAAAGATGGGGAAGAAATGCCGTTGTTACTATTGCAGAGATGGAACATGGACGGTTTAACCCAGGAATGCTTGTACATTCTCACTAAGGATGTTAAATGTTGATATGTCCACTCCATTGCTATGAGGTCCACTATTCTGTTGTGATATGTTACTGTACATTATATATATACAGTATACAGTCATCTGTAATTATAACAGCCATTAAACATGTGCAACATTGCTTCAGTGACCTGTTCTGGAGTGTGATGGAAACAATGAGGGACCCAGGTACGTTAAGATAGAAAGATTGAGAAAGATTGAGACTGTTGTGAAGGACTTAGTCTGGCTTTTTTTTAATACTTGTGATTTGTAATTAAAAACACAAAACTAGGCAATCTACAAGCTCACAACTGCGACGCGTTAGGAGCCTGTAGATATTTACGGTGTGCAACCCCTGTGCACAACTAAGTATAACTCAGTGTTTACGGTCAATGTGGCAATATCCTCATATGGAATATCCTCATATGGAATGAGCGAGAGACGGAACAATCAGCAGAGGGAAGACATGCAAGTTTCCCCTGAAGTTTTAGTCCAGTCCACGGTTGTTAGATCCACCCGTATGTGTTAGCAGATGCCTGTGTCCACCGTATGTGGCTACCGACTTGATGGAGCTGAGGGGGTCAGTTCAAATGTCTGCCGAGACCCTCACAGTCCCACAGTCAGTCCATGCCCACTCCTGTCTGATAGCATTCAGCTTCAGAGGCAGTGGGTAACTGTCAATCGAGTGCACCCTGGATGTGAACGCAGACAAGATGATGTTAACTTGCTCCTTCCTTCTGCAATGTTGTTTTAATGTTTTAAATGCAATGTTTCAAATCCTAGATTAAGTGCATGTGTCATGGAGAGAGTATCAGCATACACGTATGGGTTTCATTGCTACTGTCAGGGGCCAGGGCATGTATCAGCTTTTCACACTCACTCACACACACACACACTAACTATCCTATTAATTATGCCAACCTTATCAGCTGTTTAGTGCCGCATGCATCATGTATTAGCAGGAAGTAAAGCCGATTTGATTATTTACTAATCAAGCTTCCCTGTGGCGTGACAAATGGTGTTGTGTTCATTGTTATGCTGACTGCATACAGTATATTAGGTAGCAGAACAATTTCGTTGCCTTTTCCTTCTTCTCTTCTCTGCAGAGGTATGGCACATAAAATACACCATTGGTTCTCAAATGTTTTAATTTCTCATAACTCTGAGTGTACAAATGGAACCAGATTTACAGACTTGTAAGGGTCCATTTGAAAACCCGTCAAGGAACCTGTCCTTGAAATGTCTTTAAAGACAGGCATAGTAAGCAAAACCAAGCACCAAATCATTGTTTCATTCACCCATGTGACCTCACCTAGGTTATATTATGGTTTCATATTTTATCTTAGTTTGTGACTCAGTCATTTAGAGTCTACTAGTCTAGACATCCCAGTCTCAATTAGCATATGCACCACACCTCATGCTTGTGTTGACAAATTTGACGAAATTGACAAAGATTATAATTAAAGACATTTTCAGTTTTAGTTGATCTATTTAACCAGGGACCTCACACGTTCATTCTTAATTCCGACTCTCCCGCTGTCCTTTAGTGCCTCCACTGACAACGTCACTGCTTCGACTGACGTCACCATTCCTCTGACGTGCTGTATGTTAATTGGTAGGCACTGCAGTGCTCTGCACTTACGCAGGACAGCAGCAGTGTTGCAGACATGTGACTGGTGATGCTGAATCCACCGACCTCTATGACAAGACAGCTGCACCTACGTAGGCCAACGCCAGTGAGATTCTTCCTCACAAAGCTCTTTGAAAAGCACACAAAATGTGTCACTTCAATGAGCAATCTGGCATTCTCAGCAGATTAGTCTTTAGTTTTAGTCTTTGTCAATTTGGTCTAATTTGTCAACACAACAAGCATGAGGAGGCATTGGTGCATATTTCCATTGAGACTGGGATGTCTACATGAATGTGAGACTATTGTCTTCACAAAGGGATATTTGTATTGTATACGTGACTAACTTCTTAAATCTTGCCCCTGAAAAATACCCCCATATATATATATATATATATATATATATATATATATATATATATATATATATATATATATATATATATATATATATATATATATATATATATATATACACACACACATACACA
Organism: Gymnoscopelus braueri; assembly: GCF_963280865.1. NCBI lineage: Eukaryota > Metazoa > Chordata > Actinopteri > Myctophiformes > Myctophidae > Gymnoscopelus > Gymnoscopelus braueri. The sequence continues at coordinate 34,207,494 of NC_137609.1, forward strand.
TACACATACATATAATGAAAATACATTTGTAAAACTATATGTTATGCTCTGTAAAAAACAAACAAATCTATAACTACATGTATGCAATTTACAAAATGTTAAATTAGAGTTGTGTGATCAACCCAAGACAGAAAGGAAAAGTCTATAACAATCTCATCCTATTAGTGGTTGCCTGTCTGAATTTAAACCATATCTTACACTGTATTGTCCCTGTCTGATTACAGTCTCACAAGGGTTGGACGGTCCAGCACAAATCACATGGGATCACTTTAACCCAACATTTAAACAAGGCATGTGTCACTTCTGCCGTGGTGGCCACAGTACATTAATGCGACTGATGTCCTCTTCTAACCCAATCAGTTGAAGCTTGACGCATTGTGAGCTTGTAGACTGGCTATTTCTGCCATGTGACACCATTGCATGACAAAGCAAATGATAGCCTTAAGAAAATGTAACCATATTAAATCCAACCACTCAAGAGTGTTAGAGAAGAAGTGTAGTGTAGAGAGAAAAAGGAGCCGATCAAGTATAGAGCCACCCTGCTGAACTAAGTATATAGGGTTTACGTGGTTGAAGGCTTTTTGTAGCTTTTTAATGATGACACTTTATATTCTTTAAATTTAAAGGAGGTGGCAATGTCAAAACAAAATCTTAAAACATGGTCCTTTTCATATCCACACTTCCAAGTTCCAACTTGCATGTTTAGCACCAATTTCTTGGCCTGATGTCCTCTATTCATCCATTATGCTTTTTTCTTTTAAAATCTCAATGGATTCATTCATTCTTGAAAGGGAAAAAGTGAAAGCCACCAGCAGTAAATCTCTCAACAAGCTGCAACGTGAAGCTGACCACACCGTGGGAGAGATGGACCGACAGTCCACAGTGGAAGTGAGAAATGTGCTCTGATGTTCTTGAGGTCTGAAGTGCCCACGTCATTGGCCAGAATATTCGTCATGATGGCAAATATACCTTCTCACTAACTATATCCATATATATATATCTATTTATATAGATAAAATATATATAGATATAGATATATATATAGATACATTGTGCTATTTTAGCCTATTGTGACATGGCCAGAATAGGTTAAACATAGGTTAACCCATTTAGGGCGGGAACCCCTATTTGTAACTTTACCTTTCAAGACGGGAACCCCTTATGGGGTTGTTATTGCTATATACAGTATATAGCAACATCATCTTTTTTCGACATTTTTGAATAAATATACGTTTTTCAGAAAACCTAGGTCAGGATTTAGAAGGCGTTTTTAGAATCGGCCTCAGGTCTAAATGGGTTAAACAGTAAAGAAAGTTACTGATGTCTGAACACAAAGTACATTTTATAAAATATAAAATGTAAACTCTGATAGCTTACAAATGGAAATTTGGAAATTATGGATAAATAAACACTGAGGATTTTACTGTGTACACAGTGACCATCATGTAACTACTGTAACTGTAAAGCCCAGACCACATCAAGGATTCGCAATGCGACAAAACCGTAGCAGAACATTGCAGAGGTAGCCCTGTCACAATTATTACATAATCGCCTAATCGCGATTATTTGAGATAATTGCAATTATTTTTGCATAATCGTTTCCAGGTTGAAAAAGGGTCATACATTTTGAAACATATTTAACAAATAGTGGAAATAGCCGATACAAGCTCACAATGCGTCGCATCGCAACGCATTGTGAGCTTGTAGATCGGCTATTTCCACTATTTTGTAACAAATTGTGAGAAAATATTAAATATGCTGTATTTTGGCCGCAATACAATATTTATTTCGATATCTTTATCGGCCAGTGTCAGTCATTTATTTGTGTATTTACGTTTTTTGTCATATCTGCCCTCATGCAACTTTTGTTTACAAGGCCCAAAAGTCACACAATTAAATCGTTAATCGCAATTAAATTTGTAATCGTGACAGCCCTATGCTGAGGGCGAGCTTTGTTAGTGCACTGCGGATTTGTAGCGGAAGTTGAGAGTTGTGTAAGTCCCGGGAAAGACGCGCTGTGATTGGCCAGTAGTCACTTTGAGTGTCAGTTGGGGCAAAGGCAGTCCCCACAACATCATTTACTATTCTGTGCCTATCGGTACATAACTCGGACGGGGCTGAGTAGGCTCAAAGCGAACTTCGCAACGTTCGGCACGGCAGCGGTGGTGCCTCTCGTGGCTCAAGTTCGCTTGAGACTGCGCCCCTCCGTCGCGGTCCGGTCCAAAACTATACTTTATCGGCGAAAAAAAGTAGTCCGCGTAGTAGTTGGAAAAAGTAATGTCCCAAGCAGGAGTCGAACCCAGACTCCCAATAGTAGAAGATTGGAAGTCTAATTATTAGCGAGGTGCGCCACCTGTGGCCAGTGCTGAGGGTATTCGGGCTGTATTAGAATGTGACGTCCTAACTCTTCTAATGTAGAAGAAAAAAGTCCCGCCCGCGCGCCCGTCCAATAGGGGACACCCACTACAAATCCGCCCTGCATTACCATATATAGCATGTTGAGGTCTGAATGACCCCGTTGGAGGTCACCGAAAGCAGCGCAAGTGATTCAACTTGTCCAATCTCAAACAAAACCTGTCCAGTCGTAAAGCACAGTTTTAGGATTCTGTTGCAAGTGGTTTCATTTTGCGAACCACTTAAACCCCATATGGTTGGGCGGAGTCCCTCAGGGCTCTACGCTAGAGTATTTTCTGTTTTCGCTCTGCATTAAATATTTTCGCTGAAAGTTTTCCCTCAGAATATGGATCCTGGGTTTACTGTAAGTTTGTTAAGTAACAGTTACTCAAGACAAGAGTAGTCTTGAAAGAAATCCACTTTTCAAGCTTGTTACTTGTTTTACTTGAATAGTTTTCAACAAAAGTAATCTTCTACATGTTGCAGTAGGACAATATTCATTCCACCTGCTTTTCACTATACATTCATTGCCGTATAACCATCTTGCATATACTGTTCTCCTCTATTCTCACATAATAATATTAGAGATTGGATTGTAGATACAGGAAGGGGTACGATCACAGTGCTGAGCAATTTCTTACATAACTTTTAACACGTTTTTGCATTGAGTGTGTGCCGTAATCTGCATAGGTTTTGCATATATGCAATATCTATTATGTGGTGACATTTTCTTCACCCAGAGAAAAACAAATCAACACTCGCACACTGAGGGCTCCAATACGATAGATGCTTTATTGCAGCACAAAAAAAAGAAGCTGTGAAGCTCAAAGCTCTTCCTCAGACATGCACACATGAGGTGTGCATGTCGTTTCCCTTTTTTTCATTTCTTCACCCAATCATTGTAACATGAAGCTGTAAGAATATACTCAAAGCATTAGCAAGATCCAGGTTTTATTATTTCTCTACTAGGTCATGACTCGTACACCTTTCCTCCTTGGGACATGCAGCTTGCGTCACACAAGCATGATCCAGTGTTCCAAGGAGGGCTGACTGTGACACACAAGTTTGTGTGTCACAGCCATTCACAGTAAACAAACCTGTTCCCCAGAATTATGTGATTGCAGCGTGGTTACAGTTTATAGCCATTTTAACCCATTAAGACCTGAGGCTGATTCTACAAGTGCCTTCTAAATCAGTAGTTCTCACACATTCAAGATGTTGAAAATGTTTTCAAAAATAGCAGATGTAAGCTTGCAGCGCGTCACGGCTGTGAGCTTGTACATCTGCCATTTTTGAATAGCCAACGCTAAAATCGAAAATGACACAGATGCTTCCCCGATTTTAATGGGTTAATGACCGCACACATTAAAATCTTCAGTGCTAATTTAACTCTGATTAGTGTAAATGTAACCACATGGATGCTTACGGGTCCATTTGATTACACTTGTGCACTCTTGGAGTTACAAATCAATAAATCAATACATTAATTAATGTATTTTTTTACTATACATTCAGTAACATGGTAATATGGTTGCTATACATTTTCTTTTTTACCCAATTCTATTTTAGTATAACAGAATTGGTTGCGAGACTTGCGGCATTTGCTGATAGTAGGTATAATAATTATACCTCACATATATTATATCAGCAAATGCTATTCTAAAATACTGGAACAAAGCTGTTCAATTTGCTGTTTTTGCCCAAATGGTGCTTCTGTCATTCTGCCTTTTTTAACTTTGCCAAACAGCGCTGATCGGTCATTGCCGTTAGTCCTCCTGTCCATGATCAGTATGGATGATTGACTACAGGTGACAGCAGCAGCCCCTGTGTCAGGCACAGTGATCCTGACTTGAAATGACACCAAACTACTAGCTCTCCAAGAACGACGGCAAAGCAGAATCACCTGGAGGGGAGTGGAGTCAGTGCCTGTCTGCTTCGCAACACCTCACCCACATGCACACCCACACACACACACACACACACACACACACACACGCACTCACACACAGACAGACACACACATTATATACATTCCATACGTACCCCAGGCCGTACATGTGAAACCACATTCTTTGCAACTGAATGCCCACTCAAATGTGCTGACATCTACACCATAAAATCTGCAGTGTTCGTTTAACTTTTAAACAAACTTTTCAAGAGTCACTCCAGACTTTCTTGTGTGGCAAATGGACCGTCTGTAGTCTTCATCCATCATAAGCTGTCAAGAGTATACAAAATAAACTCAAAACCTTCCCATTAGGGCAATATATAACAATAACGTATTCACTCCCTATCCAATATGAGTGAAAAAGTCATTTATCACAATAAAGTGTTAATTTAACCATTTGCAATGTAACCCATCACATATACACAGGCAAAATGTATTGCACGTGCTCATGTGTAAAATGTCACGGTGTACATGTTCCATGGGTCGGATGGAATAACGAAACAGGCTGGAGGATGATGCAAGACATGAAGGCAACCGTTAGGTTCCACTGTAAATGTCACCCTAAGGAAAAAGGGGAGCCGGCACATGTGTGGAGTGTTAATCGAGGAGTGTGAACCCCCTCTGATGGTGTAGTAATCTCCCCCGGACAGGAACATTTGTTCCGTGAACACACGAAAAAGGACTGTGTTCTTTTAAAATGTATTTATTTTATAATTAACCTGAGAAAATGACACTGAACATGAGACAAAACCCTGGACATACAGTAAACAGCTTTATTTATAATTTGTAGTGCACCAGTGCTGTGCCACACACCAGAAACAGCTGATCTACATGCTTGCATTGCGATGCGGTGTGACCTTGTATTTTGTCTATTTTCAGGGTGTGACACGGCACGCAACCAAATATAAATCAGGCATAAGGCAGACAGGAGCCCAGGGCAGAACAATCATTTTGAATTAAAGTAAATCACGATTGAATCTAATTCACTTCTCATTCCCGTGTGCACACACACACACACGCGCATGCCACGAACACACAGACGCCTGCACAGAGCTCCACCGTTTGAATATAGATTTCACTCCCAGCTGCACAAATACAGAAAGCTCTCTCAGTTCGATAGCACACAGCTCCAATGACCAGAGAAACACGCTCTAAACCTGGGCGTGGCCAGTAAATCTCTGACCCACGATCAGCTCAGCAGTGTAACTCCCCTGACCCAATTATCAAATCACTGACACAAAGGGGAGGTGCTGCTCTCTAGTGGACAGCCTGAAGGACTGCAGTTCGTCATACTGTGCACTGGTACATTCAAGGGTTAGGCATTCGGGATGAGGTTGTCCAGGGCCAAATAAAACAATGGGAGTGTAGGATGACTGCAGCAAGAGTCAAGACTGGATTCACGCGTATCTAGAACAAATAAACATAATGTGCAGCAGCAGGAAACTGTTATTTGATAGCTGATGATGAGCCTGGACTCAGTTTGCAACTGTGGCTGACTGGAACAGGATGAACCTGATTTTCAGCACACACAGCCAGCTAGCTCCCATAGCCCCTAGGCCTTCACAATAGCCACGATGGCCCTTTGTACCGTCAATGCAAGCACTGTACGGGCGCCACACATGGATGCAAGGGTATCATGTGACGTGATGTCACAATTTGCGATGTCAAAATGACTATTGTTTTTTTGGGGGGGGTTTTGTTTAGCCCATTAAAACCAGGAACGCATCTGTGTAACCACTTTAACCATCATTTTATACTTTGGCTATTCAAAAATAGCAGATATACAAGCTGAGCTTGTACATCTGCTATTTTTAGAAAAATCGTGAAAATGTGTGCAAATATTTGCATATATACACATTTAAAGCGAACTTTTTAAACTCAAATCTTTGCTTCTGGTGGGTCCCTGGAACAACATATTTTGAGATGGGGGTCCGCGGCCAAATACATATCATTTTGGGGGGTCCTTGACATGAAAAAAGAACCACTGATATTACAGCAACATAACTTTCTTTCAAAAAAACTGTTAGGATTTAGAAGACGATTTGTAGAATCCCCCAGAAGTAAAGAATTTAGTAAAAAAAAATCGTTTAAAAAAAAGGGGGGAAAAAAGTATTTGCACACATTTTCATGATTTCCCCCCAAAAAATTGCAGATCTACAAGCTCATAGAGCGGCACTCGGTGCCGCACTATGAGCTTGTATATCTGCTATTTTTTAATAGCCCAAAGAAATCTAAAAATAGGCCACAGATGCGTTCCCGGTCTAAATGGATTAAGGGATGTTGACAAGACGGGGGGTCTTTTGAAACGTTTGCCATCGCAGATGGTCAGAGCTGTGTGTCGACGGTCAGAAAGCGTGATCAATAGTGATGTCACAGAGGGACAGCTGGTCAGCAGTGATGTCACAGTGTGGGTAGGCCTGTCACAATTATTACATAATCGTCTAATCGCAATAATTTTAAATAATCACTCATTTTTGCATAATCGTCATAAATCGCTTCCACGTTCAACATTTTCCACAAATTTTCAAATATAAAAAAAAAGCAGAAATAGCTGACCTACAAGCTTACGAGCTTGTAGATCTGCTATTTCTGCTGTATGAAATTGTTAAATATGTCAATAATTTCTTTGTGTATTTCAGTTATTTCTAATATCTGCCCTCTGCAATTTTTGATTACGAAGACTAAAAGGCTTCATATGTTCCAATGTTCAATGCCAAACACACAATTAAATCGTAAATCGCAATCATTTGAGGGACAATTAATCGTCAACTTAAATGTGTAATCGTGACAGCCCTAAGTGTGGGACAGTGGGACACTTCTTACCTCCTTGGATGAGATCGACGGTCATCGTCCCCACTGCCGGACTCCTGGGGAGAGCAAGGGAGAGAGAGACACGCGGAATCAGAGAGATTAACATTTTACAAAATATATGTATCATTATATCAGCGTAAAATATGACTTTAACAAACCCCAGCAGTGATGGTTGTGGGGAAAGCTACGCAGAAATAACAACACTTTATTTTCAGTGGATGCTCAGCCATCAGATGGGCGAAAATAGCAGATCTACAGGCTCACAAAGGTGAGCTTGCAGATCAGCTATTGTCAGCAAAGAGATTTGGTGTTGAGCAACAACAAAACAAGGAGGGGGCCTGCCTTGTGTAAACCCTTGGGGTACTCCAGTCAACAAATAGGGTTTGAGTGTTCACACGGCCGACCTGCCCCCAAGCACACCAACTGCGCCTAACCTGAACATGTTTCCCTCGACCAAACGGCGTCGATCGCGGGCGGTCCAGTGGCTGATTATCAGTGTAGTACTGTACTTAAGTACAATTTTGGGGTATTTTTTACTTTACTGGAGTATTTCCAATGTTCAATACTTTTACTTCTACTCCACTACATCTCAGAGGCAAATATTGTACTTTTAGTCCGCTATAATTATTTGAGAACTTTATGGTTACTAGTTATTTTGTAGATTTTGACAAAACATACGTTAACTACTTCAGCCCAAGCTTACAATGCGCTGCGATGCGACACATTGTGAGCTTGTAGATCTGCCATTTTCAAAAGATTTTTATACATTTTGAACTTGTGAAATGGGGACATTCTGCATAATGAGTACTTTCTATTTTTGAACTTAAAAAAAAAAGTACATTTTGAATTCCGGACTTTAAGTATTTCTACATTGTGGTATTTATACTTTTACTAAAATATGTGAGTACTTTTTCCACCACTGCTGATTATCCACTACCTACTTTATGTACAACAGGTGAATTACATCCTCATGACTAGTTCCATTACATATTGACATTTGAAACATCATGTGACATCATGAATTACATTTTTATTTAGATTCCAACAGCCAAGTATGTTATGGGTGACAAAAAGGCAACACAAAGGGCTGCATTAATTACACGTCAGACATACCGTATGAAACGGAATGGTTTCATTTTAGAAGGGGGAAGTCCAGAAGGAAGCCACGCAGTAAAGCCGCCGGTGTAAATTTAACTTTGAGAGAGTGTACGAATGTAACCAAATGGACCCGTAAGGATCACTTTGGTTACATTTGTACACTTTAGTTTCAAGAGTTCCGAATTTTACAGCACACTGACAGGATTTGACTTACGTTGCAAGATAAAGCGAACACAATTCTTTCTTTTGAACTTAATTTAATAGTTTCTTACCGGGTGAAACTTTCACGTGACGCCAGCACTCACAGGAATGTCCTTACGGCTATTTTATTTAGTTGGCATGGACACTTGGGCAGCAACAGTACATGCATGCATTTTGGCACAAAAGCCAGCAAAAGCTGAGGAAGGCTTTTGTGCTGGAACGCGTATATTTACCTGTATGCAGCTGCCCGTGCCAACTAAATTAAAGTGCCTTAAGGACATTTCTGTGTGGGTTGGTAATTTGGTATTCTCTTTGATTGAGGATTTTACCTTAGGCCACGTAAAGTGTTTTACAGCAAAATAATCATCCCATCAAAACAAAACAAAAAGTGTACACACAGACACACATGCAGGTACGTGAACACAGAGAGGTGGAAGCGAGCAGATCTCTGAACTACAGAGCAGAGGGCACCAGTGGAAGAGGAGGGACATAAGAGGGAAGAGCAACACAACTTAGTTCACTCACTCTCTCCAGGAAAATGACCTCAGTCTGTTTTTAAGGTGTGGCCGGTCAGAGAGAAATATATTCACACATGCACAGACACACAAACAAAACAAAAAAGGGGGAGAGGGAGGGAATGAGCTAGAGAGACAGACAGAGAGAAAAAGATATGACCGCATTTCAGGAAACTGCAAAATAAAAGGCCTCTCAGATTCACACAGGCGGTAAAATCTTGAGTGTTCATTTCTCAGAGAGGGTAAAAATGTAACCACACATTCATTACAGTCGTACACTCTCTGATTTACAAATGGATAAACAAACACTGAGGATTTTACTGTATAGGCTTACTGGCAGATTGTTTATCTACCAGTAAGAGAACTACTACTTTTAGTGGGTGCACTGTAAAATGGCATAATTTAACATAATTCTTTATTTTTTTACAAAACCAACCACCTGCCCTATAGAAAGGAAGCCGGCTGGCTGAATGGCTGAATTGCTGAATGGCTGATCTGGCTGATCGTGATGAAGCGATGATGTTGAACTGACATGATGCCATGTTTTGTTCAGACATGGGCTCTTGTTTTGCATCGGTACAAACAGTGGGCTGGGTCAGTGAATACTTGTGTATTCCGCAATAGAAGTCTACCTTAAAAACGTGGTACTATAGGCTACGATCTCCATCGTGCTACTGTAGCTCAGATAGTATTAGGCGTAGCCGCGACGCTGAGAAGAGCCAGTGATTCTTCGGGAGGACAAAGTTTGCATGCATGCAAAATCTCTGAAAGGGCTTTTTTACAAACTTTATGGAAATATATGAGGTTTAATGGACTGCCAAGGGATCAACAGCATCCTGTAAGGCAGCCTGAGGTGTGGAGGTTAGTCAGCCCTACCCTTGTAGTCACAAGTTCTCCAGAATATGAAGGAACATCAGGTTAAGACTAGCTAAGATTCTCCCCTCAAGGGCAAAACCGTGTGTGTGTGTGTGTGTGTGTGTGTGTGTGTGTGTGTGTGTGTGTGTGTGTGTGTGTGTGTGTGTGTGTGTGTGTGTCAACCATTTAAACCCTATAGCCTTTATATAATTTGTAGACTGGTGTCCCTTAGAGAATCTATACTAGTCTAGGTCCCCTCCTTTCTCCACCATATCTCTTTGCTGAAAATTGCCAATATACAAGCTCACAACGCATTGCAAGCTTATGGATCGGCTATTTTCACTGAATGTTGTCCCCCCAGAATAGGGACACTTGATCGATTGAACACTTTATTAGTCAGAAATGTAAACGGCACAGTCGGAGACATTAGGGCTAACACAAAAAAAGTCCTAGGGACTTGTTTCCAAACTTTCCATTGTGGTCCTAAGGTTCAAGGGGTTAAAGGCCCTTACTGTTGACACATACCAGTGCAGTTAGACAGGTTCAACACAAGGTAATCAGCCAGCAGACATCACATGAGACACCTCACGAGAGACCTCAACCACACATGACATTTACAACAACACCCAGGAAAACATTGGCCTGTGTACTTGTGTATGTTCATGTGTCGTAGACTCGTAACTAACTGGTAACCGGAAAAGCCTAAGCCTTCACTTCCAAGAAAGCCACTACCCCCAAGAATCCCATCCTGCTGCCCTGCCTCCCTCCATCGTCTCTATCGCTAATAAGCGTCTGTAAAAATGCACGACTGTAAGGTCAACGTCGTGTGGAGCAAAATAGTCACTAAAGAAAGTAACTTGTGGAACCTGTTTGGCTCTAAGAATTCCGCAATGTCAATGACAGGATGCCATCCATGAAGAACACGATAACACACAACATGTTGTGACATATTGTACTTGGACAGTGCTGTGACATATTGTACTTGGACAATGATGTAAAGTAACTAAGTAGATGTACTCAAGTACTGCACTTAAGTACACTTTTTTTTTTTTTACTTTCTTCAGTATTTACAACTTTTACTTTAATATATATGCACTTTTACTCCACTACAATTATATGAAAACTTTAGTTGCTCTGTAGATTTTGATTATTATTACAAATGCACAATGAGTACTTTTACTTTTGGTACTTTAAGTATATTTTGATGCCAAAGCTTTTGTACTTTTTGAATACGGGACTTCTACTTGTAACAGAGTATATCGAAATTGCAGTATTGATACTTTTACGTAAGTAAAACATGTGAGTACTTCTTCCATCACTGTACTTGGGCAACGAAACGCCATCGCGATTTTTGATCTCGAACTTCACGGCGAGGAGCAGGAGAACCGATGGGGGTGGGGGGGGGGGGGGTTAGGTTGGCTTCAGGTCGGTCCATATCATTTGTACAAGGTACTTTGGTCCTCGTCAACAAGAAGCGATAAACTACACTGTCAGAGTGACCTATAAAAAGACAGACAGACAGACATTCAACGTCACACATGGGACAACTAACAGGAAGTGGAAGAAGTTGTGTGGGGGGAAACACACACACACACACACACACACACACACACACACACACACACACACACACACAGTCACAGTCACACACACATGCTGCACAGGAACACACAGACAGTGTCTGTTCATTATTTTCACTGCCAGGGGTGTTTCTGTTGTAGAACATGTACAAAGTCACAACAGGACTGCCACCTGCGCCTGTTTTGCATTGACACTGACAGACACACAGACACACGGACACACACACCTCCCAGACAGTCCCCTCCATTTCAACCAGACAGAGAGACAGATACAGTACAAAGATAAAAAAGGTACAGATGCTCACATCTCTCTCACACACACACACACACACACACACACACACACGTGACACACACAAGAGTACATAAGTTGTTTACATACCAAGGAAAGACAGACAACAATACCTACAATAACGCAAGGAGGACCAGACACCCGCATTCAGTCACAAGGTGCTTATTACTAGTGGAGGAGCAGGAAATGTTTCTTACTGTACAGAACAAGCCACACTAAAGCCTTGTTTGGGTAATACAAACACACGTCTTCAGATCAGAGCTGGCAAAACGTTGCTATTTAATTGTTTTACATCATAACCATATGATGAATGTGCATACAAACAATATCAAGTGTTTCTCACTCTTGGAGGGTGCATTTTCAGGTCACTCCTCATGCCCGGGGTATAAATTTGCCAAACTCCAAAACTTCCCAAACTCCAACACTTAGAAAAATTATCACCTGCTCGGAATGTATTGACAGAAAGTAGCTCATAGTATGTATACAAACACTTTGCAGATAGAAAGAGGATAATCCAAGCTTTCCGTACAGCTGCAATGTTGGTGAGTTTATTTAATACAATCAGATCGGACTTTTCTGTTTGGATGAATGGGCTGTCAAGGGTTGGTATTGCAATTACTAGATTCAAGATATAAAGAATAGGATCTAAGAGTTGCTTGCGGCTAGGTATATATATGCACAGTAGCCTATATGAAGATCTATCATACCACAATAAAAAAGAACCCCCTGACCAGCTTGAGGATCTGAATACTAGCTGGCAAGTGTCTATTGTCCTCCCCAGAGCAGGAAGACAGACAGACAGTACAACGGACTGGTTACAATGTTGCTGATCTTTGGACAATATATAATATACATTTTTACAGTTGCAACTGTAACAACTCAAAAACGAACACGCATGCGCAAGAGTACAAAGGCAAAAGGAAAGGCAACAGCTTTATGACAGCAGAGCAAAAACAGCGGAAATCGGGCCCTTACAACCAGTGTTGCCAGATTGTGCGAGAGAAACAAGCAACCAGGGTCTATGAAAACAAGCCCCAAAGAAGGCCACATGAGCACTCTAATCCTATATACAATAGCTATTTGAAAATAGCCAATCTACAAGCTCACAGAGGGCTTGTAGATCTGCTATTTTCAAAGAAAAATCTTGAAAAGAAGTTAACATTGTAGGAATATTTTCAAATCCACAAAATCTTGTATGTAAAAATATTTTCAGAAGGTTGGGTCTACAAATGCATATTAATTTCTGGGTCCTTGGCATGAAAATGTTTGAAAACCACTGGTTTATAAACGACATTTAGGAAACAAGCCCAAACAAGCAACTACACTTAGGAAACAAACAAGCCCAAAAAAACCCGCAACCACCAATATTTACATGCCACTTCACAGAAAAACAAGCCCAAAGTCACTTATAATAAGCGGACATGGCAACTTTGGCTGGAGGGTGGGGGGGGTTGACTTGAATGTCGGCTATCATTATTATTATAGGCGCTTTGCTTCTTACCGAGACGCAGGGGCTGGAGCTGGTGCTGGGGGTCGGAGAACGCTGCACGGTAACCAGCGCCATTCATTCAGTCAGCAGCTGGGAAACGGATACCTGAGCAGAGAAAGCGACGACGGCGAGACGGACATAATAATGGTTATATTGGTGGAGCCCGGGCGGCGGGTTGAGACGGCTTGCTTCTCTCTCTTCTGTCTACTCTCTCTCTCTCTCTCTCTCCTGTCTCCTCCCCGGCTGGTTCCGCTCTCTCTGCCGAGCCTTCTGCGCGTGCGCAACGGCGTCCTGGCTGTCAGTTCCCATTAACCGTTCGTGTGCCGGAGACCACGCGTTGCCATGTCCGCTTATCATAAGCGACTTTTGGCTTGTTTTTCTGTAAAGTTAAGCTTGTAAATATTGGTGGTTGTGTTTTTTGGGGGGCTTGTTTCTAAAGTGAGGTTGCTTATTTGGGCTTGCTTCCTAAATGTTGTTTAAACCAGTGGTTCTCAAACATTTTCATCAATTTGTCCACAGCCCCCCCCCCCATCTGCAAATATTTTGTGCCAGGGACGCCCCTCCCCCTCCCACCCCCATACAAGATTTGTGTTTTTTTTTTCAACATTACCTCTTTTTTTCCCTAGATTATTTTTCTTTTTTGAAAATAGCAGATTTACAAGCTCTCAACGCGTTGTGAACTTGTAGGTCGGCTATTTTCAAATAGCCGTAGTAGCCTACAGTCGCTTCTTTTGGGCTTGTTTCTTTCGCAAGATCTGGCAACACTGCCGGAGACAAGCGGCAAAGACAGTACACTGTCGGATGAAAACCTCGTATGTCCAAAACTGTTACTTTTCAGGATTAAAAAAAAAAAAAAAAAAAAAAAGCAGATCTACAACAAGCTCAAAACGCATCGCATCGATCTGCTATTTTTGCTACTTTTGTGTGACACTGTATTGTGAGTAAAGTAGGCCATCAATTTACCAAAAAACATTTAAAAATGAAAATATGGAGGTTTCTGAGGTTTCTGCCTGACAGCAACGACATACACAGACTGGGATCAGTTCATGTTGCGGTTTTCATATCCGTCCTAGAGCGGATACGGAAACATTCTGTGCTCGCTTATGTGTGTGTGGATGGAAATTACCGGATACGGTAGGCGGGCTCCAGACTAGATCTGACCACAGAGCAGAGAATAGAAACCAGGCTTTCCACACGGGTACACAGCAAGAGCAAAAATCCTGGTGACGCGAGGTTACAGTCAAATACTCTGGTCATTTTGCTCTGGGTCTGACAGTGTATAGATATAGCCAAACTTACCAAATGGACTCTTAGGATCCTTTTGGTTATATTTGTGCACTCTCGGAGCACAAATGGAAACATGAACACTGAGGATTTTGCAGTGTAGCCTACTGTTAGTTCTGTCCCTTTGGACCCAATAACTAGGAGTGACAGTATTTGCATTATTTTGTATGACAATCCCAGCAGTCAGTCAGTCTGTCCCTTTGGCAATGAATGCCCACTTTAAAGTCTGTGTCTGTTCAAGAAAAGCGTTGCCCAGCCATTTTGTATGCTCAGTTTAATTTGAGGACCTCTAGGGTTAATATTGCTGGGACTGAGAGTCATATGATCTATCACACATTGAAGTGGGAGTAGTAGGCCTATTGATGAGGATATTCAGTGAGACCTGCGGTGTCACATGCCTGCCTGAACCTGCACTGTCTGCTACTGTAGCATGCTCTGCCTGTAAGGCACAGATCAGATATGGGGCAACCTCGCCTACCTGCATGCACGATCAGATGTGAACTGTGTGTGCAATAATCAGCGGCATCATCATTTTTTTTACACACACATACACACACACGCACACGCACACACACACACACACACACACACACACACACACACACACACACACACACACACACACACACACACACACACACACACACACACACACACACACCAGTGGTGGAAAGTAATTTATTACATTTACTCAAGTACTGTACTTAAGTACAATTTTGAGGTACTTTTACTTTACTTGAGTATTTCCAAATTTCAAAACTTTTACTTCTACTCAAATACACCTCAGAGGCTAATATTGTACTTTTTTACTCAACTACAATTATTTGAAAACTTAAGTTACTAGTTACTTTGCAGATTTTAATTATTACAAAACATACATGTGATGCGACACATTGTGAGCTTGTAGATCTGCTATTTTCCAAAAGATTTTTAATACATTTTATACATACCTTGTGAAACGGAACATTCTGCATAATGAGTCATTTTACTTTTGGTACTTTAAATATATTTGGATGCCAATGTAGAGTTGGGGAGTTAAAAAGCAGCTGCTTTAATCACCGGTAGAGTCACCATGGCTCTCTGATCTCATTTGAGAGAAAGGCTTTTAGCAGTTTAGCACAAATGTGAGGTGTGTGTTCTTAACCACTTAAACCTTTATATACTTTGACCGGGGTCCCCCATGGGTCTATAGGGGTCTGTGGTAACAGGAAAGGAAGATTGATGGGCACCTCAATGTTAAATTCTGATTGCAGGTTTAAGACTGTTCATCTGACAAACTACTTGGTAAACCACGTCATGGCAAAACGATCAAGTTGTGAGATTGGCAGAAGTTTCTTTACTTGTGTTGTTGGACATGGCCTTTGGCCTGATATTTATAGTCTTTAAAGCTCCATTGCACAATACTACGCCACCACCTACTGATAAACAAGAGGAATTATGATAACAAGCTGTTGTGTTTCAAAACGAGACAGATCTTCCCCTGGCTCCCCAGCCCCTTCATACGTCATGCACCCAACGGACCAAAACCAGTTTTATGATCATGTCCTGTGTGTTATCATGTAGAGACTGAGGGTTTCATTTTTCATTCTTCCAAAAGATAGTTACAGAGACAAACTTTGAAATTCAAACATACTTGTATTGAACTATTATACAAATTGTCTACAAAAGGTGCCATCTTCATGATTCATGTTGCTTGACCTACTGTCGTTTTTCAGGCATTGCTGAACATTGTTGCACATTCTAGTGGCCATCCTGTTGGATGATGTCACTTTAACAACAGGAAGTGGAAGCAGGCTGTGGCTGTCCTAGCTCCTCTATCATGGTTGTCTTCTTTGTCCACTCCTTTCGCCAGTATGTTCTCTGTAGAATTCACTTTCTTTCTTGAACTTTTTTTTATTTCAAACCCTTCTTAACCACTAAACCCTATATACTTTGTTGAAGTGTCGACCCCAGGGGTCTATACTTGGTCCCCTCTTTTTTTCCCCTGTACACATAATCTCTTCGGCGAAAATAGCAGATCTACAAGTTCACAAGGCATTATGTTGTGATGCGTTGTGCTGAGCTTGTAGATCAGCTATCTAATACAGTGGCGTAGCCAGAACGCTAGCGTAGGCTAGGCCTAGGCAGGAGCGGGTGGGCACGCATGCACGCGTACGCATGCGCCCAGACTGTGCGTGGGCACGAAATGTTTTTTTGTCGGGTTTTGGGTACTTTTTTTGCGGGTTTGTGACGGATACACTGTTATCAAAATGGATGAATATGATATTTAAAAAAAATATATATTTTTTTTTTGGGGGTGGGCAGAAAAAACAAATGGGTGGGCCCAGGCCTACCTATGCCCACCCGTGGCTACGCCCCTGATCTAATATTTGCCTATTTTCTATGAATGTTCGCCTATTATGTGCTAGGGTTCATGTGGTTAAAGCTCTCCTGCATTTTCCTTCCACCTCTCTCTTGCATAACATCTTCAGTTTATTTCGGTTCATTTCCCTGCAGATGTCCTTTTCGCCTTTGATTCACTTTCTCTCTCGCACGGCCTGGGCGAGGACACCTGTATTGTCCTCCTCTATTAGATGTGAAATGAAGACGGTCAGGTAATCACACACCCTCCTCTTTACTTGTCTCCCTGGATGATTGCCTGTTAACTGCCTCTTCTCTATCATTACAATCAACTGGCTGGTCTTTCTATTGGCGTCCCACTTGTTTGCTGGTCTCTTTCTCAGCCACGCAAGTCTTGTTTGCCGGTCTCTTTCTCAGCGATGTTACTCTTGTTTGCTGCCAGAAGGGCAGTGATCTCATTTTTCTCATTGTTGTCATCCTCTCATCTTTTGGCATTCTGTTTCTAGCCCCATTTAGCCTGTTAGGTCAGTTTTACAGCCTGGAACTCCCTCTCTTCATTTCCTCCTTCACCTCTTTTGTCTTCCAGAGTCTCATCCCCCCCAATGCTGAGAGAGATTGTTCTCTTTGCACCACTTAGTCAAGTTGTTGACCTCCTCCTGTATGTAGGCCGTCTTGTCGTTGTTGGTGATCAGGCCTATCATCGTCGTTTTGTCGGCAATCTTAATCACCAAGTTGGAGCTGTGCATGAAAACGCAGTCGTGGCCGTACAGGGAGTAGAGGGTTCAGGACACAGGGTTCCTGTGTTGAGGGGCAGAGGTGTTGGATCCCATTCTCCGTCGACCCGACAGGCAGTCCAGGATCCAGCTACACAGGCTGGGGTTCAGTTCCTATGACCCTGAGCTTGTGTCGAGTCTGGAGAGGATTATGGCATTGAAATCTGATAAACAGTATTCTCACATAAGAGTTCCTCTTCTCCAGGTGGGTGAGGGCGGTGTGGAGTGTTGTGGTGATGGCAAGCAAATTGGTGAGGTGGTGGGCAGTAACATTCTACATCGATTAGGTCCTTAACGTGCTTCTCAAACCATTTGCTCACTACAGGAGTGAGGGCAACAGGGCAATAATCTATCTATAAATTCACATAACCTCTGTCTCTGTCTGTGTCTGTCCCGGGCATAAGTTAATACGGCACCGTCTGATCATTTGACCTCAAACTTGGTGTGTGTCGCAGATGACCCAGTGCTGAGTGGGAATTCAGTCAGAAAAGCGGTTGTTGAGAACCAAAAAAACACAAATGTCTGTATCCGTCTGTCCTCTAGGTAGTGTTCTCAATGCATGTCACCTTGCTTTTTTCTGTCACCAGAACAATGGTGGATAATGTAAAGCAGGAGAGACTACACACAGGGAAAGGGAAATATTAAATGTGTCAGTGAACACCAGCAAGATGCCCCATGCAAGCTCTGATTTCAGCTCCCTTTATTTATTTAATTTATCGATATAGTCTTTATTTTTGAAGTATTTTGCTCTGTTTCTCATTCTGATTTCTTCAACCACTTTAACTCTGGCAAACCAATTTTGGTCATGTCATTATAGGTGACAAAATAAAACAAAATAAATGTGTACATTGGCTATTTTTTTAAATCATTCAGAAATGTTTGTGGTTAAGTGGTTAAACTGTATGGTTCAATGGTTACGGCATTTTTTGTGCTTCCAGTCACTCTTTCCAGAAGAAAGAGTATCTGGAAATTGTGCTGTTTGGACTTGTGATTTTCCCTGCGTTTGTCCTGTCTTTTTATTTTATGTTACCCTCAGTGATCATAAAGGCTCTTTTGTATCTCTCTGTCCTTGAGCTTTGCAATAGGGGAGAGCGCTGTCATGTGCTCAGTGATGGAAAAAGACATGAAGTACTCACATGTTTTACTTAACTAAAAACATCAATACTGCAATGTAGATATACTACTCTGTTACAAGTAGAAGTCCGGTATTCAAAATGTACTTGAGTAGAAGTACAAAAGTATCGGCATGAAAATATACTTAAAGTACCAAAAGTAAAAATACTCATTGTGCAGAATGATGTCCCATTTTACAAGTAAAAAAAAATAGCTGATCTACAAGCTCACAATCTGCTATTTGCAAATGGCCGAAATAAATATAGGGCTGAAGTGGTTTGTGTGGTTTGTAATAGTAATCAAAATATACAAAGTAACTACTAGTAACTAAAGTTTTCATATAATTGTAGTGGAGTAAAAGTACAATATTTTCCTCTGAGATGTAGTGGGGTAGAAGTAAAATACTGAGGTAAAGTAAAAAATACCTCAAAATTGTACTTGAGTAAATGTACTGTTACTTTCCACCACTGCCATCTTCTCAATGAGGCCCTGAATCTCCTCAGCATCATTCTCCTCATGATGACGTGAGGCTGTTGGATGCCATTGAGAGGTAGCTTCTTCTTCTTCAGACAGAGATCATGTTTTGCTGCTGCAGCAGAACCTGCTGTCTGTCTGACATTTGCCTCTCACTGTATATCATCGCTGTCGGGCAGAAACCTCCTATCTCCATATGCTACAGTAACTTGTTGTGTTTTGTTTTGAAAATTAATGCCCTACTACTTGATCATTCTACAGCGTCACACAAATTTATTTTGAATTTGAATCCTGAAAAGTAAGTAAGTTATTTTGGACACATAAGAGGTTTCCACCCAACAACGATATTATCCTCAGCAAGCACAAACACTTCAGTCAGCCAGCCACTGTGTGAGTGCCTTGTTGTGTTCTATCTGGCATCTCACTTACATGAACAATTCCTACAATGCAATGAACAAACACAGTAATAGAATATATTATTATGGATTACTCTTATCATAAACAATTATTATTATTTATGCATCTTGTTGCAGAATTAAACTAACATTGTAGCCTATCGTTTAAATAGATAGTTCTGTTATTTGTAATGTGGGAAGAAAAATTATGACCATGTCTGTTTTTTTGTGGTTTTGTTTTTTGTTGTTCTTTTCATTGTTCTTTTCATTTTTTTCTCTTGTTTTTTATAATGTTATTGTTATTGTGTATGTGTTTTTATGTGATGTCTGTCTGCTCTGTTTTTGTTTGTTTGTTTATAGGTATTTTATTAACATAAGAGCCATACGGTTGTCATGTTTTTTATAATAGAAAAATGGCAATTAATTTTTAGTTTTTAGTTTAGTCATGTTTATTTCGAATATGTAAAAGAACAGAACTTTTTTTTTTTTTGCACTGTCGAAATCACAAACAATGAGATGAATGTCAGGTTAAAATATAGCAAAAAAGAAACAAAAGGAAAAAAATGATAGAGAAAGTAATCAAAACATATCCGAAAAGGAGTGAGAAGAAGTAAAAAACGTATAAACTCCCACTCCTCCCCTTTTATACCTTTGAGTTAAATAATTATTTACTCGCTGAATTATGTGCCTTACATTATACTACTTATAAAAATATATATACTCTTCAATTATCTATCAAAATATATATCCTATATAAATATATATATATAAATATATACACATATACATCCATATCCTAAATACAAAATACTACAATACTACCCTATATTCTATGTATAGTACATACTATATAATAAACAATACATACAAATACTGCAAATAACCCTTCTATCCATTCCCATCCTCCCTGTAACTTGTGAAAACCAAACCCTTGTACATTGCTTTAAAATTATTGATGTTTGGACATTGCTTTAGTACCTCACTCAAACTGTTCCATATATTTACACCTGTAATTGATACGCAAAAACTTTTCATTGTGGTATGTCTGTTTAATGTTTTAAAATGGAATTCTCCCCTCAAGTTATAACCCCCCTCACGATCCTGAAACAAATTTTGGATATTTACTGGTAGATGATGGTTCTTAGCCTTGTACATTATTATTGCTGTTTGATATGATACTATGTCGGTACATTTTTATAATTTTGACTGTAAAAATAGTGAATTAGTATGCTCCAGGTAGCCGACCTTGTGAATGGTCCTTATCGCTCTCTTTTGGAGAATGATTAGTGACTGTAATGAATTTTTATAGTTATTATCCCAAACTTCAGCGCAATAATGTAAGTAAGGCATGACTAGGGAACAGTAGAGAGTGTGGAGTGACTTGTGATCCAAAACCTGCTTTGCTTTATTTATGACTGCTATACTTCTAGCTACTTTGTACTTTACATGTGTAATATGTGGTTTCCAGCTAAGCCTGTCATCTATTGTCACACCTAGAAATTTGTTTTCGTGCACCTGATCAATAGCAAGTTTTGATACTTTACAAATATCATTGATGTACAGAATAAAAAGTTTGGGGCCCAATACTGACCCCTGGGGGACGCCACAAGCAATGTCCAAACTATTGGAGCTGTAATTCCCCAACTTCACAAACTGTTGACGTCTATCCAAATAACTTTTAATCCAGTCTATTGCAATGCCACAAATACCTATTTTTTCCAGTTTGTTTAATAATATATTGTGATTGATAGTGTCGAAATCTTTTTTGAGTTCAATGAATATTCCTATTGCATGTTGTTGATTGTCAATTGCGTCTGTGATTTTTTTCTATGGATTGCATTAATGCCTGAGAAGTTGATCTGTTATTTCTGAAACCATATTGACTCTCTGAGAGTATATTAAATCTTTCTAAAAAAGAATCCAATCTGCTGTTAAAAAGTTTCTCCAATATCTTTGAAAATTGTGGCAGTAATGAGACAGGTCAGTAGTTTGTGAAGTGGTGTTTGCTCCCATTTTTATACAGTGGTATGTCCTTTGCTATTTTCAAATACATTGTTGTTTTAAAAAAAAAACATTGTAGCCTACTATGCAGATATTGTTCAGAATATTTATCACAACTGTGGAGCAAATCATTAAATACAGTTATTCCACTGCTGCTGCACCCTTTTTTTGGTGTCTCGCCTAGGTGGGCGTGGTTATCCCTAACCCTAACCCTAAAAAACGATGCCTAAACCTAACCTTAAAAGGATCCCACCCTGGCTAATAAGCCAAATATGCCTTAATACATTATAACTGTCCTCTATAACTAAAATGTTAAATTAAAAACATCTTAAATATTGTATTTATTTTAGAAATAGTTCATCTTTCACTCAATAGGGGTAATGCCCGTTGTAAGTTGATGATGTCATTTGTCCATGTGTGGTCTAGACCTATATGGAATTTATGGAATGCATGTGAAAATAAAAACCAACGTAATACTTCCTACGGTTAATATGAGCATCAAATCAATATTTTAAATGTTTTTTTTTGCACATGCATTCCATAAATTCCATAGGGCTAGACCACACATGGACAAATGACATCATCAACTTGCGACGGGCATTGCCCCTCATGAGTATAAAGATGAACTGTTTCTAAAATAAATAAAATATCTAAGTTGTTTTAAAAATTGTATTTCAGTTATGGAGGGCAATTATAATGTATTAAGGCATATTTGGCTTATTAGCCAGGGATCCTTTTAACACTAACCTCACAAACACTATGCCTAAATAACCTTAAAGTTAACCCTAACCTAACCCTAACCTCCTTAACCACAAAACGATGCCTAAACCTATCCTAACAGTGTTAAGGTTAGGTTTAGGCATTGTTTTGTGGTCGTTGTGAGGTTTGTGTTAAGTTAACAGTAACCTCACAAACACTATGCCTAGAAACTAACCTTAAAGTCAGTTAACCCTAACCTCAAGACCACGCCCACCTGGGCAAAACACCAAAGAACGTGGCTCTCCCGCGTCCCGCTGCTGCACTCAATCACTGTCCACCTGTCTATAAACGTCTGCACTTTCGGTGAAGTGATGCACGCCTGTCAAACGAATCCACGCATAACAGTGGTCAGATATTTAGTGCAGGTCATTCAAATAAATATTTTATATTAATTGAACACTGTATACAAATCATTATTCTGTTCTGCTGTATCACAGGCTTTGTTCTGTATTTATGTTCGAATGTGCCGTGTTTGGATCCAGTCAGAAGAGCAACCTGTGTTGCCATGTCCGCTTATTATAAGCGACTTTGGGCTTATTTTTTTGTAAAATTGCATGTAAATATTTGTTAGTTGTGGGTTGCGTTTTTTTGGGCTTGTTTCTAAAGTGTTGTTGCTTATTTTGGGTTTTGTTTCTTAATGTTGTTTAAACCAGTGGATCTCAAACATTTTCATGTCAAGGACCCCCAAATTAATGTATTTGTCTCCGGACTGAAAATATTTGGTGCCAGGGAGTGGACCTGTGTATCAGATTTGTGTTGTTAAATTTTTCCACAACTTTGTCAAATGTTTTCCAAGTTTCTTTTGAAAATAGCAAATCTACAAGCTCACAACCGCATTGTGAGCTTGTATAGAGAGGTGGACGAAGTACTCGACCCCAGTACTTAAGAGTACAGATACTCCTGGTCAAATTTACCCCACTACCTGGTCTAATTGTCACTTCACTGTCTTCTGGGGAACCCACCAAAATCAAGAGGGGACCCCCCTGGGGGTCCCGACCCACAGGTTGAGAACTCCTGGCAAGGCTACTTCTACAAACTGGCAAGGCTACTTCTTGGCCTTACATCTACGACTCATCTAACCCCTGCTCACTTTGCTAGGGTCGGATGGCTCAGGGTTGAGCATGAGTACAGCAACTTGCAATGGGCCTGGTCTACAAGATACACTACACCGATAAGACACCCATGCACCAAAGTACTTAAAAAACGTAAATGATCACGTTCAACCCAGATTTGGCACTAACAAGGGTTTGAATTCGTCCTCCTGCTATGCCACATCACATGCCTTGGGTATAAAATCCTCTTAGCTGACCTTGTATTGAACTGTACTTTCCTGTGCTTTTTTTTCTTCAAACTGCTAATAAAGTATTCAATCAATCAGTTTCACTAGACGTGGTTGCTTGTTTCTCTCTCAAAATCTGGCAACACTGAGAGCAACCAACATGGCGTTCCCCAGTAAACAGTAAGTATGTTGCGGATAAAGACATGTAGTTCTAATCGATCACAACCAAAGCCATACAATTAATGCACAAATAATGTGTAATGATTATGGGCTTACTGAGACCAGTCTATCGATGTACACATTTGGTCATTTATTGTTATACCGCGTTTGCGTGATTATTAAAGCGTCAGGTACGTGCACCAAAGCATAATTATGTTAACTGTTGTGATCAAAAAGAGGTGCAGATCTACTATGTTGTATTAAAATGTCCAATGAGAGTTAACAGGGATAAACGCATGTTATGGTTAAAATAAAGATCCATCCAAACTCCAAAGCCAACAGTAAAGCAATGTTTTCAACTCACAGCTCATTAAACATATTCAAAAACATTATTTTTCATTTTTGACGGTTTTTCATCTTTTCTTTGTTTTGTAAAAGGGTAGGTGTAATAAGCTTTGGCTTCAGCCTATACCTTTTTGGTCAGAAATGTGGTTATTCTTTCTTTATAAATTAGTTTTTTTTTTATTAATTATGAAATTTTAACTATGTTTACCACAAATTGACTGAAATTAAACTAAACAAAACGTAGTAAAGCAGTGTTTTCAACTGATATGCAAAATTGTACCCTTTATTACCAAGTATTACCATTAGAAAATCATTCGCACAACTGCAGATGCATTTGCTTGCATGAGATGTGAACACCAATTATATCATGTTTTAACATAGAGGTACATTGCTAAACGCATAGGAACACATGTGGTTTGTTTAGGGTGGACTATACACAGTGGTTCTCAACTTGTGGGTCCCCACATGATTTATTGGGGGTCCCCAGATGACAGTGACGTGACAATTTAAGGACTTTTAAGACCTATTTTAATACCCTAAGAAAATAAGATTAGAAAAAGATTACTGCATTAAATTATACCATAAAAACTGGTGAAATTGTCAAATAATATAAGAAAGAGGCAAAACTTGTGAAAATTTTGATCTGCTATAAAAAAAATAGCAGATCTACAAGCTCACAACGCCTCGCTTTGCGCGGCGTTGTGAGTTTGTAGATCGGGTATTTTCACAATATTTATCTGTGGAACTGAACATTTTATGGCTCAACTCCTACATTCTAAGTGCTTGTCAGGGTGGGGGGTCCCCAGTTCAAATATGATTATTTTGGGAGGTCACGGCCTGAAAAGGTTGAGAACCACTGGACTATAGTGTCTGTATTGCCTGGTTTTATGAAGGTGCATGCAAGTAAGTAAAGGTGACAAGATTACTCACTGCTGCAAACAGAACTTTGCTACATAGGTTCAAATATGAATATACTATAGAGCTGGGGATCCTTTCTATAGAGTCTATAGAAGGGGACTCCCCAGATAAAAGGATTGATAGTTGGGGAACCAAATAGACTCTTCTGGGTCTGTAACTCAGACAGTAGTAGTGCACAAATGTACACTAGTACACCGTCAGAGTTAAATTAGCCCTGAGGATTTTGCATTATTATGAGTAGATTAGGGTCCAGATTAGGATCCAGGAGATAATAAAATAAAATAAAGTATCAATGGGGGGTCCTTGAAATGGAAAAAGTCAGACAACCACTGCTATAGAGCAGTGGTTCTCTGACTTTTCCCAAACTTTTTAGCTCAAGACCCAAAAGAGAACTTAGACCTTTGCCCTGGACCCTAACTAGTGAAAAATACAATAGCAGATCTACAAGCTCACAACGCGTTGCTTCGTGCCACGTTATGAGCTTGTAGATCTGCTATTTTCACTACTTATGAAACTTTCTTTTCTTATTTATTGTTGGACATTATTTGAATTTACGATTTTATTGTGAAATACTTTTGAAAAATGTTGGAATAGTTTTTTTAATTGGTGAAAAGTTGCATTTTTTTTTGTTTAAGCTTTTTTAAATCTTTTGAAATAATATATATGTTTTTCATAAATGTAGGAAACAAAAAAAGGATATTTACGTGTGACCCATAAAAATTGGTCCGGGACAATGCTGTATAGAAACAATGCTCTATTCTATAGAATGTGTTGTATCTCCACAGGTATGGGCTGCTCTTGCCCCAGAAGAAGGGAACATCCAATCCAATCCTGCAGAGACCTTCAGTGTTTGGTGATGACTCTGATGATGAGGTAGTCAGTGTTTTTTTTAATGAAATAGTTGCTTTCAATGCGCTTGTGTTTAAAAAAAAAAAATCCGATCCCCATAATGCTCTGTAAACAGCCTAGGTTTGTTCCTTAGGGTTTTGTCAGTTTTTTTATTTCTGTATTATGGGTATTCGGTGGAGGATATACTGTGTATATCTTTGTACCGAATGTCCTGTAGCCTACTGTTTTCCTACTGAAACAAGATATTAAATATACTATTTCCTCAACCCCCAACCTTTTGTATTCAACTCAAGCCCCTCCAGATAGCATGTCAATGGGCCTGATTCACTAAGCTGTTTACTTTCAGATTTTGTATGTAAAGGAATTTACGCAACTTCCCACGTTACGAGTCTGATTCATCATTCATTAGAATGCCTTATTCTTCATGCAAAATCAATTGCAATAGTGCCAAACCTCAAATAAAATATTTATGTGCCCAACATTTGTCAACACATATACAAAAGTTTTATTAGCCTTTGGTCACAAGGTTAAACTTTGTAAATGAACTTCTTATTCTCATTACACTTGAGAGTAGGCTGTTTTACTTAACTAACGTTCGGCGTGAGAGACTCGCTTGCGCTGATCTACAAGTTATGAAGTGGGTGCGTACCACCGTGTTGTAAGCTTGTAGATCTATCCATTTTGAAGCGTGATGACGTTTACGGTCTGACGTTAAGAGTTTCACTATTTACGAACAACTTACTGAATCAGGCCCATTGGGAGGCTACAGCTCAAATAGACTGACTGAAGGTGTACTTAGCATGTGATGCTTTGCGTTGATACAGACGTCAGTGGGAGAGAGTCTACAGAAAGAGGCTGTGAAGAAGAGGATGATGAAGCAGGTAAAGTAGGACGGAGTTCTGTGCAAAGTGCAAAGGCAACCATTTTTGGATCTAATGATACCAAATTCTAGCACATGTTTCTGGGGCCTTCATGTTCTCTTCTCTCTCTGTGTCTTGTGGTTTTTTTTGTCCTACACAAGACTCGCTTGGAGATGCACAAGGCCTTGGAACAGGACAGCACCGTGTACGATTATGATGCTGTGTATGAGGACATTCAGCAACAGAGGCTGGAGAGCAGCAAAAAGGTTCTTGGGGGAGCAGACAAAAAGGTGAACTCCAATAGAACGGTAACATGTAAACCCAACAGTCACCTGGTCATTTCCTTGTATTGGGCCTACATCCTTTTCATTTGGTATCCCAGGGGCGTAATTTACGGGGGGCAGGGGACACACAGTGTACATGCCTAGGCATGTCATCATCATAATGATAATAATAATCATACCTGAAATGTATATAGCGTATTCAAAGTCGCTTTAAATGTGTGTGTGGGGCCGGGGGAAACACTTTATTAGAAGAAATTATAATAATTATAAAATAAGAAGCAATAAAACAGTAAAAACAAGAGTTGAGATCAATATCAACTCGGAGAAAAGCAATTCTAAACACAAACAGGTGGGTTTTCTTGGCGGTTTTGAAGGAACAAAACACATCTCTGATGTGTCTGTGGCTGCGGCAGCCACAGAGAAAACCCTGTCGTCCCAGGTTCGGAGCCTGGTCAGGGGGACCTCAAGGAGGCCGGCATCACTGGACCTGAGGGAACGGGACGGGACATGCAGCCGAAGGAGGTCAGAGAGGTAGGGGGGCAGCCAGGTTGTGGAGTGCCTTGTAGGTGGTGAGCAACATTTTAAAGTGGATTCTTTGTTTGACAGGCAGCCAGTGGAGGTCGTGGAGGACTGGTGTGATATGGTCCCTGGAGCGGGTACTGGTGAGCAGGCGGGCAGCTGAGTTTTGAACATATTGGAGTTTATTGAGGGCTTTGGAGGTGGCGCCATGGGGGATGCTGTTGCATTAGTCTAACCGGGATGTAATGAAGGCGTGGATGAGTGTCTTGGCGGCAGTGAATGTCAGGGAGGGCCGGAGGCGGACAATGTTCCTAAGGTGGAAGAAGGCTGTTTTGGTAATGTGGTTCACGTTACGTCAAAAATTACACCACGGTTGTGACATGGGAGCCGTCGATGTTAAGTGAGAAGTCCTGAGTGGAGCGGGTAAGGGAGTTGGGGCCAATAATAATGATTTCGGATTCATTGCAGTTGAGTTTGAGAAAGTTCTTTTGCATTCAGGTTTTCATGTACTATGTGAGGCAGGTGGTGAAGGTGGTGTGGGTGGCTGTGGTGATGGACGTGGTGGAGAGGTAAAGTTGCGTGTCGTTGGCATTGCAGTGAAATTGAAGGCCGTGGTGGCGGAGGATCTGTCCGAGGGGTAGGATGTATATGGTGAAGAGCAGGGGACCAAGCACTGAGGGACCCCGGTCAACGGAGTATACTACTGTATAGGGTTTAAGTGGTTAAGTTCCCATTCCCACTTACGACTCCCTTCAGCCAGCCAACAGCCTCCAAATCTCCCAAATTACAGAAGGACGTGTGTGTTTGAAAGACATTTCTTATACACACACACACACAAAGTGCGAGTAATGTATCAGACACAGTCTATTAATGTTAGCTAACATCTTATCTCTTTGTGAATGTCTGCAGGTTAGCTAGCCATAGGAAATGTCATTGTTGAATTGCACCACTGTGCCTCTTCACTCAACACATTTATGAAAGTATTTTATTTTTGGAAAATAACTTCCTGTGTCGTTAACTCAGCAGGAACAACTGCCCCAACAGGTGATAGGCAGTGAGCAGGGACATTATGTAGAAAGTGGAGAGGTAAGTGAGAATTATAAACTATAGCAGTATAGTTCTCAAACGTTTTCGTCCCAAGGACTCCCAAGTTGATATATATTTGGCCGCGGACCCCCATCTCAAAAATATTTTGTGCCAGGGACCTCCAGAAGCAAAGATTTGAGTTAAAACTTTTAGATAAAAAAAAAGCAGATCTACAAGCTCATAGCGCGGCACATGAGCTTGTATGTCTGCTATTTTTGAATAGCCAAAGTATAAAATAAAGTGGTTAAAATGATTGTGACAATGATCGGTACAAGAGTATATTGCATTATACCACGGCTATTGTCTACAATCTAAATGACTACAGTATTTTTTAATTGTTAAATTTTAAAAAATTTACTGAGGTGGTACTTTTTGTCATGTTTATTTTAGCTGGATCAGCAGCAGGCAGGGGTCAGTGGCAGCTCAGGCAAAGAAGGAGTACAAGATGGAAGAATATCTGTCGCAGATCAGAAGGAATTTTGGTCGTGTTTTGTTCTACCTAGGGCGGTATGTGAAAGGATTTGTGGCTGTACTAACTGTGTCCCTAGTCTCCCCCCAGCCATTGAGATCAAAATTCCGCCCCTATGGTATCCTAATGTCCCATCTTTCTGGTCCCAATGTCAATCTTTCTGGTCCCCGTATCACACTACACTTGCTACCGTAGTGCTCAGTACCATAATATTGGCTACTGTAACACTCACTAGCCTGGCATGGCCAGACTAATGTCACTGCGTAGATATTAGTCTGGAATCTCTGTGTGGAACCGGCATTTCCAAGGGCCGGATAAAAAAAAAACGCCTCTGGTGTTAAACCCGGCCCATATTTGAATACCGGTTCCTGATTGGTGCCCCACAACTTCGGGGGAATCTGCCAGTTTTTGCACTGGCAGATTCGTCTGGTTTCGAGGCTGAACACTCACTATGGAAACATCTACACGCTCAAAACATGTTGTGAACATCTGCTGTTTGTGAATTTGTGGAGCTGCTATTTTCACCAAATGTTTGGCTGTTCTCGCCGATGTTCTCCTATTACTGTATGACATGCCCAGAATAGGGATACCAAGATTCATGTGGTTAAGTAGCTTCTGTCTCATGTTTGACAAGCAGCCTGCACACACTGCCGAGGATTGCACTGTGTAAAACATTTTAAAGATTGAATTAGGAATGGGAAAAGTATCTGGATTGTCTATGACGGTTGACACAGGCATTGAAACCAGTGTTGATTTTGACAGCACATTTTGATTTAGAATTGGTCATAGTCTTTTGAATAAAATTCCATTTAGTTTTAGTCATATTTTAGTCATCTGAAATGTTTTTGTCTAGTTTTAGTCGACTAAATATCATAAGATTATAGTCGACTAAATATACAGTTGATTTAGTCGACTAAAACGTATGTTGGCGGGCCTTGATGGTGTCGTAATGGCTGATTTTACACTTGCACTTGCTGCAAATAGCACATCTACAAGCTCACAAGTTGTGAGCTTGTAGATCTGCTATTTTCAGCGCAACCAAATTTACAATTTTTTACTAATTTACTCGTCTTTTAGTTCTACTGGATCTCTTCTCCACTCCCTAACATTTTAGTCTAGTTTTTATTTGTTGACGGAATTGTCAATATATTTAGTGTTAGTTTTAGTCATCGTAGCTTAGTTTATATTTAGTTTTTGTCAGTGAAAAAAAGTAGTCGACGAACATTTTTCATCATAGTTTTAGTCAACGGAATCAACACTGATTGAAACAGCAGTGAAAATGGATCGGCTATGTAAAAAAACTGTGATACGATGTTAATAAGACAATTATCTTGTCTTGGCTGTCTATTTATGGGGAAAGAATTGACTAGGCACATATTTGTAGTGCAGCAGAACGGAGAGCGACTTCTGGGACCCACGTGTTCTGGTGGAATCAGAAGCATTGTCTAGAGTGGCCGCAATCAACTGCAGCTGCCACGTCGCAGCCGGAATGTGATGCTACTAGAGATGTACCGATACCATTTTGTTCCTTCCTGATACCGATTCCGATACCCATGACTTGCATATTGGTCAATACCAAGTACCGATCCGATACTAGGACAGTGGTTCTCAAAGTGGGGTCCAGGGACCATCTGGGTTCCTTGAGGGGGTTCCAAATGGACCCTTACAGGTCTGTAACTCTTGAGAGTTATGGGGGTCCTTGAAAATAAAAGGTTTGAGAACCACTGATCTAGGAATAAATAGAAATGACATTAATAATTGTTAAAGTGCAGCTACAAGTTAGTAGAATTATAATGTAAATAGTACAGTAAGAGTATATAACAGTTATGCAACATCAACTGAAGCATTAAAAATATGACTGTAAACGAGATGTCGTCATGTGATAAAATACGTGGTATCGGAGTGGCATAGACTGGCATACTCGCCGATACCGATAACAGCATTTTAGTTAGTATATCGTCAGCTTTTACGATACTGGTATCGGTATCAGAACAACTCTATTAACTTTCGCAACTGTAAAGGCGGTTACACACCAGCGAATATGCGAATATACGCAAAATTCGGACTCGTTCCGAATAATTAAAAGACGCTTTTTTCGCTCAGGGAACTGGTGTGGAAGCTTGCATTGACTTTATAAGGTTTTTAAAAAAAACGTATTATTCGCATGAAAAAAATCGCCCCGGTGTGTAAGGACCTTAACACCATAACATTCGCTACGGCTAACAGTCGCTGCTGTAACATGTGTTACTGTAACACTGTAATGGCTAAATCTCAGAGAAAAACTATGTCAAAGCGTGTCGGAAGATTCATAAAAAGAAACTGCAGAGATCCAGGCAGAAAACTGAGTGGGCGGGGTGTGGGGTCTAGCATTCAGAACTCAGAGCAACACTCGCTACTGGAACACTATAACTGTAGTGGTAACAGTCACTACTGTAACACTGTAACGGTCACTACTGTAACACTGTAACGGTCACTACTGTAACACTGTAACGGTCACTACTGTAACACTGTAACAGTCACTACTGTAACACTGTAACGGTTACTACTGTAACACTGTAACGTCACTACTGTAACACTGTAACGGTCACTACTGTAACACTGTAACGCCCTGATATGCATCCAGCCAGGGTCATTCCTATTTTAATTCACGCTATTAGTTGACACTCTGCAGCTTTTGTAAGAGGTACGAATGGTTAACTGGTTTTTGATCGATGCGCAAGGTAGAAGTATCACGGGTACGCACTTGCATGTCCATGCATGTGCGGGTGCTCCACTAGTTAGGCGAAGTGGAGCACCCCTGTGTAAAACTGTAACAGTCGCGGTATTTGTCACTACTGTAACACTCGCGTCCGTAACACATTCGCTACTGAAACACTTGATGCTGTTAACACTAGCTAATGGTAGACACGTTTTCTCTGTCTCTCGTCACAGCCAAAGTACATCAACCAGTTGATGAAAGCGGTAGAAGATAGGAAGAAAGAACAAGAACGGAGGGATGACA
Source organism: Gymnoscopelus braueri (assembly GCF_963280865.1). Taxonomy (NCBI): domain Eukaryota; kingdom Metazoa; phylum Chordata; class Actinopteri; order Myctophiformes; family Myctophidae; genus Gymnoscopelus; species Gymnoscopelus braueri. Next base: position 34,239,585 of record NC_137609.1, read on the forward strand.
GGAAGATCCAGAAGGAGAGGGAGACTGAGGGAGAGCAGTATGCCGATAAGGAGGCCTACGTCACGTCTGCCTACAGGCAGAAACTGCTGGAGAGGAAGGAGGAGCTGGAAAGGGAGAAGAGAGTGGCCGCAATGGAAGGTAAATTGACTTAACCCTCTAAGACCTGAGGCCGATTCTACAAATGTTTTCTAATATAAATCTGAAAAACTGTTGCTATATAGTGGTGCTCAACCCACAAGGACCCCCAAAATGATATGTATTTGACTGCAGTCCCCCATCAAAAATATTTTGTTCCAGGGAACCCCAGAAGCAAAGATTTTGAGTTAAAAAAATTTGCTTTAAAAAATATATATTTATTCAAAGATTTGCACATTTTTCAAGATCTACAAGCTCATAGCATGGCACGAAGTGACGAGCTATGAGCTTGTATATCTGCTATTTTTGAATAGCTAAAATCTAAAATGACAATTCCCTGTTTTAATGGGTTAACCCGTTAAGACTGGGAAAGTCTCTACGTTGTTATACCTTTTAAATCGGGGAAGCATCCAGATTTTCTGAAAACTTAAGGATTTAGAAGATTTTAAAATCGACCTCGGGTCTAAATGGGTTGATGGAGGAAAAAAACCTGTCTTTCTGTCTGTGCCATCATCAGCTGCCCTGGATGTGAAGAAGCAGAAGGACCTAAGTGGCTTCTACAGACACCTGCTGAATCAGACCGTCGGAGAGGAGGAGATACCAGACCGCTCGGTTGAGAAGTCAGTCAATACCTCATTGAAGCAACAATTCGATAAAATTCACTAAAATCCAATCATATGAGCAGCCTTTTTTCGTTTCTAATCTGAATCTGTCTTTCATTTACTTCCACAGAAACCAGAGCTCTAAGGCTGCAGACGTCACAGAGAGAACGTCACCCCTTCCTTCGCCCACGTTGCCCGCCTCCGGTGACCACGGCCCCAGTTCACACAGCGACAGCGAGGACGGGCACGATCAGAAGTCTGCGTTCAGCAAGCCCGGGGCCGCCGCCATACACTCCAAACGCCACTACAGACAGAGGTCACCCGCATCGGGGAGCGGAGAAGACGAGGACAAGGAGAGGGAGCGAGACCGAGAGAAGAGGAGCCACAGAGACCGCGAGAGAGACAGAGGGAGGGACAAAAACCGAGAGAGGGAGAGAGACCGACAGAGAGAGAGAGACCGAGAGAGAGACGACAGGCACGGTGTGAGGAGAGATGACAAGGACAGGAGGAACGAGAGGGAGAGGGAGCGAGACAGAGAGGATGACAGAAGCAGGGGAAGGAAGGAAGCGGAGAGAGAGGACAGGCACGGAAGGAGAGAACGGAGTCCCAAAGAAAGAGAGCGGGGTAAGGACGGAGAGAGGGAAAAGAGGCGAGACTCGGAAGAGGACAAAGGGAAAGGGAAGGAGAGTGACAAAGGGAAAGAGAGTAGGAAGGACTTGGAGAAGGAGAAGACGACGCCGACGGACACGAAGAAGGTAGACTTGGAGAAGGAGAAGGCGACGCCGACGGACACGAAGAAGATAGACTTGGAGAAGGAGAAGACAACGCAGACGGACACGAAGAAGATAGAGGCGGCAGGCGAGGGAGAGAAGAAGGGAGACGAGGACAGTGTCGAGAAGGGAGAAGAGGACAGTGTCGAGAAGGGAGAGAAGAAGGGAGAAGAGGACAGTGTCGTGAAGGGAGAGAAGAAGGGAGAAGAGGACGGTGTCGAGAAGGGAGAGAAGGAGAGGGTAGAAGAAGAGGAGAAAGTGAATAAGTTTGCCAAGCGTAGCAGCGATCATACTGTGAGCTCGGCAAGAGAGCGCTATCTAGCCAGACAGATGTCACGCGCAGGGAGTAAGACCTACATTGAGAAGGAGGAGGACTGAGGCTGGATGGACACACACAGATTAAAGCACAGGTTTTCAAAGTGGGGGCTGGCACCAGGGGGGCCAATTTGAATTTTTTTATATATATATATATATATATATATATATATATATATATATATATATATATATATATATATATATATATATATATATATATATATATATATATATATATATATATATGCCTTCTGACTTAGAAGGCATTCTACAAATGCCTTCTAAATCAGTAGTTCTCACACTTTAACAAATAGCAGATGTACAAGGTGGCAGCGTGGCACCAAGTGACGCGCCGTGAGCTTGTATATCTGCTATTTTTTAATAGCCAACGCAAAAAAACCTAAAATGACACAGATGCTTTCCCGGTTTTAATGGAATATACTGTTTGTCATTTCAATTCGAATTCAATTAATAAGATTGTTGTGCCAGTTTAACCACTTTCAACCTGGTGTCCCTAGTTTGTGCATGTCAATATTGTTGAAATCTTTCAAACATTTTCAACAATTTTCAAAAATAGCAAAAAATAGCCGATCTACAAGCTCACGACACAATGTTATGCGTTGAGAGTTTGTAGATCGGCTATTTTGGGGGAGATTTTGTAAAAGCCTTTTCACACTTGGGGGGCCAGAGGCTATGGCTATTTGGGGGTCCTTTGGCATGGAAACGTCAACTAAGTGGCAGTTCTGAAAGAACTGAACGTGTACTTCACTGTGTACCATCTGTTATTCAACGCGCAATGCACAGACTCAACCCACAGGGGGTGCCCACTGCCGTTAGCCAATTGTGCACTGTAACTTGGCATTCAACTTTATTTGATAACAAATAATATTAATAAAATAATATGCTGTATAAGGGGTTACTTGACGCACTTTTTCCACAACTACAGCAACAGCAGCTTCTTCCAACGAAAGCTTAATTTATACTCGTAGTATGACGGGGTCGCTTGCTGCCAAGAACTGATTTTCAAGCTAACGACACCTCACACAGATCGAAGTATAAATTAAGTTTTAAACAATATTTTTTACTATAATTTGAGCAACCGAATTCTGGGGTAACTGTCTTCTTCCTAGTGAAAATAAAAGTCTGGGAAGATGTTTGCAATGAACAGACTGAAACTACAGGTGGCGCCCACTGCCTAGCTGTCTGGCTAGGGGAAATATTCTGGAAATATTTTCTGCGTTGAATTGGTGAATATACGTTTAATTTTGTCATGAATTAACATGTCAATGTGTTTTTGAGTGAGAGGCTGATGTTTATTTAGCAGGCAAAATGTGTGACATAAACTTAGATTGAGTCATACTGGTCATTTGAGTGGATGAGTGAAAGTGCACTTAAATGTGGGTCTATATGCTATACATTTTTGCGATACGCGGTTTTGTATTTCCTTTCTTCCCCAGTACTGTACTGTTTGAGTTAATAAAATAGGTTTTCTCCACAATTTGTTCTTTATTTTATTTAATTGCACGTTGCAGGCTACATCTAATGAAGACGCATTGAGCTGCCAACAAACCGAATTCATTCAGGCAACCAGCAACATCCTGTCAAAGATGAGACAGAGAGACAGACAGAAGTTGATGTGCTATTTAATGGATCCAAGGAGATGAACTATAGTGGACACCCAGAGCATTGTTTGAGTAGTTTACAGACCTATCCCCAACATGATAACCATTTATTCTGAATACAGAACAGCATGATGTCCATAGTGTTTATGCAGTGCTGACTTGGAAACTATCAGTGGTGGAAAAAGTGCTCACTTTTTTTACTTAAGTGAAAGTATCAATGCTGCATTGTAGAAATACAAATACTCTGTTACAAGTAAAAGTCTGGAATGCTAAATTTACTTGAGTAAATGTACAAAAGTATTGGTATCAAAATGTACTTAAAGTACAAAAGTAGAAAGAACTCATGCAGAATGCCTAATTTCACAAGTTTTTTTATGTCAAAATCTTTGGAAAATGAGACGCATTGTGAGGTTGTAGATCTGCTATTTTCAAATGGCCAAAATGTATATGGGGCTGAAGTGGGTAATGCATGTTTTGAAAAATGATCCAAATCTACAAAGTAACTAAAGTGTTAAAATAATTGTAGTGGAGGAAAAGTACAATATTTGCCTCTGAGATGTAGTGTAGTAGAAGTAAAAGTACAGAACATTGGAAATACTCCAGTAAAGTAAAAAATACCTCAACATTTTACTTAAGTACGGTACTTGAGTAAATATACTAAATTACTTTACACCACTGGAAACTATACTCTGGTATCCTAAATAGTAATACAGGCTGGACAGAGAATCACTAACTTAGGACATGTCAAGCATAGAAAAAAGACTAGAGTTTCTGTGTTTAACAATAATACCCTGATCCTATAATTGGCTGATAGGAGGGTGTATTATACAATTTAGCTGTACCCCTTAAAATACAGGGTTAGTTATCTTCCTCACCCCTCTTCCACAGTCCTCATTAGTTTGGATAGTGATGCATGGTCAACATTGTAGGAATACATTTTATACAGTTTTAAATACAAAAGAGCCCATATCAGTAGCATGTCAAAATCATATTCAGTTCTCTTAATACCTGATCATATTATGGCCATACAGTATATGCCCATTAAGGTTATGAATACTAAAAGTTCGGGCAGCTTCGCGGCCCTCACATCTAGGCCCGATCATATCACAGTCCAACACAGTCCATATTTGGCAGTGGTAGCTGCGTCCTTATGGTTATGACTGACGATGGTAATCGACTAATCGAACAAAAAGGGCTGGCGGCCAAAAAGAAGTTGCGGCCAAAAAGAAGGAAAGATGCTGTGGCTTAAATGTTAAAATGTAGTTTTATATTAATTGTACAATAAGTAAGTACATTGAAGGCGGGGAAAGAAGCCTAAATATTAGCCAGAGCACTGATCAACAGTCTGTGGCAAGTTTGGAGGCAAGTGGAGCGATCGTACGTATTTTTACCCCGGACAAACTTTTGGAGGTCATTTCAATTATAGTTGTAGGATTACATGGTTTTAATCTATCATTCATTGTTGAACACAGAAGCTCTATTGCCTTTTACTATGAATGACATATAAGTCACGTGCACTAGTCTAAGCTTCCTGACAGATGGACCCTGGCAAAAGTTGCACTAGACCTTGTTGGCCCATTCGAGACTGCAAGTTCATTATTACCACGGTGGGCTACTATTCATTTTAGAAAGTGACCAGAGGTGTTGTTCCACTGTGCACTACTGAGTAGCTTCATGAGATCTGTGTTTAGCCGAAAAGGAAACCCCACGGCTGTGGTGACAGATAAGGGCCCACAGCTAACCTCCAGAGAACTGTCCTCTCTCCTGGAAGAACGAGATAGCCGACACACCAGGACTACAGTATACCATCCAGAAGGAAATGGGACGGTAGATAGGTTCAACTGGGTGTTAAAAGAAAGCATCCTTACTGCACAGAGAGAGAGAGATAGCCTTTCTGTGGAAAGCTCATGTCACTGAGTTCTGAAGTCTATAGACTAGAGCTACACTGCATGTGACCACAGGGATATCACCCAGCTCCGATATGGAGAACCAAACTATCCAAAAGTCGCAAAAAAACGATAGCCTACACATGAAAACACACACTGATGCCAAGAGACACGACAAGACTCCTAAACTGCGCACAGGAAGCCTTGTGCATGTGAGAAACCCTGTACAACTTCAAGTCAAGAAAGGAAGGTCCAAGTTCAGTGAGCCAGCAGAAAGTACTTCATAGCTCACTGTACTGACTAATGGGAAGCTTTGCATCTGTATTCCAGGCCAGTAGAGGGCACTATAGGACTGCTGATATACTACTGGATGAGAGAGTGGGAAAAGGAGGTATTAAATACATTTTCTTTTACAGATGTACAGTGGAGAGTTAAAGGAAACATGGAGGGATAGTAGGGGACTGACATGCAGCAAATGGCCCGAAATCAAACTGGGGGCTCACTGGGGCCCCCTCTGTCAAGCATTAGAGCCCATGTGGTACGCGCCCTAACCACTCAGCTATCGGGTAGCCACAAGACTTCTAATGAAGAGTTTGGAAAACAGCAACAGTTGAACCTTCAGAATTCATTCAGGCAAGCCAAACGACATTCAGTCAAAGATGAGACAGAGAGACAGACAGAAGTTGATGTGCGATTTAATGGCTCCAAGGAGATCAACAGTGGAAACTCAGCATTGTTTGTATAGTTTACAGACCCATCCCAAACATGATAATTAGAGTGAATTAGAGATTAGAGTGAATACAGAACATGTCCATAGTGTTTACTCAATGCTGACTTGGAAACTACAGTATCACTCTGGTATCCTAAGTAGTCATACAAGCTGGACAAATCAGAGGAGCATTGACTTATGATGTCAAGCAGAGAAAAATACATACAAAAAGAGAGAAAAAACAGCTTATGCATCTTCAGATATTAGAACTGAATATAAGTTAGACAAGGTTGTCAAGATAATCAGTGCTAAAATGTTGACCATGCAGAAGTGTCTGAGTAAACATTGATAGTCTCGATATGTAATATTTCTCTGTGATCATTTGATAGTTCAGAACAAGAAGATAACCACAACAATGTCAGATATAGTTTCCACGTTTTCCTCCATTCTTCGTGCTCTCATGAGATGTCAGCTGTATCCTAGACATACATGAAGGCAGTTGACCACTGAAATACAGGAGAATTATTAGTTAAGAATAATATTTTCAGTAATTCACAATTCACATTATTCTTTTCTTTTTGCCTTAGTACCAGGCCTGTGTATTTTGTATATAGATGAATGTATGCAGTGATGGAGCTTTTAATCACGGTTATCAAACTTACTTCAACGTAATCCATGGTGATGATCCCATCTGAGGACTTCTCTTTGAATGTGTCTGTAATTCAATCAAATCACATGCATCATCATCGTATTTTAGTGCACCGGATTTGGCTACCCAAAACAATGTTACGTTTCACAATATTGAAATTAGATTTAGACATTTCAAATGGTTCTGTCTTACTTAAATTTGAACATTTAACCAAAGCAAAGACACCATTTGATAACTTCAACTTCATCCTCACTTTATTTGTCACATCACAAGTTTACAGGTGTTTTTGTACAATTTATCCACGAACTGCAGTTACATTTAAATAATATCAAATGTTAAAACATTCAAATAAAGAGTGTAATAAAAATATAAATAAAGACAGAATGGTGAAGGTAAATTTTACTTCATTTGGAATAAAAGAATACATAACAAAATATAGAGTATGTATTTATCACAGCTGCCTCTTTGAGCCACTGCTCTATGCCAGTCACTCCTTGTACCAGTATAGAGGCACTTTGATCTGCTTTGTGTTTTGAAAAGCAGTGTGATTGACCGTGTGCCTGTGTCACTCACTCGACATGTTGTCCATGCGGAGCATGAGACTGAGGAAGTCCACAAGAGAGATGGAAGAATCCCCCTGCACGAGTAAACTGTGTTGCAGCCACACCAGGGTCTCATCCAACTCGATGTCTGATGGAGACACACGGGGAAAGCAAGAAGCTCATCAAAAGTAGAAGTATAAAGTGCTTTCACTGATTCAGCATACTCTGACTAGTGACCACTCAACAGTGGTGGAAAGTAACTAAGTACATTTACTTAAGTACTGTACTTAAGTTTAAAAAAAATGTATGTTTTACTTTACTTGAGTATTTCCAATTTTCTGTACTTTTACTTCTACTCCCCTACATCTCAGAGGCAAATATTATACTTTTACTCCACTACAATTATTTGAAAACTTAAGTTACTAGTTACTTTGTAGATTTTGATTATTAATACAAAACGTATATTAACCACTTCATCCTTATATACATTTCAGCCATTTGAAAATAGCAGATCTACAATCGCGACGCATTGTGAGCTTGTAGATCTGCTATTTTCTAAATATTTGTATACATTTCATACATTTGAAAACATGGGAAACGGGACAGTCTGCATAATGATTACTTTCTACTTTTGGTACTTTAAGTACATTTTGATACCAATACTTTTGTACTTTTACTCAAGTAAAATTTTAATTCTGGACTTTTACTTGTAACAGAGTATTTCTACATTGCAGTATTGATACTTTTACTTAAGTAAAAAAATGTAGTACTTTTCCACCACTGCTACTCATCATACTACCGTTGCTGTCGGGCAGAAACCTCTCATCTCCATATTTTAACTTTTTATGTTTTTAATTTTCTCATAAATTAACGCCCTATTTGATCATACAGCAGCGTCACACAAAACCATCAAAAGTAGCTGATCTGGGCCCGGACGGTTGGCGTAACTGTCTGGGCTTGACAGCGTGTCGCAGGTTCGCCTCCCGATCCCGTCGACCTTTGCTGCGTGTCACCCCCCCAGCATCTCTCCCCGACTCCCCCCATTTCCTGTCAGCCAACTGTAATCTATCAATAAAGCCAAAAATCTGCAGATCTGCAAGCTCGAAACGCGGCGCCTACTTTTGCTATTTTTGAATTTGAATCCCGAAAAGTAACTGTTTTGGACATATGAGGTTTCAACCCGACAGAGATGCGCTATGACAAAGGTCACAGATTGTCCTTACCTGCAGCCTGGACTGCCTCCTTCAACTCCTTCAAGGTCAGAGTTCCTGTTTTTGAGACGTTTGATCGATTGAAGATTTTCTGGAAGAAATCAGAAATATGAGCAAAGTTTTTGAAAGTTTGCAAATGCACTGTGGAAATATGACCAAACTACTGTTTCATATAGTTGCTGTTTAGAGGTGTTTGCATACAGTATATACACGTCTATAAACACTGGGATTCAGGCACAGACTTATGTGCTCATCATGTCAAAGTAATGTAAATGGTCCTGGATGTCAATAAAACGATCGATCAATCAATCAAATGTTTTATTTGTTTTGTTACTAATTTTATACTTTACCTTGAAATCTTCAAACTTGCTCCAGAGACTTGAGAATTCTTTGAAGGTCATTCTTCCCATTCGGTCAGCCTTTTTTATGTTAAGGATGTTTCATGCAAACCATATGAGAAATAAACAACTAAAAACTGTGGAATTACTTAATATTGTCAAACTTAAGCAATTTGTAAAACATTAATAAATCATAATAAAAAATATATATATATAATTTAAGTACAGCTACACTAAATGAGTTGCAAACATGTTGAAACATGCAAACTACTGAAGGATACATCCACCGCCGCGATCATGCTCCGACAGGCACTCCAATCAAATTTGTCACTGCTGCCTGTGAAAGTAACAACAAACAGGTAATAAAGTTAAGCCGCATCACTCCAGGAGGCCTGGCTGGCAGTTGATGTTCAGGAAGTGATGGCAGATCAACATGATGACTCACCCTTGGCAATGTTCTCGTTGAGGAGCTTCCGCAGCTGCCAAGCATTCAGCTCCCCGTTCTGACCCCAGGGACAGAGCAAACAGAAAACGTGTCTTATGATGATGGGCAGAACAGACCAGTGGTGGAAAAAGTACTCAAATGTTTCACTTAAGTACAAGTATCAATACTGCAATATAGAAATACTCTGTTACAAGTAAAAGTCAGGAATTCAAAATGTACTTGAGTAAAAGTACAAAAGTATTGGCATCAAAATGTACTTAAAGTACCAAAAGTAGAAAGTACTCATTATGTAGAATGTCCCATTTCAAGTTTTCAAATGTATAAAAATCTTTTGAAAATAGCAGATCCACAAGCTCACATTACGTCACATTGCAATGCATTGTGAGCTTGTAGATCAGCTATTTTCAAATGGCCGAAATGTATAGGGCTGAAGTGGTTAATGTATGTTTTGTAATAATAATCAAAATCTACAAAGTAACAAGTAACTCAAGTTTTCAAATAATTGTAGTGGAGTAAAAGGTATAATATTTGCCTCTGAGATGTAATGGAGTATAAGTAAAAGTATTGGAAATTGGAAATTCGCAAGTAAAGTGCAAATACCTCAAAATTGTACAGTACTTGAGTAAATGTACTTAGTTACTTTCCACCACTGGAACAGACAGATGAATGCATGGGATAGATCGAGGGAGGTGATGGACATAGAGACGGGAAATAGATCACTCACCTGATCAGCATAAGTCTTGAACATGTCGTAGACTGAAGTCTTTTCGGCTGGGACAACGGGCTTGAAGAGAAACAAATATTATCAGGTCATAACCAAGATACAGTTCTAAATCATAACTAAACGTACTCAGCACCATTCATCTCATTTTATACCTTGGGAGGGGTAGGTAGAATGAGGTGGTCGTCATCATCATCATCTTCACCTTCATGGTGAGGCCTGCGTTTACGGAGGAAGAGATTTGTTAAACGTTTTGAAAATGACTGGCACTTAACACAAATCAGTATTTTTGACTTTTTGCTCTTCTGGCAGAAGCCTGGTGGTGTCTACACTGTAATATACTGTGTATAGTAGAAATTCTTTATTGAAATCTGGTGTAACTAAGCTGCTTTATTCCATAGAGCCACAATGTTGCCTGATATTCATAGCTCAATATAAAAAGGTATATCCTCTAAATTGGTCCTGCTTAATATGAAAAGGTATAATGCCTACATTTTGCAAACAGCAGATGTATTGTTTTAGTTTTCCGCTTGTCTCATGCTGTATGCCATCTTTTGTAGCAGGTTGATAAATAAATGAAAGCAAGCACTTACTCAATGTCTGCATCTGTCTTGGTGTAGACAGAGAGGATGAACTTTCCAGTCTCGTAGGGTTTCATAATGTTGGGGACAACCACATATTCTCCAGGCTTCAGGCTGTGCTGCTCAATGCAGTCTCTATCATAGCCATAGAGTTGTGTTCTCTTCAGAGGTGAGTTTCTCCTGAAGAACGCGGAGTCAATACGTCCAGATGGTGTCTAGATTTAATGAAAATAATTTAATCGATTTTACAACAACTTTGTCATTAATATTGATGAACTTATTTTTCACTATGACATTGAGTGTGTTTATTTGTGCTTACAGAAACGTTACTTACCCCAGAGGGCAGCTGTTGAATTTAATGTAAAAGAAAAAGAAAAGAAGAAAGAAACTGTGTCAAAGTCCAAGTAGTTTATCCAGCAATTGTAAAATCTGACTTAAAGGATTAAATGCAAAAGACAAGGTTCTGTCATAATCAGTGCTACAGTAGGTCTAGATAGTATTCAAATTTCCTGTGGAGATTATAAACATTGACCCTTACACAAAGTCATCATAACTTAAATTAGGCAGTGGGATAGGACTTCAGTAGTACACCGGGTGATGTGATGTGACCACCACCCACCTCAAAGATGGTGAGCCCAATTGGTCTGAGTCTTTCGTCGTTACGAAAGCGTTGACTGGGAACTTGCATCAGAGACAGCAGGACATTCTTGTCTTCCTTCTCATCCTCGTCTATTTCCGTCACTTTGATGCGATACTGAGGATTCGTCGAGAAGCTAGCTAGAGGTCAGGGGGGGGGGGAAGGTTTTTAAAACACAACTGGCACAAGTGCTGTTGTTCTGCCATCCAGCATCTCAGATGAACACACGTAGGAATTGTTGTAAATGCCGGTATGCTCAAAAATATGGGCGTAAATTGCTTAGTGAATCCGGACCATGGTTTTAGGGAATGAAGGCAGTTTTTGTTTGATTTAGATGGGATAGTTGAGAGTCATGAAACTGAAGGCAGAGAGTAGGAAGGACATATGTATCAATGGTCTAGAGAGAGAATTGAACCAGGAAGTTGTGATTATGTGGTAACTTGACACACTCCATTCAGCCATCAGCATTCATCGAGATGAACACACTTTTTGAGCGAAACATATAGGTCGCTTTTGGTAAAGTAACGTTTGTTCCCAGGCTTTCTGAGAAAGCCTGTACAAGGATTGTGATTTGTGCATCAAAAGGGATGGAGCATCCAGCGTGCTCTAATTGGACTGTCGAGTTGTCAATAGAAAATAGATGATACTGCAAAGACGATACTCGGATACTCGGATACTTCGGAAGTATTACACGTTTGGGCTATTGAGTATTGGCTCTTATACAGTATCTATTACAATGTCTTCTCCTATGTGTTTCCCTGGGGAATTTAAACACCAGATTGTGAGGAGGGAACAGAAATCCCTCAACACCACTGCAACTCTTCTTAAACTAATTCCACTTATCCAAGAATATGGGGTACCCGGGTCAAGCCTATAGGTCAAATATACGGTACAGTGTATTACATAACTTCACTTACAGTTACTGAGGCTGCCCCCTGCAGTTCTCCCTGCTATCCATTCTCCATCATAGATCATACATTTCCACTGGGTGGTCACATCACCGTCCAGGAAGTTGGGGTTCTCACAGCAGATGGTCAGTATTTGAAAGTGGGCACAGAAATCCTCCAACTCCATCCTGACAGACGCACACAAGTGACAGGCAGACAGGTAGGAAAGTAGATGGACAAACAGAGACAGATACAGAGTGATGGACGGATGGATGGACAGACACGTGCAAAAATAAACCACATAAACATACATCATTTATTCCAACACTTAATACACTTAATTATGAGTGTTATTTGAAAGTATACAAACAATACATGCTTTAACATCCAATAAAATGACATTGATATTTACCAAAACTCTCCATCGTCTCTCTTCACACATTTAGCCTTATCCTCAGAGCTAACCTGGTCCCACACATATGACCTGCGCAGAAGAATAAAACAGTTATTGAGAAAGCATGCACGATTGTGAACAATGTCCACTGTTTACATAATTACATAATATTATTAGTTATTGTATTTATGGAACATATTCTTTACAACAAAAGGGAACCTCTAGCTGTGCTCATGCTGCATTCAGTGTTTATTTGTATTTGTCACTTACTGGTCACTCCATTTTCCATTCCATTCCTTCTGTCCCCAAGGATTCATCACTCGCACAAGCCTCGCTTTGGACCTGCCATCGAAAACCTACAAATGTACATTTTCAGACAATATCACTCACAGTCACCAGTGTCAGCATTTTGTTTTTCCTTTCTTTCTTTAAATTATTAACCTTCCTGTATCATGGTATTGATCATATTGATGCACTGAAAAATGTAACCTTCATGTTTTGCTTTCATGCCTAATGCCTTCTGATGATATCGAGCCAATCTAACGATCAGAGATCTCTTGACTTTACATTTGGGGTCATAAATTAAATCTATGGGCTAGAACAGCAGAGAAAACCAGCGCTAACAAACCGACACCCAGTGCTTTGAAAAGCAATACTGATACCGTCCAAATATCTTTCCAAAAGTTAGCAAAAGTCCTTTGCATAGGTCCTTTAATGCTGCTATTATTTTTTTATTTCAGATTGTCTGGCTACACAAGACTAATTTCCAGCAAGCATGTTCCTTTTTCCGAACTGCATGCATACGGTACATACATACAGTACATGGTACATACATACATATGTACATACATACAGTACATGCATACAAGCATACATGCATACATGCATACATATACATGCATACATACATACATACATACATACATACATACATACATACATACATACATACATACATACATACATACATACATACATACATACATACATACAGTACATGCATACATGCATATGTACATATGTACATACATACATACAGTACATGCATACATGCATACATACATACATATGTACATACATACAGTAAATGCATACATGCATACATGCATACAAGCATACATATACATGCATACATACATACATACATACATACATACATACATACATACATACATACATACATACATACATACATACATACATACATACATACATACAGTACATGCATACATGTATACATGCATACATGCATACATGCATACAAGCATACATGCATACAAGCATACATATACATGCATACATACATACAGTACATACAGTACGTGCATACATGCATACAAGCATACATATACATGCATACATACATACAGTACATGCATACATGCATACATGCATACATGCATACATACAAGCATACATATACGTGCATACATACATACAGTACATACAGTACGTGCATACATGCATACATGCATACAAGCATACATATACATGCATACATGCATACATACATAAAGTATTAGAATGTACCTCAGTTACTGCTGTGATAGAGTAGGCGTGTGCATCCACAATGCCAGAGTCTGCCACAGTGTTGACGATTGTATCCTGGAACACACAAGCAGCATGGTACAGTTTACTATTCAGTAAAAATTACTTTACACAGGTTTTTAATATACTGTAGCATTTTGACTTAGTGGAAATAAAGAAAGAAAGAAAGAAAAGGATTGAATCTTTACCCCTTTCTGGGCAGTGCCGCTGCAAATCATGGATTTGCATTTGGTGGCTCTGCTCAGTGCAGTCCACAGCTCCTCATCGTGGTTTCTGTCATGGACCTCCTTGAGTCTGTACGTCATGTGCACCCCTCCAGAGAAGTCCTTGAAGGCCTCTGATGGAAGGCCAGCGTTCATGTCCGAGTATGAACCACACACCCTGCCACAAACACAAAGCAGAGTAGTCACGTCACAGGTGTCATGAAACAGGCTTGAAACTTTTCAAGAAAACAATCTCAAGGATCTTTTTTTTTTCTTTAGATTTTTAAGTCGTTCTAATTCTGATATTTGTGCTGTGACTCATTATCCAAAATGCTTTGCATTAGGTTACAGTAGGTGAACGGTTGGGGCATACTTGGCATAGGCCTTCTCCAGCAGAGGGACCCAGAACTCATTCCTGGTTTTGGCGGACACGGACAGAAGCTCCCTTTGGAACGTTGGAAGGTAATCATCAATGACAACATCCACCCACTTTCCAAACCTCCAGAACTGACACAGGGAGGAGAAGAGACATTAATCACAGCGGTCCCCGGCACAAACACCTGAGTCACACTTTGTCAAATATATCATGTCAATATGTCATGAAATAGGTTAGCTACTTTATATGCAGTTTTAAACAAGGGTCAGATCAAAATTAAATGCTAATTATTTTACCCTGAAATGAAAGATTCCTGCATAATCCTGGAAGTCTTGTTCAGTGGGTACAACTTGCACCATCAAATCTTTCTGGAATGTCAGTGATGCAATTGCAGCCAGAAACCAGCAGTTACCTATAGTAGTGAATGAGGGACAGATACTATATTCAGCATTTTCTCTCACACTATTCCCTTTCACAACCACGTGTGATACATTTTTAACGTCCACAGCTATTTGTAGTAGATATTTATGTGACATTACACAACACAATGCAGTGAGCATTAATACTTGGAAATGATAAGATTTACTTACCAACTTTTCCTTGAGCAAAGTCAAATCTTGAGGCACTTTCAACAAAGAAAGAAGGCTCGCCCTTGCCATTTTGAGCTTTCAAAATGTCCTGCAACAACACACAAACACACCCATGAGAGCAGCATCACTACACATTAATGCATTTTTAGTCAACCCTCAAATATATTATTACGTGCAGATAATATAACATAAGCTGAGCTGAGCCATGTGCTCCAGCATTTCCCTTTTGGATACTGGACTCTCATTATGACAAAAAAAGCAGTAACTACATTTTCAGGTAACAATGTTAATAAGAAATGCCTGTAATTTACCGCGGGTCGGAGCCATTCCACTCTGCTTCTCACTGAAGCGGACAGATCAGACAGGTAGCCAAGAGACTTGTAATCAGGTGGGAAGGTTCTGTCCACAAAAAGCCTCCCTTTCTTGAGGTAGGATTGTTTCAGTTGCCCAAAGTCCTGGTTGTTGAACTTCTGTGGTTTGGATGGGCTTCCTACACTACCATCCTGGTAGCGCAGGTTGATGATATCAGTGCACGTTCCGGTTTCAGACATGCTGGATTACTATGGAGAGAAGAGAAGAGAAGAGAAGAGAAGAGAAGAGAAGAGAAGAGAAGAGAAGAGAAGAGAAGAGAAGAGAAGAGAAGAGAAGAGAAGAGAAGAGAAGAGAAGAGAAGAGAAGAGAAGAGAAGAGATACAATCTCACTGATGATTCTCTCTAAAACATAATTCCACAGTTAAATGCAAATCTTAGAGGACATTTGATAACATGAAACTGAAAATAGTAAAGTGAGACTGTGCCTAGGAAAATCTTCACATTATGAGTTACAGTACATATAATATTTACACCCATGAAATGGTTGTAGTTACCTGTCAAATATTTAGTTGTAGATATTTATATTTACCTGTCAGATATGTATTGGTAGACACTGTCTGATGGTTGCAACCGACTGCTGCTCTCACGAGTAACCTCGGAATTGCCCAGGCAGGTGCAGTCTAAACAGCAGCTCAGCCACAATTTATACTCTTGTGATGTTATGTAAAGTCCAATTCAGACACCACCCCCCGAAACTGCTGAAATGTGACCTTTTTCAGGGGGTTGGGACAATACAGTACAGTACATTTGTGACATTGCATTCGTGCCATAAATCATTGACAGTGAAAAACCACTTCACTTTTAATTAGATGTTTATTCTGTCATGTCGCTCAGTGTGCCAACAGTGCACATCATAATATTGTCATGTCAGGGTTAATGACTAGACTGGCCGCAATAATTCCTACAGTACATTCTACGTTGTGACAGCGAAATTGCTTTGTCACAGCTCTCATCTGCTAATCTAGCCCGTGGGGATGATGCTCTCCTCTATTGTGTTGCCATAACAAGTAGAAAGACGGCATTGAGTAGGTTATCGTCACTGTTGGGTGGAAACCTCATATCTCCACATTTTGGTTTTTTTAATAGATCAATGACATTGGTCATACTTTAAATCTAAACATATTTAACCACTCAAGCCCATAGCCCTTACTAGACTGGTGCCCGTTGGGCATTGGCCTACTCGGGAACGATGCAAGTTGGAAATGCATGCCCCACCCGGTTAGGCAATACTCATTGTACCCGTTGTCAGTGTCCCTGTTAGATCAAAGGCAACAAAGTAGAGCCGCTCACTGTATATGCTCCCATAGATGTACAGTGTGCGGCTCTACTTTGTTGCCTTTGATCTGAGTGCGTGTCGGGGCCAGCACCTGTCAAGAGGTCAGATGTGCACTACTACCCCTTTGGCCCTGTAGGGCCCATATATTTGGCTTGCACTGCTGCATCGTGGCACTTTAAGCAGCAGTCTCATGCCATCATTATAAACTACATTGAGTTTCTGCATACTGCTCTTTCTGTAGCGCCGCCACAAGTGGGCAGTATACATAGGTGTACAAAAAGCTTTGAATAGTGTGGACTTCACAGAAGCTGAACACATACTAAACTTACGAACAATCATGTTGGCTTGTGCATATAACATTCTACGTTGTCTGTAGATGTCCCTATCATCAGATAAGTCATTTGTCAAATAATGGCCTAAGTACTTGACCTCATCACAGACCTTAAGGGCAGTTTGATTGATTGATTGATGTACTTTATTTAGTAAGACATGAGAACAACAGTACATGGAAGTACAAATTCACAATACAAGGTCTACTAAACTGGAAGACTCATTAAGCACTGAGCTTGTTTAAGATGAGATCCCCATGCACACAAATCATGATGACATATAAGAGACAGACAGATATACACACTACTATACAGAACGTCATACAATCAGCTTACAGGTTACTGGTATGAAGAGTGAAAAATATGTGCAAGAGAAGGGGGAAAAAATGGGGAGGGGGAGTTGGGGGGGGGGGTAGGTTAAGACTTAGACAGGGGCCATTTTCGAATTGCAGCCTCCTGAGGGTGTATCTTTAGGGCAGTTTTGAAAGTGAGTAGGGTTTTACACTCCTTTACTCCTTTTGGTAGGGCATTCCACATTTTTGTTGAATAGCATGAGAACAAGTTCATTCCCTTTGTTGAGACAAATCTGGGTTGAACATGATTCGTGGAGCTGCCTCTAGTGTTATGATCGTGGACTTCATTAACGTTTTGGAAGTATTTTGACAAATACAGGGGGATACCAATGTTATGGTGTATCTTGAAGACCAGGCCCATTGTAAGTTGCTGTACTCTGTCCTCAACCCTAAGCCATCCAATCCTAGCAAAATGAGCAGGGGTTAGATGGGTTTTGTGATTGAGTACCAGACAGAAGAAAGACAGGAAATGACAGTTTACTGTCTTCTCTACTTCTTATAATCATGATATTACTCTTCTTTGCATTATATATAATGTCACAGCCTGAGCCATATTGAGAGCAGACCCGCAGTAACTGTTGAGGACCAGCACTATATGGACAGAGGATTACCAAATCATCTGCGTACATCAGGTGGTTGATTATTTTGTTACCAACCCGACACCCTGTATCACAGCTGCTCAGCTGCTTATATAGGTCATCCATATATAAATTAAAGAGCAAAGGAGAAATAATACTTCCCTGTCTGACTCCATTATTTACTGTGAAATGAGCAGAAACACAGTTACCCCATCTAATACACATGGTCTGATGTGCGTACCAGAAAACCAGGATTCTTATAAAAAATGTAGGGACCCCTCTGTTCTGTAATTTTTTGAACAACTTTTCGTGATTAACACGATTAAAGGCTTTAGACAAATCAATAAAACACAAACAAAAAATTTGGTATTTTGCCCGTTATATACATCTAAAATTTCATTTAGGCAAATATACACATATCTGTGCAATGTTTAGGTTTAAAACCGAACTGGTTGTCAGAGTTCAGGATAAACCTCACCAATTTGTTCTCTCTAAGACCTTAGATAAAATACTGGCCAGGGCTATTGGTCGGTAGTTATCTGAGCTATTCAATTTCCCACATTTGTCTTTAAAACCCAGTGAAACAGATAGCAAGTAAGGGACATAGTTTTCTGCCTGCATACTTTTAATGCTCAGCAGATATCTTGTCCATACCACATGCTTTCTTTCAGCATCCTGACTGCATCATAAACTTCTAGTGAGGGGATAGTCACAGCCTCATCATTATTGTCTCCGCCAGGCCGAAAGGCATGGCGAGAGAGTATGTTTTACCGTCCGTCCGTCCGTCCGTCCGTCCGTCCGTGTGTGTGCGTGTGTGTGTGTGTGTGTGTGTGTGTGTGTGTGTGTGTGTGTGTGTGTGTGTGTGTGTGTGTGTGTGTGTGTGTGTGTGTCCTGTCCGTGTGTTACCAGCTAATCTCCGGCACCGTTGGCCCGGTCGCTGCGAAACTGTGCACACCCACTCCTTGGATGCCAATTCAGAACCTCTGCCCCACATTTTTCACATGGGCCTGTTATAGCGCCACCAGGAGGCCGATTTGTGCAAAACCATTTTTTTTCCCCATTACACCTACAGCTTTTAACCAAACGTCATGCAAATCGGTACACAGTATCTCTAGTCATGTGATCAACCCGGATCTGTCCGATTTCCCATATTGCATCCTCATTGGCTAAGGTTGGCTTCCAAAGTTTGCAGGATTGGTCCGTTTTGAACAAACTGCCTCCAATCATGAACGCAGCTTGCCATTTCCATATTGCACACGCACATTCCCACTAGGCCGAGGAAGAAATGCCACTTGAAAATTTTCAAATCAGCCTCATGGTGGCGCTATAGAGCGTCGCAGTTCCCGCCCACTTCCTGTTTTTTTTGGTGCCGGAAGAAAAAACTCAATGCATTTTTCCATTGACATTTCCAAAAATATTTATATCTATTAATTTAAGCCTCGAATCAAGCCATCATGACATGACATGAATCATGACCATAAACGTTTGATTCTGTGATTTTTTTTTTGTTGAAAACGGCAAAACAAAGGGTATTTATTAAATATAGTATATCATATAATTAAATATAAAATAAAAAAAAATCACAGAAAAAAACGTTTTATGGTCATGATTCATGTCATCTCGTGATGGCTTGATTCGAGGCTTAAATTAATAGATATAAATATTTTTGGAAATGTCAATGGAAAAATGCATTGAGTTTTTTCTTCCGGCACCAAAAAAAACAGGAAGTGGGCGGGAACTGCGACGCTCTATAACTGGCCGATTTGCATTTTTAACTATAACTGCACCGATCTGCGTGAAACTTTGCACGCACACTCCCTAGAGGCCAAGGAAAAACATCTGGACTGCATTTTTCACATTGCTTTTTACAGCGCCACCAGGAGGCCGACTTATGTAAAATACATTTTTGGAGATTATTCCTTCAGATTCTGTCCAAAAAACACGCAAATTGGTACACTGCATCTCCATAGTCATGTGATTCTGATGGATCTGTCCGATGTTTCATATTCCATCCTATTTGGCTTACAGTGGCTTCCAAATTTGCAGGATTGGTCAGTTTGGAACAAAATGCCTCAAAACATGAACGCAGTGTGCAATTTCCGTGAAATTTTGCATGCAGATTCCCACTAGGCCGAGGAAGAAATGCCCCCCTTTTCACATTCACATTGGCCTGTTATAGCGCCACCAGCAGGTCTAATTTAGCAAAACACATTTTTGGAACAAAATGCCTCAAATCATGAATGCAGTGTCCCATTGAAAGGCCTAAGAAGAAATGCCACCCTTTTCACATTGGCCTATTATAGCGCCACCAGGAGGCCACAATAACCTACCTGACCTGGCGGAGACCTGTGCTCCGAGGAGCACTTTTTCTAGTTAACAATGTTTCCCACTACGAAGGAGTTACTTTGCACGCAATTGAACAGCTCATAATAATGTTTCTGCCACAACTGAGCAATCTCCTCTGGGCCAGTTTCACCATCAATATTTGTTGGTAAAGATGTTTTACAGTTATTCAATACTTTGATTTCTTTCCAGAAGTCATTTGTGTCATGGTTTTGTAACTTATTTGCCAGAGGGCATGTACAGGCATGCTCATATATGATGCCCATATATGGGAATATTGGATCGGCGGTTCTGTACAACCGGATCTCTATATATGCCAATGGGCGTATCGAATGGATCAGCGGTTCTGGACAACCGACCTATTAGACCAACTCAACGATGGGCACGGCACAACCTCGGGTAAGTTGGTCGGTTGGACAGTTCTTGAGATACATGAACTACAGACACACACGTACGTGGACAGAGATTTATCTCTGCAACTTGTAGTTTTGAGCTTGTAGATCTGACATTTTTGCTATTTTTAAAGATTTCTGAGAAAGATTTTTTTTTACCTATAATGTAATTTTACCTATAATAATATATAAAAGCTTACCTCAATTGTGAAAAATAGCAGATTTAAAAAAAAAGGAAATAAAAGAAAAAAAGGGACACAGCCAAGGTTGTGAAAAGACAGTTGAAGCCCTTGCATTGGTTGCCTGTTAGTTTTAGAATCAATTTTATGATAACTTTAAGATATTGGTTTTTAAATGACTAAATGGCAATTAATGGAAATGCTTTTAGACATGACTGGCAAGACCCTTAGAACCATTGACACTGGTCTCCTTTGGTGAAAAGGCTAGAACAACAAAAGGCACTACTGAAGGATCTATGGGCATCTGAATCTGTGAACATCTTAATATCTTTATTTACTTTTAATTAGTATTTTGATTAATTTTTGTATTATCATATCATGTTATTGTTTGTTGCCTCTCCTTTCTGTGAATCACATTCAGTTGCACTTGCTGTATAGGAAATCCTATTCTATTAGATGTAAATGTAAATGTAGATGTAATAAAGTATAATTTGATTTGGATCGTATACACTCTTATTACACCTTGTCAAACAAGCCCTATAGTTTTATGTTAATTACAGTCCTAAAAGAACCTGCAAACAAAGAGGATGATTGTGAAAGTGTTTGGGGTTCACACCTGCAGAAGTGGTGAGATCTTCTTTCTGGAACAGGTCTTGTCACATCACAGATTATTCTCAGGAGTAAGTTCTATAGCGTGGATGCTCATCTGCTGGAAGAGAAGAATTTGCCCTAAGGACAAATTCCTGTTCTCGTGATGTTATGCAAATATCTTACAGTGTGTAGTAGCCTGTACATAACATCACGAGTACAGGAATTTGTCCTAAGTGCGTCTAACTCTGAATATATACACATCTCTAGAGCTACGTTTAAATGATTTGCTCTGTCTTGCTGAGAATAAGATGTTAATGGTAAATGGTGCATTTACAGTATGTATAACGCCTTTACCCGAAACGTTTTACAATGGGCATTACATTCACCCATTCACACACACGGCAAAGGAAACTATGCAAGGCACCAACTTGCTCATCAGGAGCAGCTAGGGGTTCAGTAGCCTCGGGTACCCAAGCTGTGTTTTATTTTTAGGGGTTCAGTGACTTGCTCAAGGACACTTCAACACTAACTCAGGGGGTGCCCGGGATCTAATTCCCAAGCGGACGATCTACCTCCTGATCCCCCTGTCTAATTCTGAATATAACTTTGAATATATATACATCTCTAGAGCAACGTTGAAGGGATTCACTCTGTCTTGCTCAAGAGCACTCATAGCAAGGGTTGAACCCTCAATTGCCTCCGCGACATAACTGTCACACTCAACAGTTGATATTTATTGGGTTACATCCAAACTCATAAACTATGACATGTTTATGAGTGTGGAAAGTACTTGGAAAGTAGTACCAAACATTTCACTCCCAAAATGGTCCCCATGGGTGCCATGAGACTGGGCCCACACATGAAGAGAGATGGCTGCTACTGTAAACCCTTCGAAAGTACCTGGACCGTGACTTTAAAGACTTGTTATGGGAGCTTAATTCAGCATGCAGACAGTAATTTTCTGCTTGTAAGGCGTTTTACAGGACAGGTGTGCTCTTGCTGGGGTACTAGTGGGGTTAGGGTCAAATCACACAGCAGCCTTCTCATCAGTGCCTCCGTCTCAGTGGAGAAATGAAAACGGGTGACAAATTAAAGGAAAAACATGAATAAATGAGTGGAGAAACACAATTAATGTATGCCTCCATGCAGGTGTCCTACATGATGCAATTAAGAAATGAACATCCTGTCATGCTCTGGACTCTGGATCATGTATAAAAATGGTGAGTAGCCCAAGTGGACCTCGATTTTGGATCAAGATGGCAAGAGATAAAGATCTAAATACCGGTTCACTAGTAAGAGACCACAACTTCTGCTCAAGTTAAACAGCATTTATTGAACAAAATGAGATATACTGTATGCGAATTGCTGGGGAGCCCAAGGTGGGGCGAGACTCAGGGTGGGGCTATAGCCCTGAAACATGACTGTCATACCATGACAGTCATGGTGCCGAGTCCCCCTGGTCTAAAGTTGTGTTCGATTTTTTCACATTGCCATCTCTCACATAAACATAAACGTTCAGATTTCAAATATAAAGTGCTTACCACCGAGCCACGGATGTTACAAGGCGATGCGGACCGCGATGAGTACCCGTATCTCCCGTATTGTTCAATAAAAAGCATTTTAATCCCATCGCCGGCCATTTTCTTTTTTCTTTTTTTTTTGTTTTGTAATGTATCAGAGTGCAATACACCTCCCAACCATTAGTGTCGCATGGTTTAAAGTATCGGAGACAATTTGGAGAAAATGGCCGGCGATGGGATTAAAATGCTTTTTATTGAACAATACGGGAGATACGGGTACTCATCGCGGTCCGCATCGCCTTGTAACATCCGTGGCTCGGTGGTAAGCACTTTATATTTGAAATCTGAACGTTTATGTTTATGTGAGAGATGGCAATGTGAAAAAATCGAACACAACTTTAGACCAGGGGGACTCGGCACCATGACGCTTGTATACAAGCGTCATGTGAACCATGGCTAGGTGGGGCTATAGTCTCGGGAGCCAGGTGACCGCCGCGGTTGCTCTGCTCAGGAGCGGTCTGTCTGCTCAGGAGCGGTCTGTCTGCTCAGGAGCGGTCTGTCTGCTCAGGAGCGGTCTGTCTGCTCAGGAGCGGTCTGTCTGCTCAGGAGCGGTCTGTCTGCTCAGGAGCGGTCTGTCTGCTCAGGAGCGGTCTGTCTGCTCAGGAGCGGTCTGTCTGCTGAGGAGCGGTCTGTCTGCTCAGGAGCGGTCTGTCGCCTTCGCTCCAACACTGCCCCGCCCCGGGGCTCCTGGAGGATGGAGAAAAACAAAGTTAGATGAGCAAAATTGGTGGGAAAGGAGGTGGTTGGGGAGGAGGAGGGTATTTGGATTTTACGAGCAGCAAAATCAAACAGGTACAGTAGGTGATACAATCGCAGGTGTATTTATACTGTGGTGATTGTTGCAACGTGGATCGGCTGAGAGATAAGCAACGCAGGACAGGTGAACTTCATAAGGTGATAGAGAACGGGAGTGGCCATGTTGAGCAGAAGGAGGTCTCTACTCCTGAACATACATTCAGCGGCTCTCAACCTTTTCTGGATCAGGGCCTGCTTGAAAATCTCAAAAGCGTTCGCTGCTGTGTTAAGTGGTCAGATGGGTGGGCCGTGTGCATTTTCAGAGCATGTTTATTTTAATGATCAATCAATCAACTGTTCTGGCTTGGATCAATGGAACTGACGTAGTATAGTTTAAAGGGATAGTTCACCCCCAATTTTTTTTTATTTTTATCGATTGGTCTCTCCATGGAGACTTGAATTCATGGATATTTATTAGTTTTTGTCGCATTCCTAAGCCAATAATTTGAATACTATTATGGGAATATAATCCTATAGGCTAGTAAGGCTACATAATATATTGGAAATGACCAAAATAAATATAATAGCAGATGCCTTTACTGTGTAATATGGGCGGCTATTTTTACTTATTAAAAACATAAATTAATACATTTAAATTAATTAACTAATCCCCTCCTGGAGGGCCCCCTTGCGTAGAAGTCCTGTGTATGGGTTCTCATAACCCAGCAACTCTAGGCAAATTACGGCACTGCTTGGAGATCACATATTTTGGGCAGCAGCGGCTTGTCTCTTTGGTCTCACCGCTTAACGCACGGATAATAGCACTGTGTCTTGCGCTGATCTTAAAGGGAATGGCAGTGGGTACTTGGATTGCGTAAAGTAATGCCCACACACACCCATGACTAATTCATGGCTGTTTTACGGCATAGCGCCTTGGCACGGTGCGCAGATTACCGCACCCATGATAGCAAAATGGCATTGGTCACGCCTCCATGTCTTAAATTAAGGAATGAGACCTGGCGGTAACTAAGACGTCCTTAGTAGAGCCCTGAGTTACAGATACAGAGTACGGAAAGTACTGTCGGATACAGCAGCACAAAGGTAAGAAATAACAACAACACCAGGTTACAGTGTCCTCACAGTATCCCCCCCTCCTCCCCCCCAAAAGAAAAGTGTCAGTGTCAAACGGTGGAACCAGTACAATCGGGGTCGGAAATTGTGGTCAAAAGCACTCATTCGATGACCGATGCTCGTGTACAGTATGTGAGGAAAAAAACAGAAAAGCAACTCTTCCTCAGGTGACTGGGGATGTCAGTGAAGGATGTAAACAGACTGTCAGCGAGAACAAGTTTGACAGCTGCATAGACAGGGATGTTATTATAGTAGGGCTTCAGTGCATAAACCCCTCATTACAAACACAGATGCACATTTGAGAGTTTAATGGTGCAAAAAACCACAAGCACTGGTCTACAGAGGTAGCCTGGTAAACCCCCCTCCCTCCGGAAATTCTAAATGAGATTTCCGGAGGGAGGGTTTACCAGGCTACTACAGAGGTGTGTAAAACGTGATAATGGTCAGATGAGTCATAAGTACATTTACTCAAGTACTGTACTTTTTTTGAGTCTTTTTTTCCCTCCTTTTTAGCATTTCCAGTTTTCAATACTTTTACTTCTACTCCACTACATCTCAGAGGCAAATATTGTACTTTTACTCCACTACAATGATTTGAAAACTTTAGTTAATAATTACTTTGTAGATTTTGATTATTATTACAAATCATACAGTAACCACTTCAACCCTATATTAGTCCGTGAGCCAGGGGGGTTGGTCAGTACCATCTGAGGGGAATAATGCTCATAGTGATTTTTGTCAAGGTATGCATGTCTAGAGTTAGAAAATATGTGATAGCCTTGAACCAATGGTAGCTTTATGGGTGCTATCATGCATTTTATTTTATAACACTAGGCGAAAATGACATGGGTCAATCTATGAAAACATACTATTAACCCCCCCAAAAAAATATACAAAAGGTTTTTCAATTGGTTCTGGTACGTCTAGGCATGCTTAAGAACATACAAAAAAATCTAAGAAATTATATTTCTCGTAAAGCCATCATTTTCAAGATGGCGTCCAATATGACTGCCATGAGCTTAAATGGCTTTATGATACTGTTCAACCTAGAAAGGTGGTTTTGGTGTCTAAAACTAGGTTTTAGGGTTCAAGAAATATGGCTGAATCAGTTAAATTACCATCAGTTAATTATTTATTGCCAAATTAAAGATGGTGTCCATCCCATGGTGATGTTCCATTGTACTAAATTATGTTAAAAACAACAAAATATTGCAGTTGTGTGAGGGAATCTGTGAACTTATGGTGATTCATATGGGGACCTGGGGCGGGGGGGCGTTCATAGGTGTAGAATCTATTTCTACTGTTATATTTTCACTTGCTGGTCAGTCTTTGGCCTATGTGCTAAAGGTCAGGTCAAGGTCTCTCTCGCACCTTATCGTCCAACCAGGCGTCCAAGCAGGCAGCAGATATGGTCACTGGTTGACATGTACAGTAGGCCCTATTCACCTCACAATTGACATGGAGCCGTTTGTTGACACCTTGCAGGTATGGAATCAGCCAGAAAAGCTCTATAATGTAATTGTGCATCCCGGTGGGATGCATGTTATACAGTCATTCTTCAGCTGCATTGCAAAACTGATGCAGGGTTCAGCACTGGAAGTGGAAATGCATGTGGTTGCAGAACATGACTAACCTCACTCCGTCAAATGGAAGAAGCTTGCGACACACATTTTGTTTCACAGCCTACTTCCATCTGAGACTCCGGTCGCAGAATCGATGACAGACAGAGTTTCATTTTTTCAAGCTACTAGGCAGGTGATTGGATGATCCCGCCCCTAGCAGCCGCTGATTGGTTCGAACACGCAGGGTTCGGGCAGCTTTACTCCGTGAGCAATCCCAGACTCCTTCCTGAAATCAATGCAAATGAGATTTCCGGAGGGAGGGGGGTTTACCAGGCTAGAACATGACAGGCAAGTTCAGTGGTCAGTCCTGAGTCAGCAGCACTCTTGAAGTGGTTTCTCTCAACTTGGCCAAAGACATTTGAACAGATACAGCAGTAGCCTACCTGTACACTGCGCATTTCCATCCTACTGGCTGACAGTGGGTAGACAACTTCTTCCTACACTTCACATCCACCAGTTTGAATGTGCAGGGAGACACATTGACATTAACTTTACCTTTTCTCTCATGAAGCACACGACTGAAGCACTTCTTCCGTGCTGGCCATGTGCAGTGTGCTTGATATCTAACCCAGTGCCTGCCGAAGATGCAAGATCCATGCCATAAAGGCTAAGCTAGACCTTGTCTGTCAGCACCATGATGGATTCTGGATCACTGTGTCTGCTCACCAGTCTGGGGAGCAGACTGCCATAACGATCAGGAAAGATGCTGTCATGATGCATGTGAGTGGAGTGGACTGAAGCCTTCCCCAAAATGTGCAGAAACAGTAGAGGGAGAGTTGAAGCACTGGTGTGTCTTGGTCATAAAATATTGGGGTGTATCCTCACACACAGAAAGATCACCCACATGAGATGTCATCATGAAGAGTAAGAACATTAAGCAGAAGCCGTTGAGCATGTTGTACACCTTCAGTGCTGACGATAGATACTGCATTTAGTCATGATGAGGCAGACATCACCATGATTTCCTATATCCCTGATGCAGCCATCTCTGGAAAGGGTGTGATTACTGTGATACACATGCTCAGTGATTTAACTGATGTTCTTGTCCTGTTGGTGTATTGGGGTGTATCAGGTGGACCTACAGTGTAAAGTACAGATGGAGCATTGTGATGGGACAGTCTTATATGTATGGCAAAGGCAAGATCAGAGCACACAACACTTTGCTGGCAGGGAACTTCCCAGGCTACCCTGATGTGCTGGGTGAGGTGGTTGCCACAAGTCAATGGCCCTTCCTCCAACACCGACCAACCTGTTGCACCACATTTACAAGTGATGTTGTGGAAAGTGGCAGACCACCAAGCTCCACCTGACAAGTCGTTTGATGTCACACAATTTGGATGGGAGATCCAGGATATTCCTGTTCCTGTCATTGCTAAGGGTGACCCAGCACCGTCAGAGCTATGTGACATGGTGCAATATCAATGTAGGGCACAGAGAGTGAGAAGTACATCACTGATGTACTGTAACTGCTCTGGTGAAGATGGTTACTGATGATATGTTCATGCTACAGATGAGGAGTGATGTCAATAAGGAGGATACTTGTAAGGATGAGGTAGAACAGGATGTGGGTTGGAGAATACAGTTGTAGTTGCAAAAGATACATATTTGCCATTAGATTATATAATTTTACATTCAGGTTATTATGAATACCAGTTCTTGTGACATGTTAATGACACTTTTCACAAAACAAATTGAATGAAAGTTCATCAAGTTGTTTCCATTTGTTGTTCTCCCAGAGGTCAAATTTAACCTTGACCTGACCTTTGACATGATTTGACATGAAACCCTAAAAAAATAGGTATTACACAGAGGTATTCTAAGACAAGCGGATTACAAGTAAAAAATTGCCAGGCGTGTGTTTAGTGGCCATTTTGGATATTTTCTTACACACTTGCACTATATTCTGTTTATTGAATTTCATAATACATTTCCTTAGAATATATGTATGTAAACATGGTTTTAAATCTTTTGGTAATTTACAAAGGAACCCTTTGTGTTCCATCTTTCATTAAAACCGAAGTACATCTTATGTCACATATAGTCATTATGTTGTCACTGCCTGTAATAGAAAAATATTCAAGATATGCTAATTTTAACAACCTTTCTGAACAATATATAGTCTGAGCTTTTCAGAGAGAGAGGGTCAATAATAAGAGAGAACCATCAGTTTGAAGTAGAATGCTTCATTCGGATTTTGAAAACTGTGTTTTGGCTTGTGGTTATAAAAGGAGTTATAGCACACAGATAGCTACCACCGATGCAAGGCTATCACATTTTTCCTAGCTCTAGGGGTGTATACCTACCCAAAAATCACATTGAGAATTATTCCCCCCAGATGGTACTGATGACCCCATATTTGGGGTCCTGGCTCACGGACTATATACATTTCGGCCATTTTAAAATAGCCGATCTACTTGTAGATCGGCTATTTTCAAAAGATTTTTATACATTTTATATTGAAAACTTGTGAAATGGGACATTCTGCTTTCTACTTTTGGTACTTTAAGTACATTTTGGTACCAATACTTTTGTACAATTACTCAAGTAAATCTTGAATTCCGGACTTTTACTTGTTTACTTCCGTACTTTTACTTGCAGTATTGATACTTTTACTTAAGTACAAAACTTTGAGTTATTTTTCCACCACTGGTGGTGAGTGCATGTGTGGTATATACACCAAGAACAGTACAGGCCTGAATGCATAGTAGTCATGGCATAGTCTGGGTCCACCTGTCCCCTTTAGAGGGATTGAGGGAAGGGTCAATGCAAATCGATACAAAGTTATTCTGATCACTTTTGTTTTAACATTTCTATCCTGTTAGAGGTGGATGGGTGACAATGCTCCCATCCACAGGGTACGAGTGGTCACTGAATTATAATGACAAGTATATGACAATTATGTGATTTCTTCATTTGTAAAAATAAGAAGGAAAGTGTGTGTGTGTGTGTGTGTGTGTGTGTGTGTGTGTGTGTGTGTGTGTGTGTGTGTGTGTGTGTGGGTGTGTACTTGTAGTACTATACTTGTGAGGGCGTGATTTTGGGGAGTAAAGTGCTATTCACACTGAGCGCTATAACTATATAGATAACAATATCGTTCACCATTGCATAGTTTGAACGGCATAGTCGGTTTGAACTCTGCCATCCATTTGATTATTGAACTATATTTTTATAGTTATAGTTATAGTGCTCAGTGTGAATGGACCTTTAGGCTTACAATTAGGAACAGATTCAGGCTGGGTTAAGGATTAGGTATATAAAGGTTAGGTTTAGCGGCTTCGGTTGGAGTTATGCCTGATTTATACTTAGTATCCGCTGGTGTCAAGTACAGAAAAAATGGACGATCTTCAAGTTGCAGCACAGCACGTTCTGAGCTTGTACAGATATACATACTGTATATCTGCAATTTTTCAGCAATTTTCAATGCTGTCTGAAAATGTTGATGTCCTCACAAGTATAGTAATGCAAACATGTGCGTGCGTGTGTGATGGCCAACAGCCAGAGCTTTGGTGTTCCTCCTCAGGATGGCCTTGCCCTTGATCCTCTTTCAAGCAGAGATTAGCAGCGTCTCTGCTGACTTCTCTGTGCTGCTGTCATGGGTGTGGAGATGAGAATGCTGAGAAGACTGCCAAGAAGGTTAGACATGCCAAGAAAGGTTAAGCACATCTGCAACACTCATCTCATAGATCAGGGATAGTTGTCTCCGCCAGGCCCGAAAGCGTGGCCGAGACTATGTTTTCGCCCCGTCCGTCCGTGTGTGTTTGTGTGTTTGTCCGTCCCTTTGTTAACAGCTAATCTACGGCACCGTTGGATCGATCAGCGTGAAACTGTGCACTCACACTCTCTGGAGGCCACCAGCAGGCCGATTTCTGCACAAAAAAAAATAGCTATTACTCCAACAGATGTTGTCCAAACATCACGCAAATCGGTTCACATTATCTCTATAGTCATGTGATCAAGACAGATGGCAGGTGTCCGATTTTTCATATTCTATCCTGATTGGCTATAGATTGGCTTCCAAAGTTTGCAGAAGTGGTCAGTTTTGAACAATGTGCCTCAAATCATGAATGCAGCGTGCGATTTCCGTGAAACTTTGCACGCACATTCCTACTACCAGGCCAAAGAAGAAATTACACCATACATTTTTCAAATCAGCCTCATGGTGGTGCTTTAACAGGCAGATCTTCGTTTTTACCTATAACTGGACCGATCGGCGTGAAACTTTGCACGCATACTCCCTAGATGCCAAGAAAAAAACTCTGCCCTGCATTTTTCACATCGGCCTGTTATAGGGCCACCAGGAGGCAGAGTTTTAAAAAAAAAAACGATTGATATTAGTCCTACAGATTTTGTCCAAACATCACGCAAACCGGTACACATTATCTCTGTAGTCATGTGATCATGTCGGATCTATCCGATTGTTCGTATTACATCCTGATTGGCTAAGATTGGCAGCTAAAGTGGCCCGGCCCGTTTAGAACAAAATGCCTGAAATCATGAACGCAGCGTCCGATTGCCGTGAAATTTTGCACACACATTCCCACTAGGCAGAGGAAGAAATGCCAGTCTTTTCAAATTGGCTTATTATAGAACCACCAGCAGGCCATTTTTTGCAACATGACCTGGCGGAGACCTGTGCTCCGATGAGCACTTTTTCTAGTTTTGCTTGAGCTTGGCCTTGTTCAGCATGGTGTAGCCCAGTGGTGGACAATGTACTCAGCCCAAGTACTTTAGTCAAAGTATAGATAAACCTGGTCAAATATTACTCCGCCACAAGTGAAATTTCTACAGTCAATTTGGTAATTGAGTTAAGGTACTGGAGTACTTACTTTTAGACGTGCCAGAGCCTCCCCAGGTCCTGGCAGAGTAGTTCCGGAGAAGCGGAATGAGGTGCCCTGTCTTGCCCTAAGAGGACTGACCGTGGGTAGCAACTGGGACGTCGGGGCTTGATCAACCCCGACAGGGTCACCTGGGCGGTATGTTGCGAGACCCGAAACACCCGTCGACCCCAGGCTACAACACTGCTGAAATGTCCCAGGTGCATCCACGTGATGTTTTTTTAAATTATTTAGAAATACTTAAAAGTATTACTAAACAAAAAAAGTATTCAAAAGTACAAATTACAAAGTATATTTTGTTTTTAATATCAATGCATTTCTATGTTAAAACTTTGATGTTTCCCCCCAAAATTCAAAGATTTTTTAGAAAGTAAAACATTTTATAAAATAAATAATAATGAAAATAGCATGAAAATAGTTGCTATTTCCACTATATTTGAAATAAGGCTTAAATGTAATGTCAAACGTTTTGTGTCCAGTCCAAGACCAAAGGGCAAGGAAAAATCTCAAGGCACCAGTATTCACGATCATAATTATCCATGCAAAATAGCCTCTATAATATCACTTCTATCGCTCTGTCAACGTGTACCCTTATTTACTAATGCCAAATGCCAAAAGTTGAACTACTTAAGCTTTCATATTTTCAAAGCGAAAATAAATGCACAGGGCATCACAATGCAACATGCTGTGAGCTTGTAGGTCTGCTATTTTCACAATTATTTTTAAAATGTGTGGAAAACAAGAAAAAGAAAATTGCCTATAGTAACTTGCCCAAACTGTCAACCAGGTTGACAGTGGTTTAAATGTTTTAAGATGCCTCTGTATTGGGAAATGCACAAAGTCCTGATGGTTAAAATGTGTTTTTATAGTGCGGCTGTCACAAAAATCCCAATGCATACCTGAACTTGTCTCACGGCACACCAGTGTCATGCCTCGGTGCACGGTTTGAGATCCACTGGTTCAAGTGGTTCTCTGGTTTCAGTAGTACAGTGGTTTCCAGGCAGCGCTGAATTGCATCACAGTGGCCCTGATAAACTGCTTGGTGAAAGAGGTTAACCACTCCTTGGCAAGCCTTAAAACAGTATCACATACTTATGAAATAATACATAATTAAAAATTAAAAACAGGGCAGTGCATATAGTAAACAGCAGAATGACATTTCAACCTGTCACGCAGTGTAAATAATGTCAGCAGTATCTTCTTACAAGATGTTACTTTGTGACCTGCTTAATCTACAAGTTACAACACGACGTGATGCAATGCTATTTTTCAAAAAAAGTTTTAAAAATGTCACCTGAAATGTTAATCTATCAATTAATACACCAAAACTGTGTCTGTCTGTCCCGGGCAAAACTTGGGTGCCGCCCAACCCAACAACCTTAAACTTGACATGTGTGTTCGATTGACTGATTGAATACTTTATTAACAGTTTGCAGTACAGAGGTACAGTTATACAATAATGCCCGTGGGCACAACACTCTTTTGAAGTAGTTTGACAGGTACATGGGCACTGGTCCAGTCCCTTGAGTATCTTGAAAACCAGGCCCATTGCAAGTTGCTGTACTCTCTCTACTCTCTCTACCCTGAGGCATCCCATCCTAGCATAATGAGCAGGGGTTAGGTGAGTCCTAGGTGTGAGGTCTAGCATTAGTCTGTTTGTTTGTTTTGAGAGGTCTGTGGTTTTGATTTTAGTGCGTTTGAGGTGCTAGAGTATCATGAGGTGCATGCATAGTCAAAATGACATTCATGAGCACTCCAGCAAGTGTCCTTAGTGCATTCCTACTGACCAACGAGGAGATCCTGTCCAAAAATCTTTGGTTGACTTTCTTGATTACTTTTGTTACCATTTTATCACTGGAAAGACTATTGTTATCTAAAATACAACCCAGGTAATCTCTTCTTTCCTTGTGACCTTCTTACCACATGACCTGATTGATTGATTGAAATACTTCATTAACAGTTTGCAAAGACAGGGAAGTACAGTTCAATACAAGGTCTGTTAAAGGATTTTAAACCCAAGAAAGCACTATGGCTTTGTTTCCATTGGGGTCCTTTGTACTCAATTCATCGAAACATAATGACAGACAAATATACACTACAACGCAAAAACATCATATAAACGGGTAGAGATCGAAAAAAGAAAAGAAAAAAAAGAACAGCAAACATCATATAAACAGGTAGTGGGAGTGTCTAAATTGTTGATAGTTAGGAAACCAAATGGACCTTTACAGATCTGTAACTCTGAGAGCGTACAAATGGATCCAAATGTTGTACACTCTTGGAGTTAAGGGTGTCTGTGGCCTAATAATGCATACCAAACTGGGTGGCCTTGAAATTTAAAAGTTTGAGAACCACTGATCTACGGGTTCACAGACAGCATATGAACAAATCAGGTAAAGGACTCAACCCC
Organism: Gymnoscopelus braueri; assembly: GCF_963280865.1. NCBI lineage: Eukaryota > Metazoa > Chordata > Actinopteri > Myctophiformes > Myctophidae > Gymnoscopelus > Gymnoscopelus braueri. The sequence continues at coordinate 34,273,475 of NC_137609.1, forward strand.
AGCCTGTGCAGCTTGTTTCTGGACTTAATGTTGGAGAGACTCCAGGTAGGGAGGATGGGCTCATCTCTGCCCCCTAACCCAGGAGCGGGAGGCCCCCAGGGCTGTGTTCTGAGTCCCCTCCTCCTCTACTCTCTTGTTAATCTCTCAAGAACAGATTCAGAGCTGCGCTTGAATCTGTCGGGAGCCGCGTTGAGAACCTATGCACATTGGCTACAAGTGGGCGGGCCTTCAGATCAGGTAGGAGGCCGCGCTTTACTAGCCTGGGACCAGACGAATCTGCGAGTGCAAAAAAAAAATTGCACTCTGCGATTTGGGTCTGGCACCGCTCCATATAGAATCCATTTCCTGCTCCAGAAGACGTGAGTGACCAATCAGGGCCCAGGATTCAAATATGGGAGACTGTAATTGGTAGTTGGTTGTAGGTCTAACCAATTGCGTCGAGGGCCATTGTTTTGATCCCGCCCCTTGGGAAAAAAAACTTCCTCATGGAGGCACCAGACTCATATCCACGCAGTGATATAGTCTGGCTACGCGAGGCTAGCGCTTTGTCCAATCAAATGTAGTGGGCTGTATTTACATCTGTTGCGCTCGCTTCCCACTGAAAACAAACCGAAACTCATTTAACAATAGCGTCCTCGAAGCCGACAAAACCACGGAAAGATATTCACATTTTAACTTTTTCTTTCATCATAGAAACAAGTGGGCTTATAACCAAAACGATCCATGTTCTTTGGGAGAAATGTAGTGTTCCGTGGAGAAATATTGTTAGTGGGAATGAAAACATAGGCGCACCACCGGAAGTAGAGGGCTGAAGGCATGTCCAAACCCCGGTTTCCAGTGAGCATGTTAAAGGGATATTTCACTTTCAAAAAAACGTTTGGTCATTTTATCGTCTACTCAGGCTTTTGTGAACCCCCCAGACAGTTTTTAAGTTGCTCGATTCAGTATTTAGACATTTGGTATTCATTTTATCAGACACGCCCCCTTCCTATACAAACCCATTGTAACATCAAACTCCATTTTAACCATGTTAGATTCATCAAAAACACCCGTCCTTGGTTCTGGTGACTCATACCGCCCCTCTAATACGTGAGGGTTTTTTTTCATTTATTTTTTATATCTTTTTTGGGAAAATGAAAAAAATAATACACAATAAAAAAATTAAATAAAATAAATGAAAAAAATTATCGGAAAAACACGGCCCCCTCACGCATTAGGAGGGCAGGGTGAGTCACCAGAACCAAGGACGGGTGTTTTCGATGAATCTAACATGGTTAAAATGGAGTTTGAAGTTACAATGGGTTTGTATAGGAAGGGGGCGTGTCTGATAAAATGAATATCAAATTTCTAAATACTGAATCGAGCAACTTAAAAACTGTCTGGGGGGTTCACAAAGGCCTGAGTAGACGATAAAATGACCAAAAGTTTTTTTGAAAGTGAAATAGCCCTTTAATTCCCCCCCCAGAGTAAAGCAAAAGTGAAAAACAGCAGAGGGCGCTGTTTTTCCTTTTTATTTGACGATGGGTTCCCAGATTGCTCTCTTGTAGACCCACGACTGCGTGGCCACACACTGCTACCAACCTAGTGGTCAAGTTTGCTGATGACACGACCTGATCATTGACGACAATGAGACAGCCTACAGGTGAGCGGTGGAGAATCTGACACAATGACGCCAGGAGAACAACCTGTTTCTCAACGTTGGCAAGACCAAAGAACTGCCCTGCACCACAGGAAGCTGGAACGAGAGCAGAACACGTTGCGTAGTTTGGCTATTTTCTCTATTTATCTTACAGTGAAATAAATGACATAAGTGGTTAAAGTACTCTTCCAACACACAGTGTAGCGAGGCAACAAGATGTTCTGAACCCCTAAACCAAAGGATTTCCTGATAGTTAAACCCCTGCAAACACCAGGGTTGTCTAAGGCAATGGTTCCCAAGCGGTGTGCCGAGGCACACTGGTGTGTCGTGAGACAAGTCCAGGTGTGCCTTAAAGATTTTGTGGCCATACATTATTACTGCAATATAAAAATACAAAAAAATATGTTTTAATTTACTATATCAGTACTTTGTACGCACGCACTCATTTCCCAATACAGAGGCAATTCTCTACCCTAGAGAAAAGATTTGGCATGTCATTATAGGCAAACATTAAAATGCTTTCACAAATGTAAAAACAAATAGCGGAAATAGCCTATCTACAATCTACAAGCTCACAACGCGTTGGCTATTTCTCGCTATGAATACATATCATATGTGCCTTGAGATTTTCACTTGCACATTGATGTGCCGCTGGCACAAAACGTTTGAAAACCACTGACTGGTCTAAGGATGCAGTCACATTGTGGCCATGTGAGGTCAGCTCAAAGGACCCTCAGAATTGAACAAAGTCAAGTTGGTAGAAATGTTAACTCTGCCTAGCATAGAAAAGAACAATAAAGCACGCACATCCACTCACTAAAAACCAGGTGCTGGGCTGAGGTCAGAATCCACCAAGAAGAATAAAGTCTTATTATTTTGGTTCCTTTTAAATCATTGGTTCACTAGGAAAGACCAAACATCAGACAAAAATAGGTTTAGGTTGTTTATTGAAAACCCAGGAGTATGGTCGTTTATGGGCGCGTCGCATGCGTTGCATGGGACATGCGGCATAAACGGCCATGGATGCAGAGTGCGGAATGGTCATCTAAGGTCATCACTACACGCAAGCGTGGAATGTGCGGCTTAGATGGCCAAGGGCACGAACAACATATTACGCTGATGTGGTATTGTTGTTTATGTGAGCGTCGCATGCGAGGCATGAGACATGCACATAAACGGCCGTGATGCTGAGTGCCGAAGTTCATCTAAGGTCATCACTACACGCAAGCGTGCAGTGTGCGGCTTAGATGTCCAAGACACGAACAGCATGGGGGGTGCTAGCATGGTCATCTAAGGTCATCACTACACGCAAGCGTGGAGTGTGCGGCTTAGATGGTCATGAGCAGGGAAATGACATTCTGGAGCGCGAGGTCATCTAAGGTCATCACTACACGCAAGCGTGGAGTGTGCGGCTTAGATGGTCGGGCCCGAGAATGGCATCGGGGTGCCGGCGTGATCATCTAAGGTCATCACTACACGCAAGCGTGTAGTGTGCGGCTTAGATGGTCAAGGGCAAAGGTCAAGGGAAGGCAGGCGTGGTTAGGAGGGGAAATGGCCAAGGAGGAGGTTCCGGGGGGGTCGTGGACCCAGATACTTTGGCTTAGGGGTCCGAGGCGTTAGCCGTGCAGAGGTAGATTAGGGAACCCCCTTTAGACCGTATCGGAGATCCAGTAAAAGCGAGTCGTTAAAAACACGCCGCCAATTACATACATGGATCTCTAATATTCGCCAAAGTGAGCTGCTTGAGATATAGCTGATGGAACACGTTCGCCGTTCTATTAATGGACCCCGCCTGGAACCTGTAGAATAGGATAGAGGTAGAGAACAGAGGGAGGGAGGGAGGGTTACAAGAAACTAGCACGCCGCCATTTTTGGAATCTGGGTTTAAATACCCAGGTAGTTGGCAGGGGAGGAGTTGTCAGCTTGGTTGGAGATGGGTGAGTGGTTGGCACTGGTTGGCATGGGTGGAGTTGCTGGTGGCTGGTCAGAGAAGTGATTGATTGTCTTCTCCTTGGTCAACCTCCTGAACCTCAGTTGTACCAACTCCATAAGTGACGTTTCGAGGCTACCGGTAGGCTCGAAACGTCATGTCCAATGGTGTAAAAGGAACCAATTTTTTTTTTAAAGGTTTGGAGCATGATCCAGTCTGCGAACTCTGCCTAGCATAAGTGTATTCTCACTGTGTGGGCTCACACTCCTGTTCTTAATCTTCTCAGCTAAATGTTTTATGTACATTAGTCCTGTAACAGTCCATGTTACAGGAGCAAGGGACTGTCCCTGTCGTTTTGAAAAGTTCTTTGACTTGCTAGTTTAACACAAAAATAAATCAATAAATCAATAAATGAATATATAAATATATAAATATATATATATATATATATATATATATATATATATATATATATATATATATATATATATATATATATATATATATATATATTTCAATCAGTTAGTCACTGACCATATGCTCTGTGTGTAGTCACGAGGACCGACTTAGAATCGGACTCCTGTCATGGCTCACTTCTCCTCTCTCTGTTTCCCATCTTTCTAATCTCATACCTAAAATAATCCATAAAATGCAAAAAACAAAATGCTATAGCGATGGAGATTTTTGTGTATACAGTATGCACTCAAGAACTTGGCGTGGAAATGAGATTTTAATTCTAAGATACATTATTTTAATAGGGGTGAAACAATTAATTGAATAATTGATTAATCGATCAACAAAATTAATAGAAATAAATGTGGAATCAAATATTCTACTTAGTGATGATGTATCATGAAAGATTTCTGAAATATAAAGATTTCTATGTGCTCTTTAAACCTCACCAAAATGTGAACGCTGGTCTTTGTTGCATATTATAAAATCCTTTCCCCCAACAACATTTGAAATGGGAAATCAGGTCATTATCCATGTTTTAATTTGGTTTTGGAAACTTAATATTGAAATAAAATTCTTATTTCGGATATGGAATTAATTAATGATAGTGCTGTCAAACTAATCTAGGTTTCACTTGGAGGCAACCCATAGGCATACGTCCAAACTCTCACATCTCTCAACAGTCGACTGACTTTGTCAAGACAACTGGCCAAATGTGTTTTTATTATTGTGAAAACAAGTGTTAGCCATAATTGCATACAGCTTGATTTGATACCACAAACTATTAATATACTGCAACTACAGCAATTGCAGTTTCTTCTGACATTTCTCTTTTATCAACTGAGTAGCCCAAGGGGTAACTATGGTTTCTTCCTAGTGAAAATAACAGGCTGGAAAGCTGTTTGTTTGGTTAAGTGTCTTCACCACAATTTGACACGGTATTTTTATGGACGTATTCGCCTCTGGCCTGCTGCATTATTGACAAGTGAAAGATCTTTGGGACATTGCCCCCGGGAGAATTTGCTTGTGAAGACTTGTCACGCATACAGTAGGAACATTGTGTGAGAAAAAAATTCAGCTTGTTCTCCTGTCATTACTGTTCTATATGCTAGAGAGCACAAAATGTGCCTGAAGTTACACATAAGTCACGTACAGGAAAGAACACATATGTGCATATCCCCTCAACATCTGGCTATATCACTTAATTCATTTGACAGCTACATCCTACACTACTACAGTGCGTTTCCGGCAGACTCCGCACCTCTTGGCGTTACTGCCACCCAGGCCTGGAATTTCGTCATTTTAGGGGCAAGGCCACTTGGCCTCTAGTGCTGTCCATTTTTTTTACGGCACAAAGGCCAAATGCCAGGGCAGCAGGAAGGCCATCAAATAAAACAAGATTTTAGTCCATTGAAAGAATTAATTGAATTCAAGGGTTAAGGATGATTTTAAATTTAATATGTAGACTATCTGCAGTGAAATAAATAAATTATGGTATTTACAATCTGATCCATGCTCAGCTCTGCAACAATCAAAGTTACTGGATTGGTTTAAAGATGGGGACTCAGGGGAGTTAAGAATTCAGAATCTCAGGGTAGGTTAAGACTTAGACAGGGGCCATTTTCGAATTGCAGCCTCCTGAAGGTGTATCTTTAGGGCAGTTTTGAAAGTGAGTAGGGTTTTACACTACTTTACTCCTTTTGGTAGGGCATTCCACATTTGTGATGAATAGCATGAGAACGAGTTCATTCCCTTTGTTGAGCCAAATCTGGGTTGAACATGATTAGTGGAGCTGCCTCTGGTGTTATGATCGTGGACTTCATTAACATTTTGGAAGTATTTAGACAAATACAGGGGGATCCCAATGTTGTGGTGTATCTTGAAGACCAGGCCCATAACAAGTTGCTGTACTCTGTCCTCAACCCTAAGCCATCCAATCCTAGCAAAATGAGCAGGGGTTAGATGGGTTTTGTGATTGAGGCCAAGAAGTGCCTGTGTAAGTCTAAATAGTTAACCTTCAAATCTAGAGTCAAGTCTCTTAAAAAAAAGAAGAAAAAAGTTATTTTTAAAATTAAAATAAAGAAATATGGAGATACAAGGTTTTTGGCTGACAGCGACAATATTATGTAATCACAGTCTTGCTGTCTCAGAAGGAGAGCCTGGAAAATGATGAAGTTAAATGTGGAGGGAATGGGGCTGGGCCATTTGACAGTATGGTAGGGGCTCACACAGGTGTGCACATCAACTACTCTGTGAAAGCGACTGCAGCAAGAAACATGCCAATAAAAGCTGTTGATGTGTGTCAGGATGTTTTTAATTGATGCTATTTGCACATACCTCGCACATACTGTGGTCTGTCGGTCAGGTATAGTCAACAATCCAGCACACCTGCATCGCTGTCAACTTCTCACCCAGCAACGCCGACCTGATGGTATTAAAAGTGCTGGTAAAATCAAAGAACATGACTCTCACATAGGTACGGTTCATCAGGTAGATTACTGCATTCTCAACTCCAAGTCAGGGCTAAAAGGCATACTAAAAGGGGCTTGAGCAAACAAGTCAATATTCATGAATTTCTTTCCCATTTTTGCTGAATGAAATACAGTAAGTTTCAATCTAATTGTGGTTCCCACACAAGTTTGATCAGATCGTCACAGATGGACTCCGGTCCTATAACGTTTCACGTCACCACTCCAGCACAGTTTAACCACGCCTGAGCGAGTGAGCTGCTCACTCATACTATCCACTACACTGTATGTCAGGCCTGGAATTTTATCATTTTAGGGGCATGGCCACTTGCACCAATCAGAGTCAGTGGCTTCATTTTAAGATGTGAATGAGGACTCAGGAGGAGTAAAGAGTTCAGAATCTCAATAAAAGACACTGCTGTTTAAAAACGGTATTGACAGGAAAGAGTTAGAGGAGAAAACGGTGAAATCAGCAGGGATAGTGTGGATGGGGCATTAAGCCCACTGTGGCCTTTGATGGACAGGAGGCCAAACTGAGGGGCCAGGGCGGCTATTTTATCTATACTGTATATTGTTAATGTAGCTACGGTGAAGTCTCAAAGTGAGAAGTCTTCATGTACAGTACGCTCACCACTGCTGTGGTAAACACTGATGTGATTCACCTTGTTTATGTATGGGGTCTCTGTCCCAGTGATTCACTGATGTGTCTCTGACAGAAGTGCAAAGGACAATGCCTGTTGACAAAGGGGACAACGAGAATTGAGCTTCACCAAAAGATGTATAGAAGAAAGAAAAGTCACTAAAGATTTTGCCTGTGCAATTTGGAAAAAATAAGGGGGTGAGCCAAGATAAAAAGAGTACGATTTTGCTCACCTCCAAGAGGTAATGTAACCATCTCCTAAGGTATATTGTATTTATAATGTATCCTTCCCACCTTCATGATACATAAAGAACAAGGTAACATAGGTGTGTCTGGCTGTGTGTTTCAGTCCAAGCTTATTTTTGTGTTTTCAGCACCCTTTAGTGGACAGATTTGTACGTACATGTACAGTATAGTACATACATACAGTACATACATACTGTATGTACATACATACATAAAGTAGGCTACAGTGTACGTACACACACACACACACACACACACACACACACACACTGTACGTACATACATACTGTATGCACATACTACATACTGTACATAACATACATACAGTACGTACGTACTGTACATACATTGTACACTTGACATCAGAAATGCCCCCCCCCAATTGTTTTCTGTACATATACTTTTATTACTACTAGTGTTGATCATTTCTTGAGGGTTTTTGTTATTGTATGTCTTTAAATGTCTTGATGAATTGAATACATAGGACCACAATGGAAACAAGCCCTTAGGGCTTTTTGTGTTATCATCATTGTCATCATTGTGTAATTGTACTACTGTACTATTTTGCAAACTATAAATCAATCAATCAAACAAATTACATACAACGCATTCTCACTCCAAACAGTACGTCTCTTCTGGCTCATTAGCTTTGCAGACAGGTTTTAAGACGCAACTGGAGAATGATCATTCTGGCAAGGCAGCTGACACCAAGGTACATAGTTCAACAAACATGTCAACCTCTTTCAACGCCCTCATGCATAGACAGACAGACAGACAGACAGACAGACAGACAGACAGACTTACCACAGATATGCAAGCACTTAGCATGTCTCAACTTAAGCATAATAATAATTAAAAAAATGGCAGATGAAAACATAAATACATTGGACAGGTGAAACTACAATGTTAATGTTAAAGGTTTAATGACATTCACTTTTACACCACATTCAGAGTCTTTGTCCTGGTCCTTCAAAAGTGTACAAAAAGTTTTAAGTGAAAATTCCATTCCAGTGATCCATGGCAGGTGTTTTTCTCTCACATTTCTAAAGCCTTTTCAACTGCAATGAAAAAAGACATCTTTGCCTGCGGGTGTCGCTGGTGAGGGATTTTGCCTGTCAATCATCACCTCTGCTCCGCCCCCCCCAAAGGAAAGGATAGGGGAGGGGAGGGGCGAGGAGGAGAGTGGGCGGGATTAATCGACTGTGACCTCACTGTCGAAGGGCCAAGCTGAGATTACTTTTCAGCCTAATTATTCAGAAAACCCCAGACCACAGAAAATCCACTGAATGTTCTAAGTTCAGGTTTTTTGGGTGTAATTGAGGTCATAAAACCCCAAATAAAACATTGAAAATAAAAAAAGTGAAAATGAATGTCATGATACCTTTAATAATGTTCACAAAAAGCCAACATGCAGGAAGATTCCACAAGAAAACAGAATGAGAGGAGATACTAGAATATCTCTCCTATCTTCACCTGTCTGGTGTGAAGACGACTGCAAGTGACAGTGATTTGTCTACTGCCCCAGGCAGTAGACAAAGGCAGTAGTACACAGTTAAATCCTCAGTGAGAATCTATCTGCATGCACCATCACAGAGTTAAAAGAATGCTGAGGATTTTTACTGTGCATGTTCTGTGCATACTGATAAGCAGGTGCGATGTAAAGATGAACAACATCAATCAGTAACACTTCGCTGCCAGCTATGAGGTTCATAGCAGGAATTTGCGGAGACAGACAACCTGACATTGCATTATGAATGCAGGACTGCTGACTTCTGTTACATATTGGAGATATAAGACTCATTTAGGAAAACGGCGCCTGGAGGTGCCAACTCTGCCCACACAGAACTAAAAGTTTATCATAACTTCGGGGCAGCCTGATTGCTTCCACTAATGTAAATCCCAAACATCGATTAGATTTTTTTTTTTTTTTTTATTAAATACTGAAAATTTTTGGAATTGTTTTGGATGAATTGATGAAAAGTTGAATTTTTTTGTTTATTGTTTTTTGTTTAAAATCTTTCGATATTAGACAAAAAAAGGGGATATTTACCTCACTAAAATCCTGACACACTGTTTGGGAAACAGTGCCTTAGACCCATACATTGCTGTGGGCCGGGTAAATATAGTATGACAGAAAGGAAGCAGAGAGCTAATCAGAGCTACAGTAGTCCCGCGAGTCTAGAGCTACAGTAACAGTGAGGTAACTGTATGATGTATGCTTTACACCAGGGGTGGGCAACTCTTTAACCAGTTTCAACCTGGCATCCTTATTATGGGGCATGTCATTACAAGAAATGTAAAAAATATATAGTGAAAATTGCAGATCTACAAGCTCACGCCAATTCACCGCAATGAATCATATGATGGCCCTGGCAGCATATCAGTGGTCCAGGTGTGTTAACGGTTTAGTACCAGTCGCAGTACTAACAGTGTTGAGAATAAGTTAGGGAAGAACACCACAAGACGAACGACTACATCCACAGAAGATAAATCAGTAACACTTTCTATGAAGCCCATGTCTATAATGCCCATGTCTATAAGAAAACAAGTTTACAAATCTTCCCTTTCTTCTTCATATTCTTATGAGAACTGTGTAATTATCCTGTTTTGCTCTGTTCACTTGTTTGACCTATCTGTTTTAATATAATGATATCCGTCATTGTCCCTGTTCTTGCTCATTACTCAGTGTTTATGTCACCTCATCTTTCTGTTTCTTGCAACTCTCAGAAACTGACCTCCCACTGAACTCCCTCTCCCTAAAGGCAGGTCTACACTGTCATGGCTTGAGTTGCATTTGTGAAAACGTGTGTCCATAATATCCACAATAAACAAGCCTTACGATTCCATAACAACACTTTTATTAACATACTACTTTTGAATAGTTATTTTGCTTAAATCAGTACTTGGAAAATCATGTTAATGTCATGTCTTCTTCCTGCCCTCCCCCTCTTTCTTCATCACCCACTGCTCGGCCATCTTGCCCCAGTCCACCGCTGTGATGCTGATGCTGGACCTGCCATCGACATGGAGATTCATTAAGTACCTGGTGGGATGTGAGGGTCAATACACTGTAATACACTGTAATGTAAGAGTCATTCAACTCTTCAGCACCATCTAGTGAATAAAAAAGGCCAGTAAACAGAGTTTGCACACACAGTCCCACCCACACGAGACACGTCTCAACTCTCTTCACAGGATATCTGCAGGTATCAGCACTTTACTATATAGTAAGGCCTTTTTAAGAGTTAATCTTTTTTTCTTTTTCTTTTTTACCACTCCTTATGATCATTGCAACCACTGGGTCTGAGGAGTTTGAGGAGTGTTATGTGATATATTTTAATATATAATATTATATTATATTCGATGGCTGTAGCCTGAAGTTTAAATAGCATTTATCTCTTGCTTTTAGAGGTCTCAACCCCTAGAGTTTACAACTTGGAAAAGCGAAATAAGGTCCAGAAGAGAAACTTCCCTGACATGGTGATAGTCCAATCTAACCAACTTGGCCTATTTGGTAGCATAAAAAGTGGCATTAAAGGAAGTCAAAGAATGTCGTCTACAAAAAGAAAATCACGTTGGCGAGATAAATTACTCACCTCTAGCCATCAGCAACACAAAAGAGATTAAAACCTGAAACTTACACCACATAAATAAAATTATTTGACTGAAGTGAACATGTTTGCAGCATTGTTTAATTCCTTTTAACTAGGGTTGTTTAAAAATATCGGCCTCCCAATATTATCGGCCGATATTAGCATAAAAATCGGAAAATGTCGGTATCGTAAAAAATAAATAAAAATGTTATTGATATTATAGCAATTTTATTTCATTAGATATATATTTCGGTATCGGTTAATATCGGTATCGGAAATTAGGTGTTGGACAATATCGGAATATCGGATATCGGCAAAAAAGTCAATATCGAACATCCCTACTTTTAACCCATTAAAACTGGGAAAGCATCTGTGTCATTTTAGATTTGAGCTACATTTCGTCTCTGTCGATATATATAGCTCCTCATATGTCCAAAACTGTTACTTTTCAGGATTCAGATTCAAAAGTAGCAAAAGTAGCAGATCTACAAGCTCAAAACGTGACGTGAAGCGACGCGTTTTGAACTTGCAGATCTGCTACTTTTGATGCCTTTGTGTGAGGCTGTACGTATAGGGCATTAATTTACAAAAAAACACAAAAAGTTAGAATATGGAGATAAGAGGTTTCTGCCCGACAGCAACGATATATAGCAGCATAGGTTTTTCCTCTACTCACCCCTCTCCTCTCCTCTCCCTCCTCTCCTCTACTCACCCCTCCCCTCCTCTCCTCTCCCTCCTCTCCTCTACTCACCCCTCCCCTCTCCTCTCCTCCTCACCCCTCCCCTCTTCTCTGCCCTCTCCTCTCTCCATCCCTCTCCTCCCCTCCTCTCCTCTTTTCCTCACCCCTCCCCTCTCTTCCCTCTCCCCCCTTCCTCACCCCTCTCCTCTCCTCTCCTCTCCTCCCGTGCCCTCCCCTCACCTCTCCTCCTCTTTTTGCCAGACCCAGGGGGTCAGGCCTACATGAGGCTTTGTCGGTCCCTCTCCATATATGGACAAAAACGGTTCAACGTTTTTGTCCAAATATGGTGCTTACATGTCCCTCTTTTTGATTGGCCAAGCTTAGCGTGACGTAGTGCTTTTCACCTATAAAGTGTTACGTACTAGGAATCTATTCTGGGTCTGGCAGAACCAGGTCTCCTGGTCTTGTTTTGGTACTGTGGCTACGTTATGTAAGAGTACGTAAGATGTACGATAGCTTTGCACACACGTCATGCGTCAAACCGAGATCACTTTTCGAGGCGAAGTCCGGCATAAACGTCATGCGAAGCCCTGCCAGATCAGGCTGAGGGTCTGATAGGCAAATCGGAAAATCAATCAAGCCGAGAGTCTGATCGAGGCTTGGTCAATTATAGTAGTAGGATTTAGAAGACATTTTTAGAATCTTAATGGGTCATTAATAACCCGTGGATGGAAATCCAGCTACATACGTTGGCTTCTGTTGTGCCGTCACCGGCGTACATCCTCTGGACGAGGTGGTGGAAGACGGCGGGCCGGACGAGTGTGCATGGTGATGACCACTGTGATGTCCGCCGTGGTGCGACGAGTGTCCTCCTCCACGTGGTGTGAGTGGGCGTGCACCGACTGTGGGGCGGAGCCGGGACACTGTGGCGTGCCCAGGGCCTGCAGACTGAACATCTATCTGACACAGTTCTGACACGGGTCGTGTCAGAACGGAGGGAGAAAAGCATAATCATTGGACATTGGACATGCTGGCCATTCATAGGTGCCTACTGCAGCTAAAAACGGCTGGGGTCACTGTACATGAACGAGCGAAAACGGTTTAGACCAATGGGCTCGACTCACCAGTTTGCGCACGAGCTTGTGCACCGAGGTGCAAAACGCGTCACAGAAGCCCCAAATAGGCCTCGCCCATCACATTTCCCAACCCGGAAGAAGGGGTGATTTCGGCCCATGCGCTGGGTGAGCAACTCAATGCAAGTGGATGGGAGGGGATATCCGGTGCCCTCTCTGTTATTTCTCTAACTCTATGAAATTAACCCTATAACGTCAGTGTTGCCAAGTCCGCTTATTAACCCATTAAGACCTGAGGCCGATTCTTCAAATGCCTTCCAAATCAGTAGTTCTCAAACTTTTTTGTGCTAAGGACCCCCATCTGAACATGTTTTGTGCCAGGGACCCTCAGGAGAGAAGATTTTTGTTAGAAGAAATTCTAATTTATTCATTATTTTTAAAAAATGTTCAAAAATAGCAGATGTACAAGCTCGCAGGGCGGCACGAAGTGACGCGCTGTGAGCTTGTATATCTGCTATTTTTGAGAACCACAGTTCTAAACCACTGTCCTAAGAGTTTTCTGAAAAACGAATGTTGCTACAGTATATAGCTAAAATAAAAAATGACACAGATGCTTTCCCGGTTTTAATAGCTTATAAGCGACTTGTTTTCCTGTAAAGTCGCTTGTAAATATTGGGCTTGTTTCTTGTTTCTGGGCTTGTTTCAAGTGTAGTTGCGTTTGGGCTTGCTTCCTAATGTTGTTTAAAGCAGTGGTTCTCAAACGTTTTCATCTCTAGGACCCTGTGGTCCTCGGCCCCGCAGGTTGAGAATCGATGTTCTAGCCAGACACGTAGCACGGTTACGTACCTGGTAAGGGCTCATGGGAATGATTCTTAAACCAGGAGAACAGTCCATGAACTGTAGGGAACATCTGAGCGCGATACACAAAGCCCTCTGGGGTGATGGTCACATATTCAACCCTGAGGAAGCACGACAGTGACGACAGCATGTTAAGATCAAAACATGGCTTTAAAAGAGTAGTTCACCCAAAAATGTACTTATTTTCTATCAATTACACACCCCATGAAGCCTTGAATTCATGGAGATTCCTAAGCCAATAATTGATTACCAGCGGAAAGATGCTAATGTATCCGGTAGGAGACTCAAAGGAGTCTCTTTGAGTCTCCTACCGGAAATACACCAAATTATTGGCTCAGGAATGTGTCAAAAACAAAAAATGGCCATGAATTCAAGGCTTCATGGGGTGTGTAATTCATAGAAAATAAGTCATGTTTTAGGTGAACTACTCCTTTAATCTTACTGGCTTTCCTGCATAGCCCTTTTTTAAATGTTACCCATTATTGCATGACTGCAATGAGCTCTGATGCCAAATAATCAAATTATCTCTACATTTAAACTTTCCAAGCAGATGTACTCAATGTACTTCAAGTTACTCGATGCAAAATTCCATTCTTTTGAACGTAAATGAAAATCAATGCTAATCATTTAGCATTCATAATGTTAATAATATCAAAATGTGTGGCAAACAGTGTTTGTGACAACAGCTGTGGACAGTTCCACTGACCATGGCTCCCCATGAGGCTGGTATCCCAGTATGAACGTCCCTGGCAGATCTTTACAGGCTGAAATAAAGTATGGAGAAAACCTGGGTTTCTCCATCTTCATCTTTATCAACAACTCTTCCATTTTCTATTGGAGAAAGAGAGAGAAAGTCAGAACTGGACATACTGTATGACAGATATACATCATGGCTAAAAAAGGCAATAGTATGAGGGTTGAATGCATCTACCCTCATACGCATAAAAACGTATCTAACTACAACAATCAGAAAACAGGCAGTTAAAGTATTGTTAATACATTAAATTAAAGTCAATCCAAAGTAGTACAACGTACAAAAACTGTAGATGTACAATAATTGAAGAAAAGATGATTACACAATATAATGCAACGCTCTGTACCAAAGTTAGTCAAGTATGTCAGTGACGTAACGTTACCTTCCTGTCTCCTCCATTACACTCCTGGAAGTACTTGTGTCCTAGTAGATCCCGAGCAAACGCCGCCATTGGCTGAATGTAGCGAGTAGTGATCTCATCCAGATCTTCAAACTCCTGCAGATGGAAGAAAGAAGCAGCTCTTTCAGAGCATGCATTGGCACGATGCCACCATGGTTCTACTAATGACCAGTGTTGTGCAAGTTACTTAAATTTGTAATTAGCTATAGTTACTAGTTATTGATCTCAAAAAGTAACCGAGTTACTAACTGAATTACTGCATTATAAAAGTATTTAGTTACTAGGGAAAATAACTTTTGTTTCAATATTAATGTATACTTGGTTAGTGTTACTGTAGCACACAGTGTGACAAGAATCAACAAATTGCATTTATTATTGTAGATATTATCACTGTATAGAAAAGTAGAAGTACACACAAGTACAAATATTGATATAGGAAGAATGTCTTCAACAAGATACTGTACCTGATAATCAGTCTGTTTAGTTTATTTTCCCTCATTATATGGGGTTGTGGTATAAAAAAGTTTGAGGACACCTGGGCTAGAGTGTTTGTTCAGTAACAGGAGTCTCCATATCTCTTTTTTAGTAAACAGAAAATGCATTTTCAGAGAGAACTCAGTCAGGATACAGATTAAAGAAGTGAAATTGGAAGTGGAACACTATAAAAATGAGGCTGATACTCTCTCCTGATTGGCAGAAATGTAGTCACCTACCTGAAAATGTATTTTCTGTTTATTAAAGAGTTGGAGAGATGGGGGGGGGGGTGTGACCCCTATGAATGAACAAACACTATAGTAATTATTACAATCAGAATATAGTGCTTTAACCTTTTAACAAAAATGTTTTGGGGGGGGTACCACAAAGATATTATTACGCAAATGGCCAGCAGCGGCCCTGACTGAGGTTAGTGAGAGAAGATCGCCGGATGATAATAAAAGGAGTAAGTAACAAGCCCATTTAACTTTCAGTTATTGTAACTGTGTTAATGAATTGGAAAAGTAATGTGTTACAGTACTAGTTACCGAGTTAAGAGTAATGCGCTACTCCCTAGACAGGTGATGACTCACAAGCCTATTGTGGACTGTGCATACATTACCAAGCACCTACCTTCGTGTTGATCTGTAGCGTGCGTCCCAAGCTGAAGGCGTTCGCCTTTCCCTCCTCTCTCACGTCCACATGCTGGTGAATACCATCTGCCACCTACGAAAAAACAGAAATAAATTAATAAAATAAATAAATACAAAGAAATCACTGTCTTTTGAAAGTTTTGATGTCAATTTTGGTGCAAGGTTTGCAGCCACTTTGCGAATTCAAAGGCAGACTTCCTTGTTTTGCATACCGTGATACAGCATCGTTTGCACTCTAAACTGAAATATTTGATTACATTTTGGTTAAGATGATCGCTATGGTTGGAAAAGAAGTGCATTTTTTAGCCACTGCTAAACAGTAAATAAACACAGTTCTGTATTTATTATGAATGTGTTTGTATAAGAGCTATCATAGACGGAGCACAATGGGATGGATAAATACAAAGGTTCCGAATTTGATCTGGCTTAATATAGACAATACTGATCAATTCAAATATGCGTTGTTGGGAGACTGGGAGTATAGCAAGGGCTTTGGTCCAGAGACAACTGGTCAGTGTGTATGCAGGTACTAGACCTGAATGGCATCTCTCCATCAGTGCTTACCTTCCAGGTCACAGTGAGGTGGTTCTCCCCTTTGCTGCTGGGCCTGATGACCAAGTCTCCCTGGTCCAGGGACTCCATCATCTTCTCTGCCTGCTGGAAGTTGATGTTGTAGAATTTGGGGTGGGCAATCACACGCTTTATGTAGGCTGGAGAGCGAACAAAAGAGGAAAACATTATTGTTAGTAGTGCCATTGTGTGCCATTTTCTCAACATTGTCATGACATTTCTGTGTTTACTGCCTGATTTTATAGACTTTTTGCTTTTTGTTCCCTGGCTGGTTCTTTGCTGCTGCCACTGAATTAGGGGTGAATTAATTTGCAGCATTTCAATAGTTAAGTAATAATTTGATTGAAAATCCATCATGTAAAGATTTCTATGTGCTATAAAAAACTTACCAAAAGGCAAACACTTGTCTTGTTGTTTCATATAAATTCAAAGTTATGTTTCTGACTACTGGGTATTGAAAAAGAAATAATTTCAAGATGTCTCTTCAATTGTGATGAAACTCTACCATAATTTGTACTTTAATACTCTAATACAAATGATTGTATCACTCTGGTGATTTTTGCGAACGCGGAAGGAGGCGCGAGCCGCGCCTCCGACCAAGTGGAGCTTACTATGTCACCGTGCTTGGGTTGTGTGTGTGTCTGTCCCTTATTTATCGTCTGTCCGTGTGTGTTCACGCTCTCATTGGCTCGCGCCCCCATGTGACTCGAAACTCCGTGCTGAAATGCCAGCAGCTGCACTGCCTGTATACAGCCGCCAGAGTGCGGCAGAGTGCACTACTACAGTGTGGTTGAAATATAGCAGCCACAGTCAATCTGCGTTCGCTTCCAGCGTTCGCGCGTCTTACTTGTTCTTTTTAATTGGAAATTGCAATAACACATTTCATATTGTATCTGAACAAATGAATACACGCATATACAAATTAATACAATGATGGAGATATCCTCTTGCCGCTAGCAGGACTTAAAAACGGTTTTACACAGATCCTATAAGAGAAACAGATACCAATTATTTTGGCAGCTTTGGATTTTATGGTGATTAATCAAACAATAGAAAACCTATTGGACAGAGTAATGTATTATGACAATGAATCTTAATTGCAGCAGACTGTGTGCTGCTCAGTCATACTGACGTGTTTGCTGTTGTTTCTTCTTTAGTTCCTTGTCCTTCTTCTGGTCGTCTGTCTCCAGGTCAAAGTCGTAGTAACTGTCCTTGGGGAGCTTCCACTCTTTGCTCTTGTCCATCAGGTCTGAGGTGCGACACGTCAGGTCAACACTGAATTTCCTGATGTCAATCTTCATGATGCGGCAGTGGACCATCATGCCCACCTGTGTGTGTGTGTGTGTGTGTGTGTGTGTGTGTGTGTGTGTGTGTGTGTGTGTGTGTGTGTGTGTGTGTGTGTGTGTGTGTGTGTGTGTGTGTGTGTGTGTGTGTGTGTGGGGGTGTGTGTGAGTGTGTGAGAGTGTGCCGGGGTGTGTGTGAGAGAGTGTGTGTGTGTGTGTGTGTGTGTGGGGAGTACAGAGATTAATCACTTAAAGCTTATATACTTCATTGAACAGGGTTTCCCAGTGGTCTAATACTTGGTCTGCTTCTTATTCCCCTCTACACCAAATCCCTTTGCCAAAAATAGCCAATCTACAAGATCACAACACGCTGCATCGCGTTGTGATCTTCTAGATCTACTACGAGATCTACAAGATGTAGATCTTTCAGATGTTCACCTATTATGGCATGATCAGAAAAGCGATGCTAGGGTTCATGTGGTTAACTATACAGTAGATCCATAATGGTGGATTAAGGCCAATGCAACACGACGTATGCAACGCGACAAAATCGTTTTAGAGACCGTTGCAGCAGTCTGAATTACCCCGCTGCACGTCGCTGCATGCCGTTCCATTGCGTCACAAGTTATTCTACTTGTTCAATCGCAAGCATCTCGTTGCAGAAGCTGTTTAACCAATCCAAGCGTGTACAGCTGTCTGGGAACACTGCGCACTAGTGCTGCACGATTAATCGAAAAAAGATCGTGATCTCGATTCAGACACCTATGCGATCTCGATTTTAAATTATGACGATTTTTTTTTTCAATAATAATAATAAAAAATAAAAAAAAAGTGTTGTTTTTTTTGCTTAATATTTTTATATTTACAAGAGAATTGTGTGAGAATCGTGTGAGAATCGTGATCTCAATTCTTATGGAGGAAAATCGTGATTCTCATTTGAGCAAGAATCGTGCAGCCCTACTGCGCACAGGTCTCCGCCAGGCCGGGTTGCCTACCGCAAAATATGGAAGGCAGTCTTAGCCAATTGGAATGGGGTCTCATACATCTTGATCACATGACCCCAGAAATAATGTGTACGGGTTTCTGTGAGTTTTGGACAAAATCTGTAGGATTAGTAGCAAAAAGTGTGTTTTAAAGAGGTGGTGCCATGTTTTTGCACTTTTTCTGTTTTTCATGTGTCTATGAGGTTGATAGAACTTCATAAAGCCCCCCGGTGGTGTTTTTATGGTGTTTTAGGTCTTCTCTGACTATTTGGTGTTTCTTCCTGGAGGCTGAAACCTTGAGGGTCAAACGTGCCAATAGAGAAACAGCGCCTTAGTGACATCACAAAGCCATACCCTCCCCCTCATTATCATAACACAACAGGTGTGGGCATGAGGAGGAGGAGGGACTAGGACAGGTGGGTGGTGCTAAGGTGGTGGAGGAGGTGCTAAGGTGAGAACCAGGTATACTTAATGAACTGGAGGCGTGTCCACATAAAAACATAATTTTAACAATTTCTGTACACTTTTTTTTTGTTGAAAAAAATCCTTACATAATAATAATACCTTCTGATCAGGTTTTAGGGTTGAAAAATATCATGGCACCCCATCTTTAAAGAAAACACACAATGTAATGATCCAAGGAGTCTAGGGGAAATTTTATTTTGATTGTATGACCTACTGTATGGTTCAACCTGAATTTGCCGGTTATAGTGTCACCATGAGGCTGTTTTGAAAAATGTAGGGTGGCATTTCTTCCTTGGCCTAGTGGGAATGTGCGTGCAAAGTTTCACGGCAATCAAACGCTGTGTTCATGATTTCAGGCATTTTGTTCAAAATGGGGCCACTCCTCCAAACTTTGGAAGCCAATCATCTTAGCCAATCAGGATGGAATAAGAAATATCCGATAGATCCGTCTTGATCACATGACTATAGAGATAATGTGTACTGATTTGTGTGATGTTTGGCCAAAATCTGTAGGAGTAATATATATTTTCTTGTTGTAAACATCTACCTCCTGGTGGCGGTGATGACAGGCCAATGTGAAAGATTTGGGGCAGAGGTTTTAACTTGGCCTCCAGGTGCGTGCACGGTTTCACGCCGATCGGTCCAACGGTGCCGGAGATTAGCTGCTCACCCACGGACACACACACACACGTACAGACAGGGGCGAAAACATAGTCTCGGCCACTGTCAGCATCTGTCACTGTTCAGTTTAGGGGCAGCCCCGTCTGTTGTTTATCACATATTGCTAAGGAAACGGCAATCGGTCACTGCTCGGCGCCTGGGTGTGGACAGTTGTTAACGGGTTTTGTTGCAAGTGGTTGCAAGTTGCAACTAGTTGCGTTGCAAATCATTGGTGTGGACTGGGCAGTTCAATGTTTTACTCTAATTAACCCCCAACAACAGACCATGTGAAACTATGCATGGGTGCGTCACAGTGTGTCTCACCTCGACCCTCTCCTTAGGGTGATTGACCACTTTGTCGCTGAGGAACTTGGTAGGGATAAACCCCAGGACCCCGTTGTCCAACCTGGTCAGAACACCAGTGGCCTGGCCCGGACAGGAGCCACTGTCAAAGTGGTTCCACCCCTAAAAACACATGTTAGATGAGCCAATGGGAAGCAAGAAATACAACCTTGCGTTTTATGTATGCAATGTAAAATATCTTCTGAAATAGAAAATTGGACAGTGAAACAACTGTGGCAGTCATAGATTCACTCATTACATTACATTATTCATTTAGCAGACGCTTTTATCCAAAGCTCATCTGACTGATTTACAACAGCATAAGATCAAACAATTAGAATAGAGCAAAACAAAATCTTAAATGGCATAAAGCTGATTTGACATTGACACGATTGGCCAATAATCATGGCCAGAACTATATGCAGAACTCAAGTATTACTTTAACTAGACCATTCCCGTCGGGGGATATGAGCACCCAAAGTATGTGCAGTTTGGGTGGCAACACCGGCGCTTGTTTCACGCACATGATTTTGGCAACCCGGGAGCCAGCGAACATAAAAACGCTAATAAACAGCCGACATTTGGGGAAAGCGAAAAACTGGCTTCGGTGTTTCGTGCACATGGTTAATGGCTGTGTGCAAATGCAGATCAATTGCTCCAGCCACTGAGGAGAACCGGGCAGAAGAGATTTTGGGCACAGACGCACGCACAGAGCTTTGTAGAATTATAGGATGATGTGACATGATTTTGTTCTATTCTTAATTTCTAATAAAAGCCGTTTTATGCTTTATGTCAAGCACTGTGAATTGCCTTTGCGTATGAAATGTGCTACACAAATAACCTTGCCTTGCCTAGTAGTTGTAGTAGTATAACAACAGTTATTACACGGCTTGTTTGAGTGCTTAATTCTGATTGGTCCGTCACTGAATTAATCGGTCTGTTATTTTTGAATAGTGACCGCTGAACTCAAGGATGGTGGGCCTGGACTGTCTGGGACACAAGACAATGTGTCAGATGAGGTGACTCAGGCTGTCTCTCACCTCGCTGAGGTCAGGGAAGTTGTCCTGCTGGCACACGTTGCACTGCCACAGGCCTGTGGAGTCGGAGCTACGGATGGACTGTTGGTAGCTCTCCCCTTCGGGCTGCCGGTGAGCGATGCCCGTTACTACACTGGTGATCAGCTTCCCTGGGAAGGAAAGAAGAAAAGAAAGGGTATGAATCTAGTCATGGATACAGCAGCAGGTTGCTACAACTGCATTTGTAGAAAATATATTCTGATGACTGAAATCTATGGTTCAAATTGCTACTTATAACTTTATTTGCACTGGGGTGGTTTTTAATCCACTGACAAAAAAACATAAACAGTTTTTTGTTCGTGTATTTAATAGAAAGGATTATTTTGTTTTATGTTATAACTTATATGCTTTTACATAATTGTACGTGTCAAATTGGTTTACAGACGTTTTATATTAACAAAATGGAGTGGCTTCATGTGGATCTTGGACTTCATGTGAGCAGTCTGTGATCAAGACAGTCATCTACAGTATATGATGTATCTATTCCAAATCTGACTGCCATTATAAAATGAAAATGAAATATTAAAATAATATATTAAAGATATTTGAAAATATGTCTTCCTTGGCCAACTGGCAGTGTGCAGAAGAAATTGAGCGATCCAGCCGTGTGTGAGATTAGCCCTGGAAAGACACACATACAGACAGAGAGACCGATTTGTAAATGTGTGTTTGGGTTACCTATATAGAAGGTCTCTGGTGTCTCCTTTGTGAGCAGGTTAAAGACCTCCTCGGTGTTGGGGGCTCTGTAGGTAACTCTCAGGTCTTTGTACCTGCAGCTCAGCTCAGCGCGGATGTCATAAAGAGTGATTCCTTTGTTGCCATAACCCTACAGGTGCAGAGTAAACACAATATACAGTCATAATGGGTGAAGGCAAGTGATATATACAGTACACGTCATGCCACTTTTTGTTTAATTCATGAGAATACCTTCTAATAGCAAAAAACAATCAGTCTAATTTGGGCTGCGGCGTGGCGGTCTAATTTGACTGGGGGAGTGAGCCTGTGCTAATTAGAATCAGGAAAAGGTTTTGTGTGACTTTTTTTATTGTGTATGAATGAAGACAAACGAGAGCTGTAAGCAAAGCAGCGAGTTCTGCTCCGCAGGGAGACTCGCCTGTGTCTCCAGCTCCTCTGTGAAGGCGTCCAGGTCCAGGTCTTTGAGACGCTCAGGGTTCTCCAGGATCTCTTCCAAGGCTCCGGCCGGGTTGGCGTCCTCCGCCGACTCATCGTACGCCAGGGCGTCCACGGCCATCTTCCGAGCCCACTCGTACGTCTCCGGGTGGACCCGGGAACCATCCAGGACCTCGATGTACGAGTCTGTGCTGTCTCCGAGTGACGCCGTGTCAATCTTGATGAAACCGGCACAGTTGATGAAGACCTTGGGCCCCATGTGGCACATGGTGACCAGCTGGGCCCTGTTTTCCAGACGAGTATTGTTCTGCTTCAGAATCTGAAAAGACACGAGAAAACTAAAACAATGATCTTCAGTACCAGGCACACTAAGGAGGCGATTACACCAAGAAACACGCCGCCAGTAAAACCATTGTTTTCCTATGGCACGTCGTGCCTGGAAATGCGCTCCTCTCTTGCACTTTTTTTTTCTTGCAGTTCTTAGACATAATATTTTCAGCACAATGTTTAGAGTCACACCTCTCGTCCATGTCACACTTGGCCAAGGCAGCCAATCAAAGAAGGTAAGAGGTGGGCTTTAATACTTGCTATCTATTTTGATGTCGGAAGATGTGATAGGAACGATGGGACAATTGCAAAGGCAGGCTGAAAAGTTGATATGAAATACCACTAGTATTTCATTACGATGAACTAGATACAACTCAAGGTCATCCCAATATTCAGATACAGTACTCTAGTTGTGCATGCAGCCTCGCTCCACAGGTTTACCACACTGTTTTAGCATGACACACTTTGCCATGTTGTTTTGGAAGCAGCCGCCGCGCCTGTAGCAAAGTACCTTGGTGTGATCATCCCCTAATATAGCAGTATATTATCTTCGCTGTCGGGCAGAAACCTCTAATCTCCATATTTTTACTTTTTGAGTTTTTTCATAAATTAATGCCCTACTTGATCATACTAGGCTACAGCATCACACAAAAGCATCAAAAGTAGCAGATCTGCAAGCGCGAAATGCGTTTTGAGCTTGTCGATCTGCTACTTTTGCTGTTTTTGACGATATGCAGTTCAGAAACTGAAATCTCTCACATATAGCCAGTGCAGTTTGGATTCAGAAACTGAATTGCATATTTACTGAATTTCCCCCATGACATGATGACCAGGCTTTTCCCATGGGTGCTCATCCTGACATACTGTAACATGAAATCCCAATGATCACACACCTTGAGGAGGTGATTGCCCTTCCTGGGTCCAAGGCCGCACACAAACTGGACCAGGCTCTGGGTGTAAGGATGGGCGATGGCTCTGTTCACATCCACTCCCACCTCGTTGACCCGGTTGATGAATTCACAGTGCAGCGCATTGAGCAGGTCTTCTTTCACTACTTGCTCCTGATGGATTGGGGGACATAAAACAACACAAACAAAAAGGGACGGGATAACAATTCGATTACTTTTTTCATTTATTTTATAATTTTTTTTTATTGTATTACATTTTTTTTATTTTCCCAAAAAAATATTAAAAATAAATGAAAAGAAATATAAAAAAAAACACGGCCCCTCGCATATTAGGAGGGCAGGGTGAGTCACCAGAACCAAGGACGGGTGCTTTTGATGAATCTAACAAAAAATAATAAAATGGAGTTTGAAGTTATAATGGATTTGTATAGGAAGGGGGCGTGGCTGATAAAATTAATATCAAATATCTAAATACTGAATCAAGCAACTTAAAAACGGTCTGGGGGGCTCACAAAAGCCTGAGTAGACGCTAAAATGACCAAAGTTTTTTTTAAAGTGAAATATCCCTTTAACATTTTTTCTTGCCAGCCAAGGTGGCTGGTAGATTACAAAAACTACCAGCCAAGGTACCAACTCATGAGGGATAAAAAAAAAAGAAGGATGGAACAAATACAATTAAAATCAACCCCCAGTTGGAAGGTATGATTTGATAATCTACCCTGCCAAATGTATAGTGGCCTATCACATTGATAACTTGACATGGCAAACTGCAATTCAATCTACACACACTTCAACTAACTTTTTTAGTTGAACCATTTCCACTGGTGTGATTGGGCTATAAGGTTTGAAATAATACCCTCAAGAATTACATTATGTCGTTTTGATGCAGAAACAAGCTTTCAGTTAGCAGGTAGGAGCTGCCAGGGGAGCTGCCAGGGGGAATAATATTTTTATGGCATTTATGGCTTTTTACAGATATGTACTCTGATAAATTGATCTGATTGGGTTATAATGTTTGAAATATAACCCCCAAGAATCAAATCACGCCATTCTGATGCAGAAAATACCTTCCAGTGACCAGGTAGGAGCTCCAATCACTCTCTGGCAAAAACAAATCTACACGCCATTAGCGCTTTGCAGGAGTTACTTTTATTCTCTGATTCAGATGATGTGCTGTATATACACATACAAAATACATACTGCACCGCCTGACCTCCATGTTCCCCATCTCTCACCTGCAGAGGGTGCAGTTTGAGGCAGAGGATGTCATCGTCACTGCTGCAGACCTGAGAGTACTCCACCAGAGGATCCTGGATCTTCCTCGCTATGGACACAGCCTGTCGCAGCAGGGGAGGGTAGTCCCGGAAATCAGCCTGGACACAGGGACAGACAGAGGGAGGACACACGTTTATTATTACAACACATCTGGTACAAGATACGCCATTAGCTGTGTCAGTGTGTTTATGCTGTGGGTGTCCATTTTTACACGCTGGGTTGACATGAAATACAGTCATAGCAGTTAATATGTAGAGATTTTCAGATGGAGAAAGGTTGTTCTGGTTTGGCAGTTGAATTGTGGTGAGCCACTTGACTGAATACAAACAGGAGTGTGTGTGTGTGTGTGTGTGTGTGTGTGTGTGTGTGTGTGTGTGTGTGTGTGTGTGTGTGTGTGTGTGTGTGTGTGTGTGTGTGTGTGTGTGTGTGTGTGTGTGTGTGTGTGTGTGTGTGGGGGGGGGGTGTGTGTGTGTGTGTGTGTGTGTGTGTGTGTGTGTGTGTGTGTGTGTGTGTGTGTGTGTGTGTGTGTGTGTGTGTGTGAATAGTCACTTGTGAATAATGTCCTATATTATTTACCTCAGACTTCTTGCTATTCATGTACAGTGTAGCCAGTTCATTGTCGACCAGCTCCACTCCCACAGGAAGCAGAGAGGATTCTTGTTCAAGCTCACTGATGGTGCTTTTGATGTCCTCCATTAACATACGAGCATCTCTGCAAACATACGAAAAACAGTAGTAACAAAAATACTTCAGAAAACCATTATGAAGCTAAAAGTGCTGTACAAAGACATAATTTGAAATATATAAAAAGTGGAGGAGAGTAGGAAAACCAAACTGGTTTAAAATAAATAAGACCATTAAAACAGAACAAAGAAAGGAATCAAACACTCACCTATTCTCTCCAGCAACTGCCACCACATGAGGTTTTTTGCTTTTCAGAAATGTCTTCAAGTTTTCAATATCAATAGCCTGAGAATGACAGGACAAATGATAGCAGCCCAACACAACGTGAATACAAGTACCAGTGTACCTGGGTACATTCTTGCAAGAATATCATAACGTATGTGTAGTATTGGGAACCAGAACCGGTTCTACCGAGGGACCGGTTGCAACATTGAGGAACCGTAAGCGGTTCCATCACATTTGCATCCCTCTAACGATTCCCAGATTTTTCGGTCCCATTTAAAAAGTCTGTATCATTCCTTCATTTGTGCCTGTTGGCGGAGTGCAGGTGACTGAAGGTGCGAGGTCACCTACAGGAGAGTGGAATGGTGTGTGAAATGCATGCAGATCACACGGCAAGTGTTGAGCGAGTATGAACACACAAAATAAAACGTTTTGTCAAATTAAAAAGCACTGTCAAATTCAACACTGTGATAATATTTACAAATCTTCTCTTCTGGGTGTCCATGGCACAATTTTCTTTATGGGGGCCCACGGCCAAATAAATGGGGGTCTTTGACATGAAAATGTTTAATTGAGAACCACTGATCGTAATCTTTTCCTACCTTTTTCTCCCTCTCATCTTCTCTGAAGGAGTTCTTCCTCTTCATGAAGTAGGGCAGACGCAGGAAGTCAATCACCTCTCCTTCACCGCTGATGAGAGCACAGAACACTGGCGTATCCCTGTAGCAACGAGATGTAACGAGGTAGTAGTTCGTACCAGCCACAAGTATAACGTGTTATTATTGGATAGTTTCAGTAGCAGTTGTACTACTGTTAGTAGTAGCAGCACCTCTATTATTATCAACAAAAAATTATAATAACCCTAGTGGCACAACCTGTGGGACACCCACCTGCTGGGGGAATAGGCGACTCCAAGGACACGGATGCCTTGACTCTCATTGTCTTCCTCCATCTGCTGCTCTGGCCTGTACGGCTCCACCTTCAGCCAGCTGAACAACCGCCTACAGCAGGACTAGGAGCAGAAATGGACAGGGTTGGATGCTCGGGTGGTGCAGCGCGGTAAAGTTCTTGCCCACCCCCGCAGAGACTAGGGGTTTGAATCCTCCCTCTATGCAGCCTCCGGCTTGGACAGGCCTCCATATGAGCACAAGTGGCCATGTTTGCCAGAGGAAAGCTGGGAGGAAAGCGTAATCTTTAAGATTGGCCAAGGGCGCCTGTCAGCAGTGAGGCTCCTCACTGGCAGGTGAAAAGAAGTGGCAGCCGGTTCCAGGTATTGTAGGTGGCATATGGTTTAGTACCATCCCTAGGACCAACCAGTTCCAAGACCAACCAGTAGGGGTCCGCACTGACAAGACTATACAAGTGTGTGGGAGACAGAAACAAATAATAATAATAATAAAACGCACAATCATGCAAAGAGTATCATATATCAGGCTCACTTACCCGGACAATGTTCTCCTTGGCCTCAGCTACAAGCTTGTTTTTGAGTTCCTTGGACATCTGAGGGTAGAGGAACTGGGTGAGGGCTCTCTCTATCGCCAAGGTCCTCTGCCTATTCCATTCTTGCACCTGGTGCCTGAACTCATCCCTGTAGTAGAACTGTTTGATCTCATCAAAGTATGTCTGGTCGCCAGGATGCCTGGGGAGAGGAGTAGAGATGAGATGAGATGAGAGGGGAAGAGAACACAAATGAGTTCAGAGGCTGCAATGAATACAGGTACATTGGGCACCTAAACCTTGTGGGCACCTCAACCTTGTGGGCACCTCAACATGAAATTCAATTTTTTAAGAATAAATGTATGGAAATAATGTTAAGTATATGATTTGAACAAGCACAGTATACTATTAAAAAATATTATATGTATTTGTCCCCTCTAGGGATGGGACGATATACGATATTATCGTATATCGCGATAAAAAACGTCCACGATAACTGTATCGCAGGTACTGTAATTATCGCGAAAAAAAAAAAAAAAAAAAGTTCGACCAAAAAAGATGTTGGTGTCCATTTGCTTTGCCAGGTTGCATATCCGGCCTAGAGAGAATCAAAGGAAACGGAAACAGCTGTGAGCATGCATATATATGTGTGTGGACTGCACCGGATACAGTTCCAAAGAAGGCGGGTGTAATGTAATAGGCAGCGTCGCAGCGAGTCAGTGCACTCGCAGTCACCAGTCGCCTCACTGTCCCTTGTAGTCTACTAGCTTGTTGTACTACGCAGTCGCACTAGTACGAAGGTATCCGTAGCTGAGATAGAGAATATACGGCAGTGCCGTCGAGAACGAGCGTTGTACCCAGCTTTATTGCCAATATGTTGAGCTGCTGATCTTTAGTAAACTAAGTCACGTTTATATCAAGTTGTTGTCTAATGTCTAGCCTGTAACCCAGACTGATTCGCTCCATTCGGCTGACTTTTTTTTCTTCTCACAACTTCACATCCACCGAACGGATTCCCCCGTGCTGGAAAGCCTGGTGATTCGAGGTTAGGATCCCAGGCTAGTTGTTGTCAAGCCTCATCCATATTACAGCGTGGAATTCAAGTTAACGCGAAAAATAAGCCGTGAATATGCAGAGTTGAACGACCGTGTTGTGCAGCAAAAATTAGCCGACCTACAAACTCATGATCTGACGCGTTCGTGAGCTTGTAGATAGGCTCTTTTTGATGCGTCACACGGTGCGCAACCAAATATAAAGTCATTATTTTATAGCAGCAATTGCTGCACGTCCCGTTCCGTTTTAACTTTACATTGTCAGATTGATATTTATATAGCCAGTGGTGACTGGTGGAGAAAGTACTCGCATGTTTTACTTAAATAAAAGTATCAATACTGCAATGTAGAAATACTAGTAAAAGTCTGGTAATCAAAATTTAATTTTTTTTAAATTTAAAAAAATTTACAAAAAAAGAATGTTTGAAAATAGCCGATCTACAAGCTCACATTGTGAGCTTGTAGATCGGCTATCTTCAAATGGCCAAATGCATAGGGCTGCAGTGGTTCATGTAGGTTTTGTGATCTAAATCAGCAAAGTAATTAGTAACTAAAGTTGTCAAATCATTGTAGTGGAGGAAAAGTACAATATTTGCCTCTGAGATGTATTGGAGTAGAAGTAAGAGAAATTTATTGGAAATGGGAAATACTTCAGTAAAGTAAAAAATCCTCAACAGTGTACTTAAAGGGATATTTCACTTTCAAAACAACTTTTGGTCATTTTATCGTCTACTCAGGCTTTTGTGAGCCCCCCAGACCGTTTTTAAGTTGCTTGATTCAGTATTTAGATATTTGATATTCATTTTATCAGACACGCCCCCTTCCTATACAAACCCATTATAACTTCAAACTCCATTTTTAACATGCTAGATTCATCAAAAACATCCGTCCTTGGTTCTGGTGACTCACCCTGCTCTCCTAATACGCGAGGTGGCTGCGTTTTTTCGATAACTTTTTTCATTTATTTTTAATATTCTTTTGGAAAATGTAAAAAACGTAAATACAATAAAAAAATTAAATAAGATACAGTACTTGAGTAAATGTACTTAGTACTTAATGTACTTTTACACCACTGTATGTAGAGATATCATCTCTGATTACTTCTGAATGATAAAATAAATAACTTATTGTGAATGATCCTTGATAAGTTCAGATTACTTATGTTTACATTGTCTTTCTCTACCTCCAGTATTGGATGTTTACAAATTGCCCTGAGTGACAAGATAATAAATGTTCTTTAACAGAAATGACAGGTCAAGTGATTTCACAGTTTTTCTAGCATTTTAAGAATTTTATAAGCGACACGCTACTATCGTGATAATATCGTATATCGTGATATTTTTGGCTACAACTATCGTGATATGAAATTTTCATATCGTCCCACCCCTAGTCCCCTCATTTGTGAAATAAATGTTAATATAAAATAAAATATAGAATACAAAATACATTTTAAAAAAAGATGCACAGATATACCAGGTTCCCCCTGTTCCTGTTACCACTGCAACTATCAATTATTTTCTTAGTGATTATTGGTCACTGTATTTTAACAACGCACTGTTGGTCCCCCCGTTCTTTAGCTGCGGACAATCAAACTTAAGACTTCTAGCCCCGGATGAGCTATATAGGATTATACATTTATTTAAGAATTCACAACTGAACGATTCATCCAATCCTAAATTGAGATTCACATGCCAACCATCCGAACCATTTTAATGTTCAGGCCAGGGCCAGCCCTAGTGCCCATTTTACTTTACAAAATAAAGGACATTTCACAAAAGTGAAATACATTGTAATGGCCTAATCGCACAGGGTTGACAAGGAAGATAGGATTTAATATTTAAAGTAAATTAAACTAAAGTTATCAAATTATAGAGCAGTCTCATTCCTTCCGGTATCGACCAGCGTGTGTCCTCTTACCCTTTGACACCGATCATATCAATACAGATTTCTATGGTCAGCAGGCCCTCCTCCTCAGCCAAGCACATCTTGAGGAACTGATCCCCATTCAGCTCTTTCACAGGCTTGTTCTTGAGGTACTTGAACGAGTAGGCAAGGTGAGCCTCATCTATCTCCTACAACGTGAAAGCAATGTGTGAACAATACTTAGTAGGGTACAATAAAAAAAGCAGCTTCAAGCAGAGAAAAACACCACACGTGAACGCGCCACCACAAAATACACGCTCAGTGCCACACCACGCTGTGTTTCCAAAAACCCAGCGCTCTCATTGTAAACAATTCAAATCATACGCTGCTCTCTGGGAAAAAAAACATCTTGGCAGACGTGGCCACTAAGTCTAATGGCTTGTTATTAATCCCATTCTTTGGCAGCCAATTTTTGACAGAACCAACAGAATTGAGCAAGTACTGAAATTGTCTGTACCTTCTTGCCTTTCTTGGTCGGCTGTATGCTGACCTTCGCCCTCTCCTGGAAAGTCTGCCTGAGAACCTGTCGAACAAGAGGTTCCCGGGCGATCTGCATTGCCACCATATAGCAGGTCCCTTCAAGCACTGCCTCTGGAGTGGTGAACTGACTACAGAAATAAACAAGAGGGGTGGCGGGGTGGGGTCAGTCAGTTTTTATCTTGGTGAGATGTTCTTTTTTTCTCTCAATTTCCACACTCTACTAAGTGAGTAATGAGAAATGAGTGTTGTTGTTATAGGAACAGAACGGTGGGGGATCTAACCTGCAGACGTAATCTTTGGCCAACTCCAAAGGTTCAGCTGGGAACTGCTCCGTCTCGTGGCGCTGGTAGCTGTCTCGCAAATTTTCTCCGAACTGCTCTGGTGTCAAGCCAAACCTTTTGGCTAAGCCGTCTGACAGCGGCAGAGCATAAGAGAAAAAACAAACGACACAACGTGAGAGATGTTAGATAACCTTAGGGCGAAACTCATTTTTCAGAAATCAATCAATAAATCAATAAACTCTGAAAATGATTTCAAAGTTTATTAAAGGAAACAGTGTGGCTGTACTGGAACAACTATCTACCAGTGCAATCTGAACGCTGCAGCTCCAGTGTGACTCACCAAGTCCTGCACTCTGGCAGATGCTGAGCATGTCCCTTCTTGAGGCCCACTTCAGATCTTGTCCTATGTGTTCCTCCTCCTCACCTGCCAAAGGACAAGCTTTTTAATCTCTCAATCACTGATTTACCCACGCACCCACCCAATCCACCCACCCATCCATTCGTCCCTCTTACCATTTTCGGACAACTCATTTATCTTCTTGCGTTTCTTCTTGCCGACCTTTGCAGAGTTCTGCATCTTAGGGATGTCTCGGCCGTAGTACAACAGGAAGTGGTGGTACACGTCGCTCAGTTCATCAAGGGTCTGGACGTCTTTCAGCCTGCAGCAAAACAGCAGTGCAACTTTGACTGTGGTGTTATGGATCTTTCTTTATGACCCGAGTTCTGTGGCTGTGAGCACCTCTGGTTCGGTTACTTGCGAGTGTTCTTTTAATGCCAACGACAGATACCTCTGCATGTCGGCGGTATCCAGGGGACGGAAGCCATCGGGCAGAAGTTTGTCGGGGTCGGCGGAGATCTGCTCAAACTGGTAGGACTGCATCTTCTGGAAAAGCCACATCAGGTTCTGCTTGCGGTTCTTCAGGTAAGTCCACTGGAGCGGGGAAGGGGAGTCAGGAAGTTGGTCATTAGGACGACAGTAGGAGAATAATAAAGGCAAAGAATTCCATAAAATAAATTTGTCGTGCAGCATAATCCAATTCCTCTGAAGCCAAAAAATGAAATTGTGAGTGCAAATATTGACTACAGCCATTCAAAACCTTCACACTTGCGCACACCCAGACCTCACAGAGCTCAGTGTAGGAAACATGTAGGGGCGTGCATGAACTGCGATGAAGTTTTGATGGCAAACGCTGTGTGTCTTTTGTGGACAAATTAACTTCATCTGCATCAAATGGCATGAAGGTGAGAGTATAATCTTAAAATAAATGCCCATATACAGTATGAGCGTATCCTGACGACATCAGGGATCCCCATATATGGACATATGGACATAGAAGGGACAAGGACTGACAGACACAGATATCTCCATATATGGGCATAAAAGGGACACAGGTAGACAGACAGATACAGAGATCTCCATATATTGGCACAAAAGGGACAGAAGGCTACAACAGGTACTCCGACAACAAGTACAATGGGTATTACAGAGTAGGCCAGGTCTATTGACATAAATTTCCTTAAAGCAAAAAATTTGATTGGACAAATTAATCTAATTAAATAGCATGGTAAAATAAAGACATGTAAAACAAGACATAAAATAAGTGGCATTACATTTACAGGAAACCATGCAAGCCACCAACCTGCACAACAGAAGCAGTGAGGAGTTCAATGTCTTGCTCAAAGACCCTTCGCCAGTAACCCAGGGGGAGCCAGGGAACGAACTGGGAACGTTCCGATTGCCAAGCGGCCACTCTACCTCCTGAACAACTGCCTCCCACATAACTCATACCTTCTCATCCCATTGCCACACCTTCCACAGGTCATTGATGTTTAGCTCTGGCTCCACATACTCCTTCCTGTAGAACGCTATGAATGGAACCTGGGAACATCAGCAGGGCAAGAGACACTCACACAATTAAACTGGTTTCTGGACAGTGTACTGTACCATTTGTCCTGTCTTTAAGTCATCTTGACGAGCTTCAACACAAGCCATGTGCTTCTTGTTAAACACGAATCCACGGAGTGCTGCACTGTAGGGGGCGCCGCCATTGCTGCGGTGTCAGTCAGCTGCTGCGGTTCTATCCGTCTGTTGACGTTAGCAGAGCAGCCATAAACTAGCCTACTGGCACCTGACGTAGGTGGTTCGTCCCGATTTTCTGTACATCTTTGTAAAGTTAGTGTTAGTAAAAGTTAGTAAAAAGCAGGTAAAGGAGTAACGTGAGCAGTCAGTGACTGCAGCTGACTGACAGTCTGACACCGCAGCAATGGTTGCGCGCAGGGCAGCGCTCCGTGGATTTGTGTATAGGTCACATGGCATAGGTTAGCACATGTGAAGAGATGAGAGACAAATACATATGGCACATGGGTCAGTGGAGGGCTGTACCTCAAAGTGCTGGTTTCTCATGAAGTTGAGGGCCTCCTTAATCTTGCCAATTGTGCCCGGGCCTTTCCTGCTGAAGTTTAAAGTCGTCTCTGTGCTCTCCTGATTTGGAAACAGACATAAGTTTGCATCATATTTTAATCAAAAGACGTGGGATTAAGAAAATGGTGTGTGAGTTATAGTTTTTGTACTGCATTGCTATACAAGAACTTGTGGATACGTGTGGCTACCACGTCATGCAAAGCAGGGAGGGAAACATCAGAAAAGGTCATGTCGACTTGAAAGGCTGTAGATGGTTCAATGTGCTTTATCAACTGGCGAAATAATCAGTCCTCCAGTACGGAAAATGTCAGGTCATCAAAAGCAATTCTCTCCATTACCTTTGTGATTGACTTGGCCATTGCGCTATCCTTGGCAAAATGTCTTTGTTTTGTCAAGTGCTTTGTCGGCCGCTACTGTTTTATTTTTGGCTGCTTGCTAGTAGCTTGTTTCTGATATTATTTGTGAACTTCTGTATTGGCGGCTCTTCAAATAGTCCATGAGCCAGACAAGATTTCATTATCGAAAGAGTGGGCAAAACCAAAACTATATTAAATTGTTCATAGGGTCAATACGAGTAAATAAATATATGATAACCTCTCCACAGGAGCAGCTTTTTCATGGTTATCACACATTTTGTCATTTTCCCCATACGTACATGACAGGTGAAAAAATGACAACATTTTAAAAAGAGTTAACATAATGAAACTTCCTGAGTTGATTACTTACATGAAGACAATGATTTATCGTATTACAAGTTTTCTGAAATTGTATATTTAAATATGCAAATTAGGCATTTAGTCCATGAGCCAGAGCCCCAAAATTGAGCCAGATATTGAATATTCCCTCGTTAAAAACCTTTGATTCCAACATCTTAACAAAATGAAATAAGTATGTTGACTCTGGCTTTGTCCAATGTTCCAATGTTGATTCTGGAAAGTTATGCAAATTTGGGCATATTTTCCTAATGCCTAATTTGCATATTTAAATATACAATTTCAGAAAACTTGTAATACGATAAATCATTGTCTTCATGTAAGTAATCAACTCAGGAAGTTTCATTATGATAACTCTTTTTTAAATGTTAAATGTTTAAATGAAAATTACAAAATGTGTGATAACCATGAAAAAGCTGGTCCTGTGGAGAGGTTATCATATATTTATTTACTCGTATTGACCCTATGAACAATTTAATATAGGTTTGGTTTTGCCCACTCTTTCGATAATCATTGCTCAATTTTGGGGCTCTGGCTAATGGACTAAAATGAGTGATCAAATTGGTGGTGTTGAAGGACTTCACACAGCATCCTCCTTGCAAACCTTTACCCTTGCAAGTGTTATGATACTGCAATTTGAGCCTCTTCTTCTGACACTGTAAAATCTTCATCTTCATAATGTGGCTGTGGGGATGAACGTTTGAACAAAGTCTAACTGTGTGTCACTCTGGATAAGAGTGTCTGCTAAATGCCTAAATTGTAATAGTATAATACATGCATGCATTTATGTTTTTGTGCCTATTTCTGTATGTTATGGTCCTGTATTTCTATACATTTGTTCCTTAAACTACGCACCCCGTTGCTGTGCAACCAAGTCATTCCTAAAAGCAATTAAGGGAGAAATTATACAGTACACATATACAGTATATATTTTATAATCATTCAGTTTTGTGTGGTTATAATGCAGTATGGCTGTGTAGGTGGCCCTTTGAAATATATTCTGAAGTCACTGATATTTCATATTTATGGCTTTTCATCTATGGTTCTTAATGACTGTTTTGAGTCATCTGTGCACTAAGAACATCTCTTGCCAGTGAAGGCTTCATAACACACAGCTACAGTAAAAGCTTTCCATGTACCGTATTTAGCTTTCAGAGCACAAGCACTTAGAAATTAAGCAGATGGAAATAATCATTGGTTGTCACATCGGACACCTTTTGCACAACGGATTGATACTGTATTAAAACATGACTAACATCAGCCGATATCAATGTTATTACTGATTTATCGTAGAGAAACCACAGGGCACGCAACAATTGTACGGCCAAGGTGAATGGCCAAACAATATCACGAAAGAGGACAAAGACAGTACTCAACAGTGTAATTTATAAATGTATTAGCCTCACCGGGACCACCACAAACACAATTCAGCTGGTCAACCTTCATAACGGCTTTATTTCACCACTGAAATAAAGCACATTGTTGTGTGCTGGCTTTTTCCTCTTTTGCATTAGGCCTACTGATATATTGTGCATCCAAAGAACAAACAAACGTTTAGCCTCCATTTTCATTTTCTATGCCAAATGTGGTTGCTTTCTCTCACATCGACACAACAATGTGCAACTGGGAACACAAAATCTATATCTATGGACAAAATGATGTGTGTGTGCATGCATTTGTCTCATCTGAGTTTTTACAGCTGATGTTGTACAGTACCTGCATGGAAATCGTTAGGGAGGTGAAGCCGTGTCTAAATATCCATTCAGCTTCCTCCTCCAGCTCGTCATCCTCAGCAGACTTCACTGGGATTGAGCGTAACTGCATGATGGAAGACAAAAGGGTGAGAGAGACAACAAAATGTAAGAAAAGAAAAGTCCATAACATACCTCACATGTGTCATCTCATACCGTGCGTGCATGCAATTGACTGATCTAAAGCACCCACAGTAACAAAAAGACATCAGGTAAATCACGTATCCAAACCAAACCACGCAGTACGCAGTACAAGAACACACACCTGGAACCTCTCAGGCATGTCGGTGGAGCGGATCTCGTTGTCCTGGTCTGTCATGTGGCAGCTCTCCAGCTCGCTGGGCTCGTAGATCTCAAATATGCTCTTCCTGCCTGGCCGTCTCTTGGTCTGCTTATTGGGCCTATCCCAGCCTTCCTCATCCTGAACCTCCTCCTCTTCCTCGCCCTGGTCGTAGGTGTCGGCCACAAAGTCATCGTAGTAGTCCCCACCGAAGATCTCCTGGGCCTCCTGCAGGGCTCTGGGGGTACATCGACACAGGACGGGTATGTAAATAGCATGAATAAGGATTAGTGAAGGCTGATGTCACTGGTATGGACCATCCCCAACATGCTGTTTATTTACTGTATTTTCATAGCATTTTCCTCACCTTACATCTCATTTAGTTTAACGTCGTTATCACTGACTTTGTTCTTTGTTTGTGTGTTTTAAAACACACTTTTTGGCAGGGGTACAGGAGGTGGGGCGAAGTGGAGTGCCGCTCCGTTAGTTCAGAGCCTTTAACTAGTTGTTTGAGCTGCACACACGGCCGCACGCACGCCCATGAGAGTGTGTCTACCTCGCATATCGATCAAAAACAACCATTCGCACCTCTACCAATGCTTACAAAAGCTGCCGAGTGTCAACAGCGTGAATTAACATAGGAATGACCCTGGCTGGATGCATATCAATGGTCCATTGTGTGACCTGTTAAGTACTGTAGGTGATCAGCGATCGCTCACATGCGCGTGTATGCGAGACCGTGTGCAAGTGCGTGTGACGTAGCGCTCCACTAGTTAAAAAATCCACAGTACACCACTGCTTGTTAGGCTCTGTGCATTTCTTCAGCTTCTGACATATCAGCTGCTTTTTTCATTTTATATTCATTTCAAACTAAACCAAGCTAAAGTAAACTAATTTAGGGCTGTTTGTGTCCTCTGATGACACTCACACGTCGGTGTCTCTTCTCTTCCTCTTCTTGGTGTTGGGTTGGTCATCATGGTCCACAATGAAGTCATCTATGTCTATAAGAACATAAAAAAGAACGGATGTGAAACTGAAAAGAAAAAAGTCTAAATGAGATGGAAGTCGATATTCCATGATAGCTTCCCCAGTTCTGAATAAACCCTTGTGTCAACCCACCTGACTCCTCATCCTCTCCCTCTTCATCATCGCCTCGCTGAAGCGGCACATCAACCGTCTCTCTCTCCTCCAGCTCGCCGTCCCCGTCGCCTGTGAAGATCTCGTTAGCGATTAAGTCCTTCTCATCATCGTCGTCCTCTTCATCGTCGTCAAAGGTCTTCACACGGTCATATTTCTTTTTCTGGAAAAGAGGTGGGAAAAGAGATTGTTAAGCATTTTAGATCATTATTATCACATATATTCCATTGCTGCTCTTTAAAACTAGGTGGAATGGTAAATAATATCACATTATCATATTGTCCATCATCACAACAGGGAAAGACAGAGAAACATTGCCATACCCTCCTTTTCATTTTGACACCCAAGTTCTCCTCAATGAGGTCTAGATCGTCGTCGTCTAGGAAATCATCATAATCTGTAAAAGGGAAAATGAGGTATCAGTCGAATAAGAAATATAGAAAGTAGCGTTCGGGTGGCTCAGTGGTAAAATGCCTGCCCACCACCGCGGCGGTTGTGGGTTCGAATCCACCGTGGTGCATCCGGATTTTTCGAGCGTCTACACAAACACAATTGGCCCGTGTTCGGGGGAGTGAAGCCGGGGAGGGTTTTAATTGTCACTGCACGTAATCCTACGTGCTGGGGCAGCACCTGTCAGCAGGGAGTGTTGGGCGGGAGGAGTAGGACAAAGGCTCTACTACGTCCTCCCGAGGCTCCCGGTAGGGGCTCCTCACTGGCAGGTGAGTCAGTAGGATACGACAGCAGTGACAACACACAGCAATGTGTGTGGGGAGGAATCAATTGTCATAACGACTAAATTGGCGAGAAAAGGGGGGTAAAAAAGAAAAAAGAAAAGAAAATGTATAGAAAGAAAGACTTAGGTTATGAGAAACTCACTGCGCTTCTTCCGTCTATGTCTGACAAGGTCAGCGGAGCCACAACCTGCTGCACTCCCACTCGCACTCCCTGCTGCCGCCTCCTCCTCCTCCTTCTCTTCGTCTCCATCATCCATGCGTCCCCTCCAACTGAAGAATGCTGTTATACATGTTGAGAGTGAATCACAGGCAGGTGTTTCACATTGTTTCTCTCCATATCTAAATAAGAGACCTTGAGCTCCCATTCTATGAAAGAGCTTGTTTATCCCTGTTTGACTGTCCGTGTCCAGATTAAATGTTATTTTTTTCTTTCTTTTTAACGAAAGTGCAACATTTAAGGATGTGGCCTGCACAAATGATACACCTCTAACATTTGATCACACACTTTAAGTTGTTATTTTATATATTGTATATAAACAACATAGTTATTATTGTACACAAGATGGTCTGCTGCAAGTTGCAGTTCTTAGCCACTGATTAAGTTCTGGCCCACCATCTAAATTCCACCAAACATCCGTTTGCCCGGGACCCAAACTAGTGCAAATAGCAGATCTACAAGGTCACTACGTTCTTTTTTTTCGACTTAGAAAAACATTGGCCCGAGGCCAAACTTGTTTGCCGGCCCCCTGTGATAGTCGATGTAAGCCTGTACAAAATATTATATTTTGCCATAGGTTACATATTTTTACGTGAATACTGTACATGGCTGTGTGTTTAGATGCCTCTTGATATGGGGGAACACCCTCCTCGATTATTCAATGAATCCAAAAAGTAATATAGATAGAATAATCGATAGTTGCAGCCATCGATATGTATCAGATCAAATCAAATATACACAACCCGTTAGTTATGTATCCAGGTGTTCTGCAGCTTAGTCACCAGGGCAAATGATTGTGCAGATTCTGTGTGTATATCAGCACAATATAATTTTAAGCCTCAGTTATAGGCAACTTAGTTGCCTGTCTGTTACAGCCAGCCGTATTTTGTATTTGTATAATTAGTGTATATATGGATTCATTATATTATTGTCTCCGCCAGGCCGAAAGGCATGGCGAGAGAGTATGTTTTGCCCCCTGTCCGTCCGTCCGTGTGTGTGTCCGTCCGTCCGTGTGTCCGTGTGTCCGTCATTCTGTCATTTTGTGTACAGCTAATCTCCGGCACCGTTGACTTGATCGCAGCGAAACTGTGCACACACACTCCCTGGATGCCAGAGCAGAACCTCTGCCCCAAATTTTTCAAATTAGCCTTTTATAGCGCCACCAGGAGGCCGCTTTTTGAAAAACACATTTCTTGACAGTACTCCTACAGATTTTATCCAAACATCACGCAAATCAGTACACAGTATCTCTATAGTCATGTGATCAACACGGATCTGTCCAATTTTCCATATTTCATCCTGATTGGCTAAGGTTGGCTTCCAAAGTTTGCAGGATTGCTCCGTTTTCAACAAAATGCCTCAAATCATGAACGCAGCTTGCGATTTCCGTGAGATTTCACACGCACATTCCCACTAGGCCGAGGAAGAAATGCCACTTGAAAATGTTCAAATCAGCCTCATGGTGGCGCTATAACAGACCGATTTGTGTTTTGACCTATAACTGCACCGATCTGTGTAAAACTTTGTAAGCGCACTCCCTAGAGGTCAAGGAAAAACCTTTGTCCTGCATTTTTCACATCTGCCTTTTATAGCGCCACCAGGAGGCCGACTTATGTAAAACACATTTTTTTATATTACTCCTTCCGATTTTATCGAAATTTCACGCAAATCGGTACACATGATCTCTACAGTCATGTGATCAAGACGGATGTGTTTGATTTTTCATATTCCATCCTGATTGGCTAAGATTGACATCTAAAGTTTGCAGTAGTGCCTTGTTTTGAACAAAATGCCGCAAATCATGAACGCAGCATCCGATTGCGGTCAAACTTTGGACGCACATTCACACTATGTTGAGGAGCAAATGCCACCCTTTTAACATTGGCCTGTTATAGCGCCACCAGCAGGTCTAATTTAGCAAAAGACATTTTTGAACAAAATGCTTCAAATCATGAATGCAGTGTCCGATTGCCGTGCAAGGCCTAAGAAGAAATGGCACCCTTTTCACTTTGGCCTATTATAGCGCCACCAGGAGGCCACAATAACCTACCTGACCTGGCGGAGACCTGTGCTCCGAGGAGCACTTTTTCTAGTTTATATCTATATTCCTTGTATTCTGTGTTCCTGTTTCTGCAAGAGGTGCATCCACATATCAAGTGGCAGGAAGTTCCATCCACTCCCATAATATGGGAAAAACCGGAAAGACCGTCCTAATACGACAAGTTTACAGAGCTGATGCACGTATCCGGGTTCTGCACTGGTAAACTATCACCCGGCAGTGATAGACACCAACCAATAGGACAGATACGTACTGTGTCCCTTCAGGCCTGTGCAATAGGGCAAGTGGAAGCTGGTGTTCCGTTTCACAGATTACACATTATTTGGTGTTAGCCCTGGTACCATTTGCAGGCAGGTGTGTGCCAGTCACAGGTGTGTGACTGGCACCTGAGCATGGGTCCTGCAACTTTGACATCTGTCTTTGGTACCGTTGTGCAAATCTTGCCTGTAAATCTATGGTTCCTCAGTGAAGCAAGTGGGAGGAACCGGTCTTCTTGGGTTGTTGTCTTCCCTGTTGACTTCACCAGTCTCACAGAACTTGGTCCTAAGTTTGGAAATGGTACCAGGGCTGACACCAAATAATGCTGTGACTGTCACTCTGCATAATAGTCCATATTCACACGGCGGCCATTTTGGAATTTAACATTGAGTTGCTGTGGCACCTGTGGTGGGAACTGGGGTGGCATTTCATTGACTTAATGGCAATATGGCCGCCATGTGAATATGGTCTATGGAACACCAGCTTCCACTTGCCCTATTGCATGGGCCTTATCCTGAAGGGACAAACGTGGCATCTTTCCATGGGGGCAGTGTTGCTGCTTGGAGCATACACAAACTCAACAAAGTTGCAAGACCCATGTTCAGGTGCCAGTCACACACACCTGTGACTGGCACACACTGGCAGGTCGTTCAAAACAAGAGCAATTACCGCCAGAAGCATATTGGGGGATTTGAATTTTGACTATTTTTGGGGGGCCGCTTATACCCACACGTTTTGTGTTGCTCATTCCACGAATGCCCGATCGTGTAGCTGTACCTCGTTGTAAAGGTGACTAATCAACAATACAAATGATATAAAACACAATACCAATTGGTATTATTAAAGGGGGGATAAAATCGACTGCAGTTAAGTTTCTGAACTTTTTATGCCCAGTTTACATACCAGACTTTGACTCCTTGACATGTTCCATCGTATGTGTTGATTGTTGTGTCTTTCTCCAAACTTCACCTTCTAGAACCCTCCAAGGATCTGCAGCACAGTCTAAGGCATAAACCCCCAAAAAAGCAGATTAGAACCAGCTAAGAATATCCTCATTCCTCACAATCCATCATTCTATCTATCATTAACATTATATTATTACAACTCAACTTTTCCATGCACATTTGACTGATGAGATGCTTAAGAATCACAGTGAAAGGCAGCGTTAACAACACAAGAATAGGGTATGATAATTATCATACAGTGGCTCTCAAAGTGGGGTAAGGGGTATCACAGAGCTTGTAGATCTGCTATTTTCGAAAAATGTTGACAAATGTTGATATAGTTTAGGTATACTAAACTTTATAACGTCCTCATTTCACTTACTGTACGTTAATTAGCCGACTCTGCAGGCCATTCCCAACACTGTTGCCAGATTGTGTGAGAGAAACAAGCAACCAGGTCTATGAAAACAAATCCAAAAGAAGCGACTAAGCTAGACTAGGCTAGGCAATGCGTTGTGAGCTTATAGAGCTGCTATTTTCAAAAAGAAATCTTGGAGAAAAAAGTGAAAAAGTTACATTGTTGAAACATTTTAACAACACAAATCTTGGGGGGTCCCTGGCAATGAGGGTCCTTGGGTAATTACATATTAAAATATATAAAATATATAAATACAATGTTTGAGAACCACTGGTTTAAACAACATTATAGCAAGCCCAAAATAAGTAACTACCCTTTAAAACAAGTCCAACAAGCCCAACTTTACAGAAAAATAAGCCAAAATTCGCTTATAATAAGCGGACATGGCAACACTGATTCCCAACTGCGTACTTAATAGTTCATAGTCACTCTACTAAAACCTTCCGCAAATTAGGCCTACGTCGCCTGTCTCGTCTACTTTAAAAAATATTTCACCAACCTTGACAATTTACGTGTCCATATGAATGGCATAGTTATTGAATAAAATTAGTTCTTAAACAACGACATTAACACTTAGACAAAATTGACCTGGCTGTTTCCCACCTGTGAGCAATCATGAAGGTGTCCACTAGATGGCAGCAAACCACGCCCACAAGAGCCCCAGACAAAAGATATAGGAAGACTAGGCACCTTTTTTCAAAATGTAAAAAAAAAAAAAAAAATTGGAAAAAGGTCTTAACTTAAGTAATGTAAAGTATACATGATGTGAACATGCATGGAACATCATTATCAGACCTAAATGTACCTTTCAACTTCATGTTTATGCCCAAAGTGACTGGCTACAGATTTTGTAGCAATTTCTAGAAATATTAGGCCTTAATTGTCAAATGTTCAAGCATGTTCAAATCATGTATACTTTACATTACCACTTTCCAAATATTTGTATTGTATATGCATTTTCTAATAAATATTCCTAGGCTACCAATGTATGCTTTATTTTTACATTTGCTTAATATAAACATTGAAATTGCACTATATTAATCAACTGTGGGGTAATCAAAAATGTCCCCAGTAAAATGGGGTTTGGTATGAAAAGGCTTGAGAACCCCTGCTCTAATTCAACACTGTAATCGGATTTCTTTCACATATTGTTTTTATGGACATAGCCTGCCAACTGAGATCAAGCTGTAAGATGCAATAAAGAATATAGTGATCATCATCAGCAATCATTTGTTTGTGTAAAATTACAGTATAACTATTTCTGTTAGAAAGGCCACACTGACCTTACTACTACCTAATGAGTGTGTGTATTGCCTCGAGGTCACACCGACCTTACTTAATAATTGTGTTTATTGCTTCCTGATTCTGATTGGTTATTGATTCATTCATACTAGTTTACTCTGATCACAGGTGCCCCTCATTTAATTAAGCTACTTTTTTGGGGCTTTTCCTGCCTTTATTGATAGGAAAGTAGAAAGTTGATGGGGAGGTGACACACAGCAAATGTCGCTGGAATCGGGAGTCGAAACGGTGACACGTTGTCAAGCTGGATTATCAGTGGTATGCGCATACATGTGGTATGCGCTTGGACCGCTAGGCCAGCGGGCACCCTAATCAAGTTACTTATATAGTTTATATAGCTATAGTTTGACCTGTCTGGGAGTATATTCCTCTCACTCTTCAGTTTTACCGTGTGCTACAGGCCCCTTCTATTCTTTCTTTTATGCTGAGTGTGGATGCACAAAGTATGCGTTTGTATTGTAGACTACTAGACATTGCAGTTTGTTTGATACACCGTATCTTATTAGCTTTGTTTGTATGTGTCGAGGGAATCAGACCCATGGGCCCACTATAGACCCAGATTCCCCACCGAGCCGCCTTAAGGTTTTCTAACACCTCTCCAGTTACGGGAATTTTAACCTTACTCCTACTTATCTCTTTATCTAGAATGGATAAACTCTGTCTCACAAGTTCAACCTTGAGGATCTATTCTCGGTATATTACAAGTGGCCTCCG
Organism: Gymnoscopelus braueri; assembly: GCF_963280865.1. Lineage (NCBI taxonomy): Eukaryota > Metazoa > Chordata > Actinopteri > Myctophiformes > Myctophidae > Gymnoscopelus > Gymnoscopelus braueri. The sequence continues at coordinate 34,317,383 of NC_137609.1, forward strand.
ACAGTGACTGGACTTCACTGTTCAGAACTCAGGCATAAAAGCTAGAATTAGATTTAATAACTCTCAGTGATTTGAGACTAGTACTATTATCTCGGTGTCTTCCACCAACAGCTACGGGACACTGTTGTCGTATCTGCGTGGGTTTCAACATTTACTGTGACAGGCCTAGCTTCACTCTGTATGCTCTGTGTTATCACCAAAGCTCGGGGCGAAACACTCCTCATGAGCAGCGCTCTGTATCCTGCTTTTTTTCTAACCGGGACACACCTCCATACCTTGCGCTACTAGTCTAAACCACATTCCCTGGAGATCCTCGTCTCCTTTACACTTTGTCTCTTTTCCACGGCACCAATCTAGCCAGTCTGTGCCTTACTCTTCAGTATGCCCTCGCTACCATTGTGCATTATGTTGTGCGTTTCATGTGGTCTTGGGAGTAGGTCTGGGTGGTCGACTCGACTGATTGGGTCCGATGTATCTCAGAGGAGCATACGTTGGCTTCTCAATAGCGTCCAGACCCAGATAGGGTTGCAAGGCTTGGGGAACACGCACCGTTCCCTCTTTAGTCTGGTGAGTCTCCAGGATAGCTATGATGGTCCGGGGGATGGCGCACGCTGTGGCATTCACCGTGTGAGCATACTGCAGGCTGCCGTCCTCTCTCTCATACAGGATGTTTAGGCGTCTGCTCTGGTAGTCTGTACAGTTGGAGCCACTGGAGATCTCTCCATAGCTGTTCCTCCCAGGCATCCAGGCTTCAATATCATACTTCCTGTGGGCTGGAGCACCCAGTTCCTGTGTTGGCATGTCCAGCACCCTGTAGTGTAGCTCCAGAGAGGAGAATATCTCTTTTTGGAGAGAGACAAACTCCTCCAGCAGCTGAGTGCTCTCCTCTCCTGTCTCATCTGCCGTCACTCCAAACATCTCCACCTTGTTGAAGTGATGGACTCTGAACAGTCCCCGTGCTTCTCTGCCCGTGTCTGTCTCTGCTCTGTAACATGTGCTGCTGCACACAGTCCTGACGGGCAGGTCCTTCCAATTCACAGCGTGGTCCATGAAGTAACCTGCCACCCCTACCTCTCCAGTTCCAGCGAGGTTGAGGTCAGGGAAGCGGGTGGGATCTAGTGAGTAGACTTGAGACAGATGAGCGTTGGGCTGCATACCACAGCCCTCAAAAACTGCTCCTTTCAACATATCTGGTACCACCATGGGGATGAAGCCCCGCTGTTGCAATGTGTCCAAGGCAAAGTTCTGTAGAGCGGTCTGTAATCTGGCCCCCACTCCCCTCAAATAGTATGACCGGTGGCCAGAGATATGGGCTAGATGCCTTTGTCTTATGAGGTCCAATTTCTCACCTAGTTCTACGTGGCCTTTGGGCTTGAAGTCAAACGCTGGTTTCTCACCAACCAGCTCCACCACTCTGGCTTGACTCTCCTCTCCGATTGGCACATCAGGGTGTGTGGTGTTGGGCAATCTGAGAGCTTGTCCATAGTGTTCCTGTTCCTGCTCAGTCTCCTTGGGGTAAAGTTCATTCAGCCTGCTGCGGATGTCTCGCCCTTTCTGCCGAGCCTGGTTGTACTCTGGTAGATTGGCAAGGGCTTTCTTGTCATTCTGGTCCACTAGTACTCTGACTGTGTTACTGACGGTCTCTTTCTGCTGCTCCAACTCAGAGATGTCCCTCCTCACCGCCTGCAGCTGCTGCCACACCCTGGCCATTTCTCTGACATCGTCCCCTCGCATGTCTCCTTTCCTGTTCTCCACGTTGGCTATGACTCTGTCGGTGTGCTCACACACAGCTGTCATGTCTATGTCAGGTTTGTCACTGTACCCTGCCAGGATGTGTTCGTACAGACTGCTGCGGACCCCATGAGCCATGCGATGCAGGGTGGTGAACACCTCTGTTCTGAATGTGCGCAATGTTGTGGCGATCACGCTCATGCTCATGAAAGCTAAACAAAAACAATTGACCAAATCTCCTAATGTCCTTTTAACTCTTTCACTGCCAGACTTATTTCAGAATGTGTGTGATAAAGTCACTTCAATGTAACCTTCTAAAGGGAACCGTTTTTTGACGCCCAGCAACCTCCAGTGACCAAGCTGGTGTTGATGAGTCACGGCACCAATGTTTACTCCTCAGTAGGCCCTCACCTGAACCGACCGAAATGCCCATATATGGAGATCCCTGATGTCATCAGTATATTCCCATATATGGAGCTCTCTGTATCTGTCAGTCCATGTCCCTTTTATGCCCATTATGGAGATCCCTGATGTCATATGTCTATATATGGTCATGGTTATGTCTGTGTCATGGTGGTCCGCGATGGTCTGCCCGCCCTGCCCGCCCTGCCCGCCCACCCATTAGTCAATTTTAATATAGGATTATTACAAAACATGTTAAACAATTGTCTCCTATTTTATTCTTTGGATATTCGAAAATAGTAGAGAAGCTCACAAAGCATTGCGAAGTGTTGTTTTCAAAAAAGTTTAACACATTTTGAGTGCAATAGGCCATTCCTAATGAGTACTGTCACTTTACTACTTAGTAATTTTGATGCCAATACTTTTGTACTTTTACTCAATTAAATTTTGAATACCTGATTTTTATATATAATATTTCTACATAGTTTTTTTTTTCACTTAAGTGAAAAAAAAAGAATAATCGAGTACCACTGCTATCCAGGACCTCTCAAAGGTTCTTTGAGCAGGAGTAACCACAGCGTCAATAGACAGATCCCGCAAGGGGCAGGGCTTTCCAGGGAAACAGATGCTGCACTGAGTTTGAGGTGATGCATGGGAAGATGTCTGCTTTGAGATGTCAGCCAGGCATGCAGCGATGTGCTCTTCAAACTGTGTGGCAGAGCGAGGGAAAGAGAGAAATATGATCATTTTGTCTCCTTGTCTATGTTGGACTGCAGCATAGACTCTAACATCCTGGGTAACTGTATTAGCTAGGAAATTAAAGTTGTTCACCATGTTGTTGATCCTTGGTGGGGTTGAGGTCTTATAGATGGTAGGTGGCAGTGGTGGAAAAATTACTCACATTTTTTGTATTTTAGTAAGTAAAAGTATCAATACTGCAATGTAGAAAGAGTCTACAAGTAAAAGTCCGGAATTAAAAATTTACCAGAGTAAAAATGTACTTAAAGCACCAAAAGTAGAAAGTACTCATAATGCAAAATGTCCTGTTTCACAAGTTTTCAAATGTATAAAATGTATAAAAATCTTTTGAAAATAGCAGATCTACAAGCTCACAATGCGTCGCATCGTGACACATTGTGAGCTTGTAGATCTATTGTCCTTTGGCCTGAACATACATGGCTGTAACAGCTTGTCCCATTGTTTGGAATTCTCCCTGGCCAGCTTGCTGAGACATGTACATTTTATGTAATGTAGGACATTTGACATTGCCATATGAACATCCATATGCATTGATATAGCCGTAGATTTGAACCAAATATATCTTGTGACAGCAGCAGAGGGAGCTCCATGTCAGGGAGTGATGCCCTGTCAGAAGGACTTCATCACCAGTGTGGTGTTTTGGTGTGGTGCTGCTAAAACCCCCTGTGTGTGTGTGTGTGTGTGTGTGTGTGTGTGTGTGTGTGTGTGTGTGTGTGTGTGTGTGTGTGTGTGTGTGTGTGTGTGTGTGTATGTGTGTGTGTGTGTGTGTGTGTGTGTGTGTGTGTGTGTGTGTGTGTGTGTGTGTGTGTGTGTGTGTGTGTGTGTGTGTGTTATGGATTTCCGTCTTGTACTTCCTTATTGCTGTATCATTTTTGCAACCAGCCACAGACAGACATGGTCACAGTTTGACAATTTCAGTATATTTATAGTTAACTCGTAATCATGTAATGTGCTATTTTGATATAATGTAGCTAATGAGTGAGAGGAATGTACAACATAGTCACTGTTTGTAGTGAATAGTTACTTTTCAAGTCGTCACTCATCCTTGTAAGATGTCAACCGATATTCAAGCCATGACAGACGGGACAAAGAAGGTGAGACAGAGTGATGGGGAAAGAGGAGAGAGAGGGGACACTGAGGACAGTGGACATTTGGAGGAGAGAGGAGAGAGGGAGGAGAGAGTGGTGGAAATCTATGAGAGCATAGATGATTTCAGAAGTCATGATGTTGTCCCTGGACCACAGGATGTCATGAGGGAGAACACAGCAGGAAGACAGTCTCAGGGTGAGTTTGATTAAGTTGTGAAACGTAAAGGCCATTTCTCAGAGTTTATTATAGCCTACAAAAACAAGGCATTTCCTTCAAGAAAATATTATTCAGATTTATTTCAGATTTTCTTGCAGCACAAAACTTTTTTATTTTTTCTAAATTTTGATCCCACGATTTTTGTAACCCATTTTTTCACCCAGTGGCAATTATCTAAGTAATCCTGGGTGCTACATTCCCTCTGCCAGCCTAGTGAGAGCCTAGAGCCGAGCTCATGCCTCCTTCAATGCATGAGAGCTAGCCGCTTCTTATCACCTGACAGGGGGGAGGTTCCTTGGTTAGACGTAGCGCGTGGAAAGAACACGTTATTCCAACCAGTTCCTTTCCCCTCCATCAGGCGCCCCGGCTGACCAGGGGGAGGCAGTATAGAGACCAGGATTACAGCATGTTTTTGTGAGGGTACCTACCCTAGGGGACACGGGGAGAACATGCAAACTCCGCACAGAGAGGCCCTTTCGCCAACCCCACCTAGGGTATGGGCACTGATGACGCGGAGGAGAGAACACGCCCCCAGTGCCCACAGCGTCCCCGGCGGGAATCGAACCCAGGACCTTCTAGCTGTGAGGCGACAGCTAGAAGGTTGCAGCACAAAACTTGACGTGTCATATTGTTCAGTATCATTCCTTTGATGTGTAAAGGTAGTTTGGGGTTCATCAGATCAAAGCACTTTGATTTAGGTTCACAACGCAGGCGAAGATATTTTTGTCGTTGTTTCATTCGCAAGATCACGTTAATGAAGTGGCGAGAAAAGCATCTTCCCTTCTTGTGTTAACACATCTTTAATCTCTCTCTCTCAATCACTGTACACTTAACAGCTGTAACATTCTGTTGCAGGACAATACTCTATAACAGTGAGGCATCTCACAGTTGTTGTTGTGTGTCTGGGGATGCTGTGTCTTATGCTGTTGGGTGTCATCATAGGCCAGGCAGTGCACTGTGAGTATTCCATGTAAAAAAAGAACAGAAAAAACCCTACCACATCACACACTCTTTAGTCACAGTGTTAGCCCACATGTTGATTTAACTTATCATTTTAATATCATTCTCATTGTTTGTACACATGTCTTTTTTTGTGTATATTCTGTAGTACAAGTACAAGTTATGCACATAAAAGGAATAATAACATTGTGTTTCCTTTTTTTCAAAGCTAACTTTCCTTGCAGCTGCTCGTTTGCAAATAATTCCGCCAAGACCAACCTGACCCTGGAGGCAAACCATTCCAGAGACAAATCAGATGAGAGTTGTCTGGAATGTAGTGGTACAAAAAGTGAGTAAACCTCATTCTTTTAGTTTTTAAAATAAATGTAGATCCCACACTGACTACTACTGTACAGTATGTTAAAACATTTCTGAGAACATGGGAATAGAAACATTATAAACTGTATAAATACAAAATCTGAAGTTTATTTTAGGGTTTTGTCACACAGTCAAATTACTCAGATTGTTTTTACTACCACCACTATCCTACATGTTAGAATTGATTATTATCAGTGCATTGAAAATCCATCAATAACACTCCTGTTTGATGTTTAGTCATGTCGTGTCCCAGTGGATGGAAAGAGTTTGGATGCAGCTGTTATTACAGATCTAATGAAAGTAAAACTTGGGAGGAAAGTAGAGAACAATGTCTGAAGACTGCAGGAGCAGATCTGGTGGTCATTAACAGTAACAAAGAACAGGTTAGTGTACTGTATCTGTGTGTGTGTGTGTGTGTGTGTGTGTGTGTGTGTGTGTGTGTGTGTGTGTGTGTGTGTGTGTGTGTGTGTGTGTGTGTGTGTGTGTGTGTGTGTGTCCCCGCACCGATACATGGCCATCACCATTGATAATGCTGTGGTGACGTCAACTCGGACTGCAAAGAATCTGGGTGTGACCTTGGACGATCAACTGTCGTTCTCGGCAAACATTGCATCAGTGACACGGTCCTGCAGATTCCTCCTCTACAACATCAGGAGGATTCGCCCCTTCCTCACGGAGAAGGCAGCCCAGGTGCTCATCCAGGCTCTTGTCATCTCCCGCCTGGACTACTGCAACTCCCTCCTTGCTGGTGCTCCGGCATCTGCCATCAGACCTCTGGAGCTTGTTCAGAAAGCTGCGGCTCGTCTGGTGTTCAACCGCCCCAAGTTCTCCCACACAACTATCCTTTTCCGTTCTCTACACTGGCTCCCCGTAGCGGCTCGCATTCAGTTTAAAACCCTGGTGCTAGCCTATAGGGCAGTGAAAGGAACAGCTCCTTCTTACCTCCGGGCTATGGTCAATGCTTACACCCCTGCCTGACCACTTCGGTCTGCCACCTCGGGGCGACTGATTGCCTCACCACTCAAGAGTCCTTCTGGTTGTTCACGACTTTTTTCTGTTCTGGCCCCACAGTGGTGGAATGAACTTCCCACTGATGTCAGGACAGCAGAGTCCCTGCCCATCTTTCGCCGCAGGCTGAAAACCCACCTCTTCAGGAAACACTACCCTTCCTCTTTGCCTGGCCTACTTGTTGTTAACTAGTTGTACGAACTCTTGTTTTATTGTTGTATTGTTTTATTGGATCTTGTTTAGTCGATACACTTATTTGTTTTAGCTCGTGCTCATTTGATTTAGCTATTTTGTGTCATCTGTTTAAGAAAGTAGGTAGCTGATATATTGCACTTTTACCTTAGCGCTAGGTATACTCTTGGTTGCTTGTTTTTGCAGGAAATGCACTTAAAGGGATACTTCACTTTCACATAAAATAAACATTAAAAATATATATTTTAAAAAAATGAAAGAAGTTATGGCAAAATAAAGGCCCCCTCACACATTAGTAGGACACTCTAATGCGTGAGGGGGCCATGAATTTTCCATTACTTTTTTCATTTATTTTTAATATATTTTTTAAATGTTTCCCCCCGCCGAAAGTGAAGTATCCCTTTAAGACTTCTGGTGATTAGTAGTTTTGTTCCCTACCTATGTTGAATGCACTTATTGTAAGTCGCTTTGGATAAAAGCGTCTGCTAAATGACTGTAATGTAATGTAATGTAATGTAATGTGTGTGTGTGTGTGTGTGTGTGTGTGTGTGTGTGTGTGTGTGTGTGTGTGTGTGTGTGTGTGTGTGTGTGTGTGTGTGTGTGTGTGTGTGTGTGTGTGTGTGTGTGTGTGTGTGTGTGTCATCCACATCTCCCATATATTTTCATGTGATGTAATTCTGTGATTATAGTGAAGATGTTATTGTATTAGAGAAAATTAATTATGGTTCAATCATTGACAAATGATCAGGAATTCATCAGAGGATTGAAACAAAAGGATGGAACCTCATGGATTGGTCTGACGACTCTGAACAGGACTGATGGAAACTGGACATGGGTGGATGGAACTCCACTGACAACCAAGTTAGACATTTTAGTTTTTCTAATATAATTCTATTCTATCAAATTCACTGTATGTGACTGACATGTGAGTGGATGTGGTTAAAATACTTTGTTGTTTACTATGTGCAGGTACTGGAACATTGGACAGCCTAATAACATTACAGACATGAAATGTACCATCTATAGGCATGGTGAGGTTGGAAAATGGAATAATGCATTATGTGAACATCCCAGCAAATTTCCATGGATCTGTGAGATGTGATGTTTTTCTTAACAACATGAAACTGCAGCTTGTCCTCCAAGCTCATCACCAAAGCTCTGAGACCGAGGGGCTTGTTTTCAGTAGCTTCAGTGCAAGCTGGCTGCTTAGTACTTTCTATCAAGCCCCCAGCATGTGTGACAACACAAGGCTGCCCACAGCAGATGCTTGTTCCAAAACTAAATAAATGGGGGGGGGGGGGGGGGGTATCCAGGATTCAACACCACCCTGTGAATCCTGGACTTCTGAAAGACACACCCCAGGTCACAATCTACAGCTGTGTAGATGCAATTTCATTCCATTCACTTCCTTTTATTCTATTTTGTAACGTTTGAATTGTTTTCGATATTTTGCTTCTTTATAGATTTTTGATCATTTTATTTTTTTGTCTCTAACAAAACACCTTTATTGTTACAGTGACTCCTTAATAACTTATTGTATTGTTACACAGGTTGTCTTGTTTTGCAGTGTAAGTATTTAATAAAACTTCACTTGACACATGTGGAAAAATACTCTAAGTACTTTGTAAGTATTTAAGTATTTAGTGTTTTCTTGTAATGTATTTGCAAAGTTTTGTTTGCTTTAAATGTTCTTTGTAGGGACTACGGATGTAAATTACAGATGCATTCTTTGCTAAATCCGGTGTATTTACATTACATTATTATGTCCTGTTCATTAATATGCACTGTCCCGTCTAAATAAACAAATAAAAGTAAAGTAACAGAACTTCAATGTATTCTTATGGGCTTGGGTTCAGACTAAAACATCTTTTGACTTTCCTGGCTCTCAATACATGATCCTCTTAAAGGATAAAGGAAATGCTATACAATGCCATCAAGTCATGTTACAAAATACAAATGATACATTTGACGATACAAATAGCACTGCTGTTTTTACTGGCTGGGTTCCAGGGGGTCCCCAGCAAAATTTGTTAAATCAGTTTAACCACTTTTAACCCTATAGGCTTTGTGATAAAAAATAGCTCTACCAGCTCACAACGTGTCACAATACAACATTGTGAGCTTGTAGATGTGCAAAAAAATCTAGAAAAGAAATGTGAGAAATCCTAAAATCTTATATGGGAGTCCATGGCACAAAACCTGATGTGGGTCTGTGGACAAATACATTTGAATTTGGGGGTCCTTGAGAACCACTGCTGTATAGGCAACAGAACATGGAGACAGGAAGTGGGGAGATGTAATATTTATCTTTAAACATCCTGTTTCCTGTGTTTAAAGAGCACTGATGAGGTTGGTGTTACTGGCAATGTCTACTTAGCCTGGTAAACCACCCCCCTCCGGAAATCTCATTTGTATTTGATTCATCATGCTGTTGCTGCTTTAGATTCCACCAGCATATAAAATGAAAGGTCAAAGGATCCAGTCAAGGTAAAAATTATACGTACGGTATGTATCATTTTGACCTTGACTGACCTTTTTGATTCAAAAGTTAATCAGGGTTCTTGCACCATTTTCTTACTAAAATGTAATGCTTTTTTAAGACATGTTTAAGATCTCAACAAACATCATCTAAGACCCAAAACATTTCAAAACAAACTTGATGCTGGTTTTGAAGCTGAAATTCAGCTTACATTTTTTTTATGAATAAAAGGATATTTTAACCAATGTGTATGGTGAAGAATGTCAATACATTATAACTACATCTATAGTGGTTGGGGGTGGTCTCCCTATCGAGACATTTAGACCCTGGTGTTGGGTAGGACACGAGTAGTAATGCCTGAAGCTCACAAGTGCAATATCTCCCCTGACCCAAGCAGGGATTTCCTCTTGGAAGAGGGGTAGAAGTTTGGTCTCCCCACGGAGACCTGGGTTCGAATACCAGGTACATGAAAAATAGATTGCAGCTTTAAACACTCACTTCAAAGCTTGGTTTTTGTGAACTGCAGTGTAAGTATTTAATAAAACTTTACTTGATACATATGGTAAAGTACTCTAAGGGCGCGCTCTCACCGCACTTTTATTTTACCTCTGGGGCAGAATCTGCCAATGCATTGTCAATGTAAATGCGTGGATTCAGGCAAGAGCGGATTTTTCCGCTTGTCGCGCAGACCTTGCGTTTATCTGCTCTACGCGACTTGTCCATTGGAAGCATAAAACTGCTGGAGGCAGGAGCTGATTTTCTCCCTCTGTCCAATCGGGTGAGTCGAAGGCGGACCGCCCCAAGACTCAGGAAGCACCATGGTGCTCAAGGCAGCAGGCGGTGCGGGCTATGAGGTGGGAGCACGCCCTAAGGGCGTGCTCCCACCAAGAGTTGGCTGGCCGCTGTTAAACGCAGGTTGTGCGCGGCCACAGTTTTTTGCAGCCAGCGGATTCTAAAAAACGGGAGTGTCACGCCTGTCACTCACTTTCAGGAGCCTCCCCGTAGCCCGCACCGCCTGTGCCTGCTGCCTTGAGCACCATGTTGCTTCCTGAGTCTTGAGACGGTCCGCCTTCGACTCACCCGATTGGACAGAGGGAGAAAATCAGCGCCTGCCTCCAGCAGTTTTATGCTTAGTCGCGGAGAGCAGATAAACGCAAGGTCTGTGCGACTAGCGGAAAAATCTGCTCTTGCGTGAATCAACGCATTTGCATTGACAATGCATTGGCAGATTCTGCAAACAGCGGCCAGCCAACTCTTGGTGGGAGCGCGCCCTAAGGGTGCGGTCACACCGAATTCTACTTATGTGGTGGATTCTGCCAATGCTTTTAATTTAGCTTATTTTTGGGGGCCTCTGCCTTTATTGACAGTACTACAGTGAAGATAGGACAGGAAACAGGGAGAGAGAGATGGGGAGTGACACGCAGCAAAGGTCGATCTACAAGCTCACAATGCGTCGAAATACGACATTCTGAGCTTTTTTCAAAAGCATCTTGTAAAGAAATGTGAGAAATTCAAACATAATGTATGGGAGTCCCTGGCACAAAACCTGATGTGGGTCTGTGGACAAATACATTTGAATTTGGGGGTCCTTGACATGAAAAGATTTGAGAACCACTGCTGTATAGGCATAGAGAACAGGATGTGGGGAGCTGTATTTCTTTTCTTTTTTTTTTAACATCCTGTTTCCTCTGTTTAAAGAGCAGTGATGAGGTGTCACTGGCCATGTCTACTATCACCCATGGTTTCATTATTCCTTTGCAGATGGGCAGAAACCTCATATCTCCATATTTCATGGCAGATCTACAAGCTCACACTGCATCGCGATGCGACATGTTGTGAGCTTGTGGATCAGCAATTTTTGATATTTTTTCAAATGTAAAAAAAAAATCACACCCTGTGTGAAGTGGGCGGTGTCTTGCTAGCTAATCACAATACTGAATGGAGTCAACCAATCATGTACAAAAAATAAATACATTTATTGAAACACTCTTTATGATGGACGAAACCATAACTTAAAAAAGAACAAATTTATGGGTTTTTTTAAGTTATGGTTTCTTATATAGGGCTATGCACATGTGTCATGTGACACTGGCCAATCACAGTCCTGAATTGACTGTGATTGGCCAATCACGGTGCAGGGTTAGGCGGGGTACTTTTTGGCCAATCACAGCGCAGGATTTGTTGTACAAATATCCAAACCTCACTTATAGGGGCGGTTTCACCGCCCAAAAAAATCACACCCAGTGTGAAGTGGGCGGTGTGGTCATCACAGTGGTCATCATAGTGATGGAAGCTCACTTTAAAAAAATGGATTTTAATCGTATTTATAGGTTATTAATGTCATCATGTGTCTCGCTAGCCAATCACAGTGCTGAATAGTCAGCCAATAGAGTCAGCCAATCACAGTACAGCTAGGGGTGTACTAATGAGCCAATCACAATACAGCTAATGAGGAGTCCCAACCCCACTTATAGGGGCGGCTACACCGCCCAAAAAGGTTTTGTACATACAAGGTTTTCACCCGACAGCGACAATTTTTTATGTCGACATCATGTGATGCTTGGAATATAGGTGTTCCACACACCACAGTTTCCGTTTAAATAAACCTTTTGCTGCGTTTTGTCGGGCTGAAGGCTGGCCTCTGCAATATTAAGATATGTTCAGAGAGACCGTATGCCTATGTATAGTGCAGGCTCTGGCTGGTTGAGAGCAATCAGTCTCAAAACCACCGAAAAAGGTGTTCAGCTCGCCAGGGAGGGAGGTATAGGGGCTCTCTATGCATACGGTATGGTTCTCCCTTTGAAGTCTGTTACTGTTTGTAGCACTTGAGTTTCCACATACTCCTCCTCTTATCACCGCTTTCAAACTGGTCCTGTAGTTTAGCAGTGCACTCCTTCTCTGCCCTCCCGATGGTAGTCTGTAGGACTGCACGCAGGTGGTCCCCAAATTCCCAGATCTGAAGGCAGAGTTCTGTGCATGGAGAGCAGCACATCATGGGTATGTCATAGGCAAACATAAAAAGCAGATCTACAAGCTTGTTGCATTGTAAGCTTGCAGGTTCGCTTCCATCCCCACAAACTCAAATGGCTCTGTGACCTGAGAGAAATATTGAGATGAAAATGAGGTTCTCTATTGGCTGCTGACAGTCACAAATGATCTCAGTTGTATATTATATTGTTTTTCCTTTCTTTGCGGTTGACAGAAGGACACTGAATAAGTAAGCAAATGTGGGTCCTTAAAAGGATTGTATGCCTTTGTCTTCCTCAAGTAGACAGAATTATAAAAATATACCACAGACTGGTACAATGATATCATTTAGTTGATACAGGTACTAATTATCCCAAATACAGATAGCATTTTACTAAGATGTAAGTTTTAATAAGATGTATGCCACATCTGAAAATATTTAGTTAAAATAACTGAATGTATCCAAGCAATTCCTGAGGCCAGTACATGACAATAGATCGACAAATACATGACAGTACTTTCCACAACAGAGACAATAGGCATACATGTCAAACAGCAGTGATCATGTTTAGTTCCCTACCTACCCATTTGTAAATGTCAGCTTCCATCCCAGCCACAGCCAGATAGAGCTATAATGGTATGGTGTGTTTTACTGTGCTCCAAAATCACTGTCTTTGCCAGACAGACCCACCTTTGCGAGGTGTTCGTCTCTGCTTTTGCCTTCTACTACAAATGAAGGAAAAGGACATCATCTGGTCTGAGAGTGAAGCTCATGAATTTAAGAGAAGAAATAGCATAAGGCTACCACTGTATTGACATAAACAATGTAATGTTACTTCCTTCATTGGTGTTACCAATGATACTAATTAAGCTCTGTTCCATTTAAGGGCGCCAAAAAATGTCGGCGACAGCAATCTCGGACCAAATCTCCTGCAGTGTGTACGAGCCCTAAGGGCTCGTACACACTGCAGGAGATTTGGTCCGAGATTGCTGTCGCCGACATTTTTTGGCGCTCGCCGACAAAACCTCCCGATCTGACGCAGATCGGCCTTTGATCTGCGAGATAATGCTCGCTCTGTGTGAAAGGTTCCGCGAGACGATGTGGCCGCGATTATCCGCTCTGCGACGGCTTTCCGACCGTTTTCAGATAACTACCATGTTAGATATTCAGCTCTGTCCCAGACAGGAGATCGGACAGTATCATACAGTATGAAAGGGTCTGCGAGGAGATCCACGCTACAGCCAATGAGAGCACATTACAGCCACCGTGGCCAGGGGAGCGTCGCTGGATCTGACCACAACAAACAGTCCCTACCGCAATATTACCGTCCAGTCCTGTATTAAGTTAACATTATAAAACAAAATGAGAGAGTGAGCGAGCCTGGTGGGCTGTTTATTTTAGAGGAATTGTACAGAGAGAGAGAGAGAGAGAGACAGACAGACAGACAGAGAGTGAGAGCAAGAGCGAGCTCTGTCTGTGTGTGTGTGTGTGTGTGTGTGTGTGTGTGTGTGTGTGTGTGTGTGTGTGTGCGCAGCATGTGCTCGCTGTTATGAACAGCGTTGCCAGATGTTGCGAGAGAAATAAGCAACCAGGTCTATGAAAACAAGCCCAAGAAAAGGCCACTTGAGCACTTTAAACCTATTTACAAATACATTGGATATTTGAAAATAGCCGATCTACAAGCTCACAACGCGTCGCAGCTATTTTCAAATAAAAATCTTGAGAACATTTTGGAATATTTTCCAAATCCACACAAATCTTGTATGGGGGTCTATGATGGCACAACATATTTACAGAAGGGGGGTCTGCGGACAAATACATATTATGTGTTGTTTAAACCACTGGTTTAAACAACATTAGGAAACAAGGCCAAATAAGCAACTACACAAATAAGCCCAAAAAATGCACCCCGCAACAACCAATATTTACAAGCAACTCTACAGAAAAACAAGCCCAAAGTCGCTTATAATAAGCGGACATGGCAACGCTGTCACTGACGGCTTCTGCGCACTTGACGTGCGAGAGAGAGAGAGAGAGAGAGAGGGAGAGAGAGAGAGAGAGAGAGAGAGAGAGAGAGAGAGAGAAGAGAAAGATTAAAATGAATTGGAATAAACTCAAATGTATGTATTGGGTCTGACTCTGGAGATAGCATTCTAGTGAACTATCCTACAGTGTGTCAGCCCTTGTCGGGGATCAATCCTGTTGTGAAGACCACAACGATATTATGACAGCCGATTTCAAGAAATAAACTCCTGCAGTGTGTAATGCTTAACGATCAGATGACCCCCCGACCACTTTAAGGTCTTGCAGTCTGTACCTGCCTTTAGTGTAGTAGAGGCGACATACCAAAGCCTATACCACGCCCCGCTTTTGTGACACGCGGAACAACTGCAGACTATTTTTTTGGCATGCAGTTGTTAGTATACTGTAGTGCAGTTTTTGACCGCGACGGAGGCGCGCTGTCTCAAGAGAACTTGAGCCACGAGAGGCACCGCTGAGCAAGCTAAAGCGAGCGAGTCGCCGTGCCGAACGTTGCGAAGTTTGCTTGAGCCGACTCAGCGGCGTCCGAGTTATGTACCGATGGGCACAGAATCGTAAATCATGTTTTGGGGTGAGCGTTACCACTCAAAGTGGCTACTGGCCAATCACAGCGCGTCCTTGCACAAGCGGTATAGGCTTTGGGATGACGCGTAGCGGAGCCTTTCCAGTGAGCCAACATGCACAATAGCACCACCGTGACTCTGACCTGTGTTAAAATGTACTTTTTAAAATTAGTTTTTTCTTTCAAAAACTTGTTTCAAGAATTTGTTGACTGATTTGTATTTCCCAGGGCCATTGAGATAGAGTTATGTCAAATGGGGTCAGAAACACTACAGGTCAGGAAGTTTATGTATGGCATGTGTTTCATCAACACCATTATGAGCTCGGATTCAGTGTTTGGAATTATACAGTAGTGTTTGGAGCTGTTGGTCGCCTGATGGCAAGCATTACTTCTGCCTTCTTCTTGTTCTTCTTGATCTCTGAGCGCAAGGAAACCAATGTAAACGAAAACAAACAAATCAACTGTAAGCTGGTTTCAATTATATTGAATATTATACTAATATTCTTCGTTTACATGATCCGATATTGCTGTAAAATAATTTCTCAATAGTTCTGGTATTTCCTATTGAATGAAGCTTTCTTCTTTCTTTCTTTTTTCTTCTGTTTTTGCCGTCTCTGGCTCTGCTGTCTAGCAGCCACTCTTATCCAGAGCGACATACAGTTAGACTTTGTTCAGATTTCCATTCCCACATTCACATCATGAAGATGAGGTCTATGCAGTAACATTAAAATGCCACACAGTCATGAACAATTAAGGAAAGTGTTTCTGAAGATATGAAAATCCTGGTATCTTGTGACAGCAGCAGAGGGAGCTCCATGTCAGGGAGTGATGTCAGAAGGACTTCATCACCAGTGTGGTGTTTTGGTGTAGTGCCTGAGATTATTTGTGTGTGTGTGTGTGCGTGTGTGTGTGTGTGTGTGTGTGTGCGTGCGTGCGTGCGTGCGTGCGTGCGTGCGTGCGTGCGTGCGTGCGTGCGTGCGTGCGTGCGTGCGTGTGTGTAGGTGTGTGTCTGAGTAGGTGTTTATGGATTTCTGTCTTGAACTTCCTTATTGCTGTATCATTTTGACAACCAGCCACAGACAGACATGGTCACAGTTTGACAATTTCAGTATATTTATAGTTAACTCATGAGTGAGAGGAATGTACAACATAGTCACTGTTTGTAATTAATAGTTACTTTTCAAGTTGTCTCTCATCCTTGTAAGATCGTCAACAGATATTCAAGCCATGACAGACAGGACAAAGAAGGTGAGACAGAGTGATGGGGAAAGAGGACAGAAAGAGGACACTGAGGACAGTGGACAGTTGGAGGAGAGGGGAGAGAAGGTGGTGAACATCTACGAGAGCGTGGCTGATTTCAGAAGTCATGGTGTCGTCCCTGGACCACAGGATGTCATGAGGGAGAACACGGCAGGAAGACAGTCTCAGGGTGAGTTTGACCTAGTTGTGAATCGTTGTAAAGGCCATTTCTCAGAGTTTATTATAGCCTACAAAAATAAGGCATTTCGTTCAGGAAAAGATGATTCAGATTTCATTCAGATTTTCTTGCAGCACAAAACTTGACATGTGTTATATTGTTCAGTATCATTCCTTTGATGTGTAAAAGTAGTTTGGGGTTCATCAGATCAAAGCACTTTGGTTTGGGTTCACACCGCAGGCGAAGATATTTTTGTAGTCGTTTCATTCGCAAGATCACGTTAATGAAGCGACTAGATAAGCATCTTCCCTTCTAGTGTTAACACATCTTTAATCTCAGTCTCTCAATCACTAACAGCTGTAACATTCTGTTGCAGGACAACGCTCTAAAACAGTGAGGCATCTCACAGTTGTTGCTGTGTGTCTGGGGATGCTGTGTCTTATGCTGCTGGGTGTCATCATAGGCCAGGCAGTGCACTGTGAGTATTCCATGTAAAAAAAAAAACAGAAAAAAACCTACCACATCACACTCTTTAGTCACAGCATTAGCCCACATGTTGATTTACCGGTAACTTATCTTTTTAACATAATTCTCATTGTTTAAGTACTTTCTTTTTTGTGTATATTCTGCAAAGTACAAGTTATTTTTTTCAAAGCTAACTTTCCTTACAGCTGCTAGACAACAATAATTGTGTTTATAAACACCTGTTTTGTGCAGATAATTCCGCTAAGACCAACCTGACCCTGGAGACAAACCAGCTGAAGAGAGACAAATCAGATGAGAGTTGTCAGGAATGTAGTGGTACAAAATGTGAGTAAACCTCATTCTTTTAGTTTTTTTTAAATACATGTAAATCCCACACTGACTACTACAGTATGTTAAAACGTTTTTGAGACCATTGCAATAGAAACCTAATAAACTGTACAAAAACAAAATCTGGAGTTTATTTTAGTCTCACAGTCAAATTACTCAGGTTGTTTCTTGTTCTGTTTCTTTTTATTTATTTATTTACTCCATCATTACCCTACATTGATTATTATCAGTGCATTTAAAATCAGTAACACTCCTGTTTGATGTTTAGCCATGTCGTGTCGCAGTGGATGGAAGAGGTTTGGATGCAGCTGTTATTACAGATTTACTGAAGAGAAAACTTGGGAGGAAAGTAGAGCAGAATGTCTGAAGACAGGAGCAGATCTGGTGGTCATTAACAGTATCAAAGAACAGGTTAGTGTATCTGGTTGCGTGTATGTGTGTGTATGTGTGTGTGTGTGTGTGTGTGTGTGTGTGTGTGTGTGTGTGTGTGTGTGTGTGTGTGTGTGTGTGTGTGTGTGTGTGTGTGTGTGTGCGTGTGTGCGTGCGTGCGTGCGTGCGTGCGTGCGTGCGTGCGTGTGTGTGTCCATCATCGACATCTCCCACATATTTTCGTGTGATGTAATTCTGTTATTATAGTGAAAATGTGAATGCATTAGAGACAGTTAATTATGGTTCAATCATTATCCAAATGATCAGGAATTCATCAGAGGATTGAAACATGAGGGTGGAAGCTCATGGATTGGTCTGACGACTCTGAACAGGACTGATGAAAACTGGACATGGGTGGATGGAACTCCACCGACAACCAAGTTAGACATTTTAGTTTTTCTAATGAAATTCTATTCTATCAAATGCACTGTATGTGACTGACATGTGAGTGGATGTGGTTAAAAATACTTTATGTTGTTTACTCTGCAGGCACTGGAACATTGGGCAGCCTGTTAATAACATTACAGACTGGAAATGTACCATCTACAGGCATGAGGTTGGAAAATGGAATAATGCATTATGTAAATATCCCAGCAAATTTCCATGGATCTGTGAGATATGATGCTTTCTTAACAACATCATGAAACTGCAGCTTAGTGTTCTGCTTCATGGACTAAAACAGTAGTGGGGGGGAAAAGAAAAAACCTTTATTGTACAAAAGTAGCCTACAAACTGTTGTACTCACAATCATATAAATACAACCCACCAACTGTAATGGATTAGTTTAGCGTGGTTGTCAATTTTGCTTTAAGGACACCATTTATGTTTACACCATCAAGGCACTGAGGATTGAGGAATACATTATGGAAATCTGAAAATTTGGTTAATTGACTCCAGTTCAGCATTCAACACCACTGTGTCCTCCAAGCTCATCACCAAAGCTCTGAGACCCATGGGGCTTGTTTTCAGTAGCTTCAGTGCAAGTTGGCTGCTTAGTACTGACTAAGCTAATCAAGCCAAACACAGTGAAGCGGCTGTCGCTTGGTGGTCAATCTGAGAATGCAATATATCTGCATTTAAAATGCTACTGCACCGTTTGTGCGCCTGCTCATAACTCTATGGCCACTCTATTGGACCCTTAACTCTATGATTGGACCCAATATTGCATAGACCCAATGGACCCAATATCATACTTCCGGGTGCTTCAAACGCCACTGAACAACTTTCATTGAAATGAATAGCAGGGGGCGGGGCAGTCCGCCCTCTAGATATGTTACAACTCTATGAATCAAGCCCCCAGCATGTGTAGACCAGAGCCTTTTATTAGAGAGTTGCGCCAATGAGGGGTCAGAAACAGCGTCGGTCACGTGGTTCATGTAGCTGGAAATAGTGACAAGGAGCCGTCTACTTCAATGCATTATTTTGTAACCTTTGAACTGTTTTCGATATTTTGCTTCTTGTTTGATCGTATATATTTTTTTGTATTGGTGTGTCACACTGTTGAGGAGTTATTTTACCACCTGGAATAGTGTAGGCTACTCTAACAAAACACCTTTACTGTTACAGTGACTCCTTAATAACTTATAGTATTGTTACTTGTTGTAACAATACTGTAATGTTTTGTTTTGCAGTGTAAGTATTTAATAAAACTTCACTTGACACATATGGAAAAATACTCTAAGTACTCTGTAAGTATTTAAGTATTTAGTGTTTTCTTCTAATGTATTATGCTTTGTTTGCTTTTAAAATGTTCTTTGTAGGGACTACAGATGTAAATTACAGATGCATTTTTTGCTAAATCCGGTGTGTATTTACATTACATTATTATTATGTCCTGTTCATTACACTGTCCCGTCTAAATAAACAAATAAGATAAAGTCACAGAACTTCAATGTATTCTTATGGGCTTGGGTTCAGACTATAACATCTTTTGACTTTCCTGGCTCTCAATACATGATCCTTTTAAAGGATAAAGGAAATGCTATACAATGCCATCAAGTCATGTTACAAAATACAAATGACACATTTGACGATACAAATAGCACTGCTGTTTTTACTGGCTGGGTTCCAGGGGGTCCCCAGCAAAATTAGTTAAATCAGTTTAACCACTTTTAACCCTATAGGCTATGTGATAAAAAAAATAGCTCTACCAGCTCACAACGTGTCACAATACAACATTGTGAGCTTGTAGGTGTGCAAAAAAATCTAGAAAAGAAATGTGAGAAATCCTAAAATCTTATATGGGAGTCCATGGCACAAAACCTGATGTGGGTCTGTGGTCAAATACATTTGAATTTGGGGGTCCTTGAGAACCACTGCTGTATAGGCAACAGAACATGGAGACAGGAAGTGGGGAGATGTAATATTTATCTTTAAACATCCTGTTTCCTGTGTTTAAAGAGCACTGATGAGGTTGGTGTTACTGGCAATGTCTACTTAGCCTGGTAAACCACCCCCCTCCGGAAATCTCATTTGTATTTGATTCATCATGCTGTTGCTGCTTTAGATTCCACCAGCATATAAAATGAAAGGTCAAAGGATCCAGTCAAGGTAAAAATTATACGTACGGTATGTATCATTTTGACCTTGACTGACCTTTTTGATTCAAAAGTTAATCAGGGTTCTTGCACCATTTTCTTACTAAAATGTAATGCTTTTTAAGACATGTTTAAGATCTCAACAAACATCATCTAAGACCCAAAACATTTCAAAACAAACTTGATGCTGGTTTTGAAGCTGAAATTCAGCTTACATTTTTTTTATGAATAAAAGGATATTTTAACCAAGCAGAAAGTAGTCTTTTAAGACGTTGAAAAGACGTTTTTACAGAACGTCTAGAAGACGTCTCCAAACACGTCCAGATTGAAAGGTTTTTTGACGTCTTTTCCGGACGTTCAATAGACGTCATTATAATACGTTGAAAAGTCGTCTTTACAGAACGTCTAGAGGACGTCCCCAAACACGTCCAGATTGAAAGGTTTTTTGACGTCTTTTCTTGACGTTCGATAGACGTCATTATAATACGTTGAAAAGTTGTCTTTATAGAACGTCTGGAAGACGTCTCCAAACACGTCCAGATTTAAAGGTTTTTTTTACGTCTTTTCCTGACGTTAGACAGACGTCAATACAAGTCTCATTATAGACGTCCTTTTTATACGTTTAGATGACGTTATTTCTGGACGTCTTCAGGCTGTCTACAGAGACCCCTTTTTAGACGTCATTTACATACCTATTCTGGACGTCTTCTGACTGTCTACAGAGACCCCTTTTTAGACGTTATTTACATACCTATTCTGGACGTCTTCTGACTGTCTACAGAGACACCTTTTTAGACATTTACATACCTATACTGGACGTCTTCTGACTGTCTACAGAGACACCTTTTAGACGTCTTTTCTAAACCTGTAAATGACTTGATTTCAGGACGTTCAAAAGACATGTTAGATAAGATTGTTGGACATCCAGATGAGCTACATTTTTATTGACTGACCCCATTTTACACACCAACAGAAATCATAATCTGTCAAGTCACCCGCCTATGCAGGGCTCCAACTTTACAACAAAAATCTATTAGTCAGATACTCCATGGAGTAATTAAAAACATGTGTTGCAAAGATGGATCCCCATAAATGTGTGACTGTGATTCCAGCGTCTGTGTAAAATAATGTCAGTATCAAGGAAAATGTAGCCTTCAGAAGACATCTGATTGTCCTAACAAGTAAATTCTCTCTGAATAACATTCAGCTAAACTGATCTGAACATTCACAGCAAAAAACAGATCTCTGAATAACATTCACAGCAAAACCATGACATTTTTTATTGTTGGAACAGGCACGCCAACAGCAAAACTGATATCCACAACATACATGGAGAAAACAATATACATGCTGTGCTGACATCAACTCGCTGACAGATTTGAGGAGAGTTCCTAAAAGAACACCATTCCAATGCATCATGCTGCGGTGTTTAAGAACATGAACCCTAGCAAAAAGCACACCTTTTATGGTCATTTTGACCATAGCATGTCTTACCCCCAAATTACCCCTACTGGTGGGACCCTCACCACAGGCTGGACTCAAACCATCAACCTTCTGCTCATCAGCACTACAACTGCCTTACCCATTCTGTTCCCTGAAAAGAATCCAGGTCAAGTGGTGAATTTACACTAAGGTTTGTATACTATGTGATACCACCCATGTAGCATGGTCTTACAAACAAGGGGACACTGCACTTTTCACAAGTTACTCAGGTGAGCAAATACAGACAGGTCTGATACCTTGAACATCGAATGAAAAATGTAAATATACAAGCAGGCCAAGACATTTTTAGAGGGTTAGGTACAGCATGTGCTGTTTTTTGTATGATCATAAAACTGTTTGTCTGAACTCTGAATATTCTAATAGAAAAACTGTAACATAGAAAAACTGTAACATAGGCACAGTGATGTGAGAGGGACGAATTTTGCACTCAGAAACATGCAATTGCCAACACTAGGTTTACACGGAAACTGTTTTAGTTGTGGTGCAGTGTCAACCCAAACAGGGACACACTGATACAGTATGATAGTTTGAGGCCGATACCAATAGCCTATTATTCACCTTCCCAATTAGCTGATGCCGAAACAGATGGATAATTTAAGCTGCAATGCAGGTACAGAAGTGATGAAGCTTTTCACATAGTGTCAAAAACAAGTCACAAAAATGTCACAAAAATAGCAGATATACAAGCTTGCAGTGCGACACAAAGTGACGTGCTGCAAGCTTGTACATCTGCCATTTCTGAATAAATCCTAAAATGTAAAAAAAAAAAAATTCTTTTCTAATTAAACCAATAAAACCTTATAAATAAAACCTTATAAACCAGTGTTTTTTTTCTGCCCGAGAATTCCCCTCTGCCAAAAGAAAGGTCCACTACTCGTTACACTACAAGCTATATGGCATTGTACCCGCCTCCCCCCACTCTCCCAGGGGCATGCTTCAGGTGGTCCGCTGTTGCCAATCGGACCTGAGACTCCGTTGAGGTAGGCTCCCATTTGATGACAGCCGCTATAATAAAAACAAAAAACAAACAAGAAAACGCATGGAAAATAAATAAATGCAGTTGTCACTCACATTTCTTTACATGGGTTAGATATAAATCAAGTTACATTGCATCAAGTATAATATTAATCAACATTCCATAATATTAAGCTTACTTTTCACTGCTGAAAATATCAAGGTGCCTTCTAGACCCCTTTTGTTCCCCTTCCCCTTCAGGTTGAATTTGGCCATCAGTTGATTGGTGAAGAGCCTAATCCCAGAGAAATTGATTACATACAAGATATACAAACTCCTTTTTGACAAATACTGTACACACACACACACCACACACACATACAGGTCAGTAGGCATACTGGGAAAGTTGATTAAGTCACTGAGAGAATTGCAAAACAAAAAGTGAACCAATAAGCAAATACCATGATCAACTGTTCTGCTCCAATGTATAAAGATCTGTCTTAATAAATATTACAAGTAAATATGTAAATAATGACTTTACCTGTCAAGTACTTTGTAAGTGCAGTCCTTCACATCTTTCCCCCCCACTTTTGACAGTCTACAAACCTATAAATAAAAGCATTTATTTTATTAAGAATTCAGGCATGAGCTGTGAGCACAAGCAGGGATTGGGATCATTATGTTATATTGCTTATTATTCCTGAAGTTAAATGAAGTTGTTTAATGATTAGCCAAAATATGTTTAACATTCACAAACTCATTAATAGGCCCTCCAAAAATTAGACACATTCTATTTTGAGAATTTTTTGAAAATGTAACTGGGACACTGGTTTGTTTCAATAAGCATCTTGTTTTCAGAGTGGTCTTTGTTGATGGCTGTACTGTCACTGTACAGTCAAGCGATATGATCATGCCACCAAGCCACCAAATCTACAGTTCTAAAATGTATAGAGCTGTACTTATCCATCCTACTACGGATTATATAGGCTTTTAAGATTTATATATTAACGTGTTGATTGGATAAAAAAAAGATCAGCCGTTTGTACACCAGTGATTTTAATGCATTACATGATTCTTTACCTTATAGATTTTTAGGTCTGGGTACATTTCTCTATTGAGCACAACAATAGTGTTAATTAAAAAATGCTCACATTTTATATATATATATTATATATATATAATCTGCGCATTATGCAACAGCCACAGCAGCATGCTTGTAGCTTTGTTGTTTTTGTTGCTTTGCAATTTGCTGAGTTGGACTTCATTAGTGACTGAAAACATCTTACCAATGTCTCCCAATTCTCACTGTCAGCCAGAGAAGCCTCCTTTTCATCAAATTCGTCCAAGGAATCCAGTCTTGTGATCTGGCTTAAAGCATTCGATGGATCGGTTCTCTGCAGCTTGTCAACCGTGTCCTGGATAGTCACCAGCTTGGTGAGGACCACCTTCTGGAACTCTGGCATTAAAGAGAAAGATAAAGTTGAATTACTTACTATAAGTGCAAAACTATCATAACAGCAATGCATTTCTGCTTGGAGAAACAGGCTCTAGTGATCCCAGAAGAATCTGAGAAGATTCAAATAGTTACTCAACACTTGATTCAACAGAATAACCTAAACCCAGTGTTTTACAAAGCCTTTGTTATTTAATGTAAGAATAAAGTTAACAGATGATCATAGACTCCATCACATCACAATGTCATAAATGCCCTGTGTGGCATTAACACTTGGGTATGTGTGTGTGTGTGTGTGTGTGTGTGTGTGAGAGAGACAGTAAGCCATTGTGGTGTGGTGCCAAGGCAGCCAGATGAAAACCTACTGTAGGCTGATTGGGGTAATAAAGCCAGTTCCAAGGGGAATGCATAGTAATCCACCATAAGTAATTGGTTTTGGTATGACATGGACATTTTCTTATACTTACTCTCTGGGAGCATAGGAAATGTGGGCATTCTGGAACCTGATGGCCGTGCAGGAGTAGATGAATTACCTAAGCAAAAATAAAGCATGATAAAATAAAGCTGTGATCTGACTGCATGATGATTTTATATGCAAGGAATGGAAATACTTACGACTATTTGACCTGTTTCGGCTATTGGACCTTGAAGAACCTGAAAAAAACAAAACAGACTGTCAGTCATGAGCCATATGAGCCATATACTGCTATTGATACGAACGCTGATTTGGTGTTCAGTGAATGTCAATACATACGGCTATTGGATCTGTGGCCCGTGGACCTGGATAGACCTGAGCAAACAAAACCAAAACATCCATCAATCAAAAATAATCAGCAGTGCTAGTGCAAACCGTGTTCTGCTTGCCAATTTCAGACATTGAATAAGAATACTTACGGGTGGTTGACCTATGATGTCCAGGGGACCTTGGTGAACCTGAGATATTCAAACCAGAGACAGTCAGTCAAAACCTATAGTTCTACTGATCTGTGCACTCATTTGTTATTCAGTGAATGCATACTCACGAGTAGTTGAACGGTTCCCATGAGTTGATCTTCCCCTGCCAACAGTCCTGGGAGAACCTGATGATTCCAAACAAGAAACATCAGTCAGTCATAACTAATATTGTGCTAGTGATGTGAATGCTGATTTGGTATTCAGTGAATGCAATACTCACGAGTAGTGGAGCTTTCCTCCTGACTTGATCTGTCCCTGCCAACAGTCCTGGCAGAACCTGATGATTCCAAACAAGAAACATCAGTCAGTCATAACTAATATTGTGCTGGTGATGTGAATGCTGATTTGGTATTCAGTGAATGCAACACTCACGAGTAGTGGACCTTTCCTCCTGACTTGATCTGTCCCTGCCAACATTCCTGGCAGAACCTGATGATTCCAAACAAGAAACATCAGTCAGTCATAACTAATATTGTGCTAGTGATGTGAATGCTGATTTGGTATTCAGTGAATGAAATACTCACGAGTAGTGGAGCTTTCCTCCTGACTTGATCTGTCCCTGCCAACATTCCTGGCAGAACCTGATGATTCCAAACAAGAAACATCAGTCAGTCATAACTAATATTGTGCTAGTGATGTGAATGCTGATTTGGTATTCAGTGAATGCAATACTCACGAGTAGTGGAGCTTTCCTCCTGACTTGATCTGTCCCTGCCAACATTCCTGGCAGAACCTGATGATTCCAAACAAGAAACATCAGTCAGTCATAACTAATATTGTGCTAGTGATGTGAATGCTGATTTGGTATTCAGTGAATGCAATACTCACGAGTAGTGGAGCTTTCCTCCTGACTTGATCTGTCCCTGCCAACAGTCCTGGCAGAACCTGATGATTCCAAACAAGAAACATCAGTCAGTCATAACTAATATTGTGCTGGTGATGCGAATGCTGATTTGGTATTCAGTGAATGCAACACTCACGAGTAGTGGACCTTTCCTCCTGACTTGATCTGTCCCTGCCAACATTCCTGGCAGAACCTGATGATTCCAAACAAGAAACATCAGTCAGTCATAACTAATATTGTGCTAGTGATGTGAATGCTGATTTGGTATTCAGTGAATGAAATACTCACGAGTAGTGGAGCTTTCCTCCTGACTTGATCTGTCCCTGCCAACATTCCTGGCAGAACCTGATGATTCCAAACAAGAAACATCAGTCAGTCATAACTAATATTGTGCTAGTGATGTGAATGCTGATTTGGTATTCAGTGAATGCAACACTCACGAGTAGTGGACCTTTCCTCATGACTTGATCTGTCCCTGCCAACATTCCTGGGAGAACCTGATGATTCCAAAGAAGAAACATTAGTCAGTCATAACTAATATTGTGCTAGTGATGTGAATGCTGATTTGGTATTCAGTGAATGAAATACTCACGAGTAGTGGAGCTTTCCTCCTGACTTGATCTGTCCCTGCCAACATTCCTGGGAGAACCTAATGATTCCAAACAAGAAACATCAGTCAGTACTAATATTTTGCTAGTGATGTGAATGCTGATTTGGTATTCAGTGAATGCAATACTCACGAGTAGTTGACCCTTCTTCTGGACTTGATCTGTCCCTGCCAACATTCCTGGGAGAAGCTGATCAGTCCGAACAAGAAACATCAGTCAGTCATAACTAATATTATGCTAGTGATGTGAATGCTGATTTGGTATTCAGTGAATGCAATACTCACGAGTAGTGGACCTGTCCTGTCCAAGAGAGCTGGGTGTACCTGAGCAAAAAAATAACACAAACAGCAGAGAATATGAAATATTGGTTTAAATCTTTATTTTGGAAAGAATGCAGAAATCTGAGAGAGCGCATAATAGGCTCTATGCACAGCAGCCACATTGGAAATAAATTGGGCCTCTTCCTTTCTTACTTCACAGGTTATTATAATAAAGGCTCTGTTCTATTGAGTGAAGCAGTGGTTACATTTTTTATTATTTCAAGGACCCCCAAAACTCTGTACAAATGGAACCAAGGGTCCATTTGTACACTCAGAGCACACCTCTAAAGGGGCCATTTGGAACCCCCTCAAGGAACCACGAGGGTCCTTGGACCACACTTTGAGACACTGTTGTAGCAAAGTGTTTCCAGTAAGCCAACGTGCCCAATATCAGCACTCGTTGGAAACACCTATGAAGGAAGTAAGGAAGACACCAAATTTCTTTCCAATATGGCTGCTGTGCATCAAGCCTATTACGTTTGGGGTGCTCGGGTGGCACCGGGGTAATGTTAATCTCAGCAACAACTCACCATCGTTTGATGACTCCATCGCATTTCTTGGGCTCGGTAAGGTAACGTAATTGCTTGAACCAGATGCACCTAAAAGCAGATTCAGTGTGTTGTAATACTATTTCAAAGAATGACGTATGAACATGTGTATGAACATCTCAGTAACAACTCACCATCCTTTGATGCTTGCATCATTGGTGGGGTTGGAAAGGGGGGTATTTCAGAGTTTACATCTAAATACAGAATGACGCATGTCAATCACTAATTCCAACAGAGCATGAGCAAACTACTTGATTTTTCTATCAACTGTTAATGAATGCCAAAACATTTACCTTCTTGTCTCTCTTCAGTCTCCGCCTCAGTCGCATCAGAGTCCAGTTCAGATCCTTAATAAGTATTAAATATTTCATTTTTATCATCATCATCATCAGCATTTTGTTTTACATGAAAATAACGTACCTCGAACAAATCCCTCATACAACTTTTTTTTCAGCTTTCTCTTAGGAGCAACGACCTCATCATCCAACTCCTCTGCATGGCTGGTTTCTGCATAATTCTCAGAGTCCCTGAGATTTTCTGAAAACGGACACTTACAGTTCATACATGACATCATAGATTAAATATATCATTACTCCACACGATACCATTGTATGAAAAGTATAAGGTTACCTGAGGTGAATTTCACTTTCACCAGTCGAAATTTTAGCCAGTCATCTTTTGGCATGACATGATTGAGAAAACAGTATTTGGTCTTTTTTATTGGCCACCTTACTGTCCCCTCAGTCAGATCGAGCCATATTTCAGGGATGACCCCCTCCATTACTTTATCATTCTCCTTCCAAACTGCCCTGGCGTATTGCATGATCTGCAAGCAATAAGGGAGGAAAAAAATGGAATCATGTAGTGATCTGCAAAGTTATTCACGTCCGTCAACATTTTGATGTATAAAAACATTATTAAAGTCAAGCAAAGGCGAATGGCATGTCAACCTGTATCTTCAATGTTCGATGCCATGGCGCAGAGGAATCAGGACAGAACCATTGTTGTAAGCTAGATAGGCCACCTTGCGAATAAGTTCCGTTTCATCAACTTCTCTTCTTTTGAATACAACACTATTCTTTATATACACAATGTTCAAGAGCTTTGACTGACATGGTTTGTCAAAGAAGTCCACAGTGTGGCTCTGCTTTATCACCTGACAAACTACTGTCCCATCTCCTCTCCTCTCTTGAACAAAGGCAAACCCGTCTTCCAACAGGAAACAACTGTCCCTCTGACGTGTAGAAATGTACATTTTTGGCCTTGCGTCTACCGGGGTATTGGGATTCCTCTGGGCGTGCTCAAATTCAAACATTCGTTTGGACACCTGTGCTAATGGGTTTCTTCCAGTCCTCACTAGTCTCTTTAACAGCTGCAAGTGGTTCTCAAAAGGAAAACAACTAATGTCATTCAAAGAACACTTGAAATGATAGACATCTTCGGGAATATGTAACAGACCATGCACATTGTACACATTGAATGTTTTGCCATACAGTAAAGGGCAACTATACACAAAGTGCCTGATAAGTTCAGAGGCATAGTCCAGATAGGCAGCTCTTCTTTGGTCGTCAGAGTCCAGCAGGATGGATACTGCCACGGTCAGTGTCAGGAAATGAACGTACAGCTTTGAAGACACAATGTTTTTAAGTACTATGGGTCCTGTATAGAGAAGAAATTGACGGAACTCAGTGGCTTTCCACCTGTCTAACTCCTCAAGGCCACGGGGCTGTCGCACAAACTCGCTGGGCATCTGGCCTGTAAGCATTTTAAGTTTTTGGGAGATTTCAGACTTCTGTCTCACAGACAGCCTACATACTTTTGGGCCTCTGGTCAGATACACCAACATGCGCCTCACAACACCCAAGCAAATCATATGCATGTAATCCAAAACAAATGCACTCACACAGGGAATGCCAGCAGTGACTAAAGGACTGCTCTCAGTTTGATGGTTGGAATACTCTAAATGAGAAAAGGCATCATCTGTGCGCAATGTAGATGTCAGTTGAACACTACTCTCCTCTCAACATATTCCCCTCTTGCTATACACCTCTCACAACTGTGATATGCAGTATGACCTTTTATGCATT
Organism: Gymnoscopelus braueri; assembly: GCF_963280865.1. Taxonomy (NCBI): domain Eukaryota; kingdom Metazoa; phylum Chordata; class Actinopteri; order Myctophiformes; family Myctophidae; genus Gymnoscopelus; species Gymnoscopelus braueri. The sequence continues at coordinate 34,346,613 of NC_137609.1, forward strand.
TTAAAAATGCTCTCGCTGGAGCGTCACATACTAAGGATTGGATATTCACAGCATAAGTTTTGTCTTGATATACAAGGCCATTCTGTTTTAGATGCACAAACTCCTCCAAAAAGTCCTTGAGGTAATCATCAAGGGGCTGTGGTTTACTAACTCCACAATATAATGCCACAAAGGGTTTGAAATTGTTGAATGTCACCAGTATCGGCCAGAATTGTAGGTTTCTACTTTTATAGATGGGTAGCCCATCTACATTTCCATCTAAGCTGACAGTGTCATGTTCTCGTCTAAAAGCAGCATTTTGGTGAAGTACACGGGAAATGCCCCGCTCCAACCCATAGTACACATACTGTCCACTGCATTTGGACTGACTGTCAATGGCTTGAGGGGTTTTAAGTAAAGTACGAGCATCTTTGGGGAGTACATGTCCATGATTCCCAAGAATGTGCAACAAGTCAGTTAATGCCCTTTGAGTGATGTTATGTTTAGTATGCCAGTCTCTCAAATCGTCTCCCAGGCTTGGCATTTCTCCATCTGGTTCAGGTTCGGTGTTCAATGTTTCAACTTCAGAATCAGACATTTCAACGTCTGTGTCAAAGTCATAGTCGTTAGCATCAACACCATCATCATCATGAGTAATCTCTGGGTGGTCACGGTCATCATTTGACGCCACTGGGTCGCGGTTTGTCGCAACTGGATCGCTACTGGTCGCCAGAGGATCGCTACTGGTCACCACAGGGTCATCATCGCTGACAGACAGGATGAGCTTATTGATGTCTGCTTTCCTCTTGCGCCACATTCTTAAGTAAGCCATCTGTAACCAAAACCAATAAAGACTAAACAAGATCCAATAACATTGGAAACTAAGAAAAATCCACCACCAACACCCAAACGTCAGAAAACAATCCACATTAACTTGATTTCTAACAGACTCCTACAATAAATGTGAGATTTTTTATATATATATATATATATATATATATATATATATATACACACACACACACACCACAATACTTCGTTAACTACATTATCCTTACAACTACTGTATATAGCAGTCAACAGGAGCTTACTCCTGAATCAAACATCACACTATATCCCAAATCTACCAGCACCAATTCTCCAAAATTACAACTATCAAAACAAGGCAATCATTTAATTGACAAGGGTAGATTAGTATACCCTCTGCCATATGTTGTGTGACTGTTTTGACGAGATATGGTCTTTGCCATGGCTGCATTTTCCGACTACATGCCATGATCTGCCTCATATCAGTATGGCTATGAGGGTTGATCCCAACACTGGTAACCTGTATGGTCAATGAATGACTGACAGTTACAAAGATTGACTGCAGTGTCCATACTTAGGCGAGATGACAGATCAAGCTCACATATTACCTTACTAGGTCAAAATGTACCCGTGTGGGTCACAGCAAAAATGACCCTGAACCAATATTCATCTACAAGACAGAGAAGTCCATTTCAAAACCCACCATCTCAGATGTTTCTGAATTCATTTAGAATTTCCCATAGCTTAAAAAAGGTGGGTTACCTAGCCTTTAATATTGGGTAGGAACCTACAGTTCACATTGAGAAAAAAAAAGAAGACCGCTCAAACAAAATCTTGCATGACTCGAATGATATTCTGTATAGACCCAGCATCTGATTAGAACAAGAGTCCTTCTTAATCAAGTCAGGTTTGATTACATAGCCCCTGGTTATTTACCTGTCTAAATTAATTAGTAATAATGTTAATTCTGCACAACATTATACAAAGTCTGTTCCCCACTGGATTAAAATCAATCTGTGGTGGTAGATGGGTTGAAACAGTGATGTAACCGGTGGTAAATGTTCTGTTTCTTTTGTCTAGGTACAGAAACTAGTGAAGTGTTGGACTGAAATAGTCTTTCCTGCGCCTCTGCCCAGCTACAGTACATCTGTGCCATCGTCTCCACTGTATCCACATTGTTACGTTAACCTTCACATTGTTAAATAATTTTACTGCTTAGCAGCATAAATGTCCTACATACATGCTGTATCGATTTGCAATGGGTATTTTTTAGGTTTAACCACTTTCTGGGATTGCGCAGGGAGTAAAGCTGCCCGAACACTGCGTGTTCGAACCAATCAGCGGCTGCTAGGGGCGGGATCATCCAATCACCTGCCTAGTAGCTTGAAAAAAAGAAAAAACGTCTGTCATCGATTCTGCGACCGGAGTCTCAGATGGGAAGTAGGCTGTGAAACAAATGTGTGTCGCAAGCTTCTTCCATTTGACGGTGTCAGGTTAGGACAATACCCAAAGCTTTAAAACCAGACAAATAGAGCAAACTACCCAGTCACAAACTTACTGTGCTCTTTAGATACCTTGATATTGTGCAATGTGCATATTGAGCTGCATTGTGAGCTTGTAGATCTGCCATTTGGTGTAGAGGGAAATAGGGGCCCAGTAAAGAGCCCTTGGGGATTCTCATCAACACAGAATATAGGGCACTTGTGGCAATAGTTCACTCACCTTGGCAGGACCTTGGCCTGGAAATAGAAATCCTTGGGTGGGAAGTAGAAACTCCTTGGATTGGAAGTAGAAACTCAGTCTGTTGGGTAAAGATAGGATAAAATCAGCCGGTTTATTAACAGTACAGAACACATTTTACACCAATATCTATTGTTGCATGTTGGTATGTACAATAAAACACATTAGAATAGCTGCATCCCGCTCAAAAACGTGGGACAAAGAGGCAACATTGTCAATGTGTTAACTGGCAAACAGCAATGCTTGTATGTTGGGCAAAGATGGAATAAATTCAGTCAGCTTGAACATGCCTGAAAACATTGAGCAGCAAACTATTGCTACCTTCCATCAGTGCTTTGCAGTGTTGAGCTTGTACATCGCCTATCTTTCCACCAATGGAACCAAATGGACCCGTAAGGGTCCATTTGGTTCCATTTGTACCCTCAGAGTTCTGGGGGTTGAGGAAATTGATAAATCTGAGAACCACTGTGCTACACTAAATGGAACCGAGCATTCATTATAATTATTGGTAACTCCTGTGAAGGAAGTGATAATATGGCTGCTGTGCAGTGAGCCTATTATTGTAATTTGACTCCAGTACAATTATTTGAACACTTCAGTTACAAGTTAATTTGTAGATTTTGGCCATTTGAAAATAGCCGATCTACAAGCTCAATGCGACATATTGTGAGCTTGTAGATCTGCTATTGTCAACACAAGTTTTTGTATTTAAACTTGTTAAATGGGACATTTTGCATAATGAGTACTTTTACTTTTGTTAATGTACATTTTTATCACCCGTATCTTCCGTATTGTTCAATAAAAAGCGTTTTAAATCGATCGCCGGGCATTTTTTTACTATGCTTTCAAGTACGCGCCCCTATCGGTTGGGGGGCGTATTGCACCCTGATACATTATTAAAACAATATCGAATGGCCGGCGATCGGATTAAAACGCTTTTTATTGAACAATACGGAAGGTAAGGGTACTTAGACCGATGCGCTTTAACTTGTTACATCCATTGCCGTGGGGTCAGCACTTTATACTTGAAATATGAACGTTGATGTAGATGTAGTGGTTGTAAAGGTTACATTTACCCAAAACAGGAACAAGTAGCGCCATGACGCTTGCGACAGACGAGCGTCATGTGAACCATGGCTATGAAGAGATGCAATCATCTACCAGCTAACCACCATGCTCTCCAACCTCAAACCAAATATAAACTATACTTAATCTTTGAGTTAACATTAATGGCGTTTTTCTGAAGGCAGAAGCATTCAGAAAAAACGAAAGAAAGAACCTCGAAAGTTTGTTGTTTGGCTGTGGAGCTTGGTGCAAAACTTAACATTCTCGGTTATTATGCCCATTTCAAGCTAAAAACAATTGAAAAATGGATTAGCTTGATCATCATAAAGAATAACTTGATAAAAGTTTGGGATAATCGCTTAATTTTAACTCCTTACCGTAGTAATCTCTTTGAGCAGGCGTGCAGACGAAGCAAGTGTGTGAGTGTTTGTACAGGCGACAGCGTTCAGATGAAGCAAGTGTGTGCGTGTGTTTGCTAATCAAGCAGATCAGACCCTGGTGTGTTGATGGCGGAGGGATCTATCTCCAATGATATGATACTGTGGCGGATGAATCAGCCAGTGCCACTGGATGTTAACTGAATAAATATCATGTGATAAAAGTTTAAACATTCGTTAGAATGTACAGCCTGAATTTACAGCCTGAAACAAGACCCTGTCCCTATCCCTCCTCTATCCCTCCTCTGGCCTCTGTGCCAATTCCCACCAGAACAAATAAGCTAAATAGGGTTCAATTGTGTTTAATCATCTGACACATGACCTCAAAGAGATAATTCACCACATTAACAAATCTGTGAATTAAGGTGGAGACTACATGGTGACTTTGGGACTTGAGAACATGAAATGGACAATCTTTTGCAGATTTGCCTGAAATTTTAATTTAATAAATGAAGTGTGTGTGTGTGTGTGTGTGTGTGTGTGTGTGTGTGTGTGTGTGTAATATATATATATATAATATATATATATATATATATATATATATATATATACATTATAAATACATTAAAAAAAAAAAAAAATAGAATATAATAAATATATACAATCTTTTGGAGATTTGCCTGAAAATGTAATTAAGATATGTGTGTATATATGTTACAGGGAAAATGGCATTCCAGGGAAATTGAAAGGGGTACGCTTGTTTTCATGCCCCTCATGCAATTCTGTAGAATCAACGCTAGAGGGCAATGCAAGCCAGACATGAGCCCCACACCACACACGCACGCATGCACAAACCAGCACGCACACACGCATGCGCACACGCGCGCGTGTACACACATACACACACACACACACACACACACACACACACTCTCCAGGGGGCGGGCCTGGCGGGCTATGTTAGTGCAGTGAGTGGCACTTGGGGCAAACGCAGTCCCCACACAACATCATTTACGATTCTGTGCCTATCGGTACATAACTCGGACGGCGCTTAAGTCGACTAGCAGACCATCGGCAGGTCGTCGCGGGCACTCGCGCCTGGAGGCGCTCGGGCGCGACTCCTCTGCCTCAAGGTCTGCTAAGTCGGAGCGCCTTCCGTCATGGTCCAAAACTATACTTTATCAGCGAAAAAAAAGTAGTCCGCGGTTGTTTGAAAAAGTAATGTCCCAAGCTGGAGTCAAACCCCGGCTCCCAGTGGTAGTGGGTGGGGAGTCCAATGATTATCGAAGTGCGCCACTGAGGCTTGTACTAGTGGTGCAAGTAACAAAGTAGATTTACTCAAGTACAATTTTGAGGTATTCGTACTTTACTTGAGTATTTCTCTCATATTATCCATTTTATTTTCAGCGTTTCCCTAGCGTAGCTTCCTGGTTAGTATGTTGTTGTTGTGGTCGTCGTCCTCGCATCAAAGCCCCGCCTCGCAGCACCACCCCGTGCCTATAAAACAAGCGCTCCCCTGTCAATTTCCCTGGAATGCCATTTTCCCTGTGACATATATACTATATTGCGCCACCCCGATCAAAACATTTCCTTCTGGCGTGATGGTTCCTTGGGCCGTGGTGGTACTGCAGGCTCCACTTGGGCTTGCTTGAATGACCCTCCTTAAGACCTCACCGTGGATTTGCTGGGCTTTTTACTCACGGAAGACAGGCGCTAACCCATACTACTCCAGAATACTGTATACATTCCGGCTGTCAACCGTCTCTCCAGTGGTCACCCAACCATTGCTGGTTGTCACGTAGTCTAATTCCTTTGAGCCACTATAAAAAGAATCACTAACTATAAAGAAAACAACATCACATTGATGCACCTGGGACGTATCATTAGTGTTGTAGCCTGCGGTCATAGGGTGTTTCGGGTCTCGCAACAACATACACCCTCGCCCAGGTGACCCAGCCGGGGTTGATCAAGCCCCGACTTACGTCCCAGTAGCTACCCACGGTCAGTCCTATAGGGAAAGACATGGCCACTCATATAAGCCACTATATAAGTATATACATAATAAATAAATAAATATAAATAAATAAATAAATATGTATACAGTCAGGGACGGATTAATCCCTGCGCGGGCCCCTCACTGCTCGGGTTATAAGGCATGTTTGGGTCGAGAAAGCACTTTTAGACATTAGGTGAAAAACAGTCTGTAACTAATGTACAGTATGTGCATGTATTTGAAAGTAATAATAACCACTGCTGTAAAGACAGAGGAGGGGCCCAAATATTTGATATTTGATTAACCATTTCATTTGAGTAAATTGACGATGGTCTCTCTGCTCAGTTCCCCCCAAGTGCGTTACAAATATCTGGGCATATGGATCGATGATATCTTCACCTTCAAGTTCCATTGAGAATCTTAACCTTAAAATAAAACATTGCAGGCAAAACTTGGTCCCACTCTCATTCTTAGACTATATATACAGTATGAGACATCATTTATAGATATGCTGCTGCCACCACCCTTAAGCCCCGAGATGCCATCTACCACTCTGCTCTAAGGTTTATCACAGGTGACCCATATAATACCCACCATTGCACTTTCTGCACCAAAGTTGGATGGTCCCCCTCTCTCTCCATGAGACGAGACCATCATTGGTACATCTACAGTACATTTATATCACCAAGCACTGTTAAAACCAAATACTTTCACCCATCAAACACAATCTCAGGAATACATCCCATTATTGGTCCCCAAGGCCAACACAGAGCTAGGTAAAACAACCTTTGGTTTCAGCGCTCCCTTTACCTGGAGTGAATTACAATGCACATTAAAAATGGATTCCATGTTCTCACTGTGTCAATTTAAAAACTTGACAAAAAGGCTAGATAGCATTAGTCGGGTAGCTAGCTATACATGTAAACAGTCTGGCTGCAATCAGGCAACATTATCCAACCCTACAGTAGTTGTATGTCAAAACGCAAAATTATCAGATCTACAAGGACTGTCACACATTGTGATCTTGTATATCTGCTATATTTGCTGAATGTTTTCCTATTTTTGCCAAGTGATTGTCTACGTTCAGTGAATGTAGTATTTTCATATATTATAACATGCACTAGGGCAGGGGTATTCAACTAGATTAGACAGCAGGCCAAAATTGTTAAATTAATTGAGGTTGGGGGCCACAGGCCTTTGTAAACAAAATAAATAACCAAATGTTCATGGTTAACCGTTTTAACCGGTAACTGTTAAGAAATTTAACCAACGGTTAAATAGTTCATATTTATTGTCTCCGCCAGGCCGAAAGGCATGGCGAGAGTATGTATTACCCCCTGTCCGTCCGTGTGTCCGTCCGTGTGTCCGTCCGTGTGTCATTCTGTCATTCTGTGTACAGCTAATCTCCGGCACCATTGGCTTGATCGCAGCGAAACCCTGCACACACACTCCCTGGATGCCAGAGCAGAACCTCTACCCCAAATGTTTCACATTGGCCGGTTATAGCGCCACCAGGAGGCCGCTTTTTGCAAACACATTTTTTGACAGTACTCCTACAGATTTTATCCAAACATCACGCAAATAAGTACACAGTATCTCTATATGTGATCAACACGGATCTGTCCGATTTTCCATATACCATCCTCATGAACGCAGCGTCCGATTGCGGTGACACTTTGCACGCACATTCGCACTCCGTTGAAGAACACCCTTTTAACATTGCCCTATTATAGCGCCACCAGGAGGCCGATTTTTGCAACACTTTTCTTTTTTATCCTACAAATTGGCGAATTCAAAACATTGCTGGCCCACAATAACCTATCTGACCCGGCGGAGACCTGTGCTCAGAGGAGAACTTTTTCTAGTTTTTCATTTAAATGTTAGTGCAAATGCACTTTTCCCCCCCAACATAAAGTGGTGCCTGGAGGCAGATGCACAGCCATCGTAAGACTGCAATTCTGCCTTGAGTTAAACACAGGGAAATAAAGTACCATGAGCACTTCAAGAAGTTGATAAACTGACATATAGACCTGAAGGCTGTGGGAAAACAGAATAACACCATGTTTTGCAATAAAAACTATGATCTGAATTCATATTTTTTCTTAAATAAAAAATCTTGCAGTTTGATAACTGAGGCAATTATGTACTATGCATGATAATGCGTCATGGCAGCATGGCTGAACTCCAGAGTGACCAGCCAACTACACTCTCTCCATTTTGGATGCCGGAGGCCTGGGCTGCTGTTCTGGCTGTTGGAGGTGGCGTTGGGCTTGAACTGTTGCAAGGGCTGCTTGGATGGCCTGGGAGGAGGAGGCTGACACAGTCGCTGCACTGCTTCCCCGCCCAAGAACTTAAATAATGATAGCTTGTCTGGCTGACATCTCGGAGTGGATGTCGAGACAACACCTGAAGCTCAACCTGGACAAGACAGAGTTGATGTTCCTCCCAGGGAAGGGCTGTCCGCACCGAGACATGGCCATCACCATTGATAATGCTGTGGTGACGTCAACTCGGACTGCGAAGAATCTGGGTGTGACCCTGGACGACCAACTGTCGTTCTCGGCAAACATCGCATCAGTGACACGGTCCTGCAGATTCCTCCTCTACAACATCAGGAGGATTCGCCTCTTCCTCACAGAGAAGGCAGCCCAGGTGCTCATCCAGGCTCTTGTCATCTACCGCCTGGACTACTGCAACTCCCTCCTTGCTGGTGCCCCGGCGTCTGCCATCAGACCTCTGGAGCTTGTTCTGGTGTTCAACCGCCCCAAGTTCTCCCACACAACTATCCTTCTCCGTTCTCTACACTGGCTCCCCGTAGCGGCTCACATCCAGTTTAAAACCCTGGTGCTAGCCTATAGGGCAGTGAAAGGAACAGCTCCTTCTTACCTCCGGGCTATGGTCGATGCTTACACCCCTGCCCGACCACTTCGGTCTGCCGCCACGGGGCGACTGGTTGCCTCGTCGCTCAGTGGTCCTTCTGGCCGATCTACACGGTCACAGCTTTTTTCTGGCCCCACAGTGGTGGAATGAACTCCCCACTGATGTCAGGACAGCAGAGTCACTGCCTATCTTTCTGCGCAGGCTGAAACCCCACCTCTTCAGGAAACACTATCCTTCCACTTCGCCTTGCCTACTTGTTGCTAACTAGTTGTACAAACTCTTTTTTTATTGTTTTATTGGATCTTGTTTATTCGATACACTTATTTGTTTTAGCTCTTGCTCATTTGATTTTCCTATTCTGTCTCATCTGTTTATGAAAGTAGGTAGCTGATATATTGCACTTTTACTTTAGCGCTAGGTATTCTCTTAGTTGCTTGTTTTAGAAGAGAATGCACTTAATACTTTTTTTGGTCCCTACTTATGTTGAATGCACTTATTGTAAGTCGCTTTGGATAAAAGTGTCTGCTAAATGACCGTAATTTAATGTAATGAGTGTCTGGGCATTACGGCTAGTACTGCAGGCCGCCGAGGATGCTGTTGATCTGCTGGGGCTTTATAGCCTGGCTGATAGCCTCACTTCTGGGGCTAATAGCCAGGCTGATATGGTGCACTTTACTGCCGTCACACCAAGCCGTCACACCAAGCACATAACAGCTACCAGACTGGTAGCTGTTACATGAGATGACAGCCAGACTGCTACTCCTTGTAGTAACGCATTTTCTAAATGTAAATTATCAACTAAATCTGGTTGTCAATTGACGTCCGAATGATGGCCAAGCATGAACGTCTTTTCTAAACTAAATATGGTTGTCAATGGACGTTTATATCATGGCCCACTAGAAACGTCTATTCTCAACTAAATATGGTGGTCAATGGACGTTCAGATTCGGGCCTGTCGGGACGTATTTGCACAATGTCATTTATCAACTAAATCTGGCTGTAAATGGATGTCCATATGATGGCATAGCAGCAACGTCTTCTCTAAACTAAATATGGTTGTCAATGGACGTTTATATCATGGCCCACTAGAAACATCTATTCTCAACTAAATCTGGTGGTCAATTGAGGTTCAGATTTGGGCCTGTCGGGACGTATTTGCACAACGTCATTTATCAACTAAATCTGGCTGTAAATGGACGTCCATATGATGGCATAGCAGCAACGTCTTCTCTAAACTAAATATGGTTGTCAATGGACGTTTATATCATGGCCCACTAGAAACGTCTATTCTCAACTAAATCTGGTGGTCAATGGACGTTCAGATGAGGGCCTGTCGGGACGTATTTGCACAATGTCATTTATCAACTAAATCTGGCTGTAAATGGACGTCCATATGATGGCATAGCAGCAACGTCTTCTCTAAACTAAATATGGTTGTCAATGGACGTTTATATCATGGCCCACTAGAAACGTCTATTCTCAACTAAATCTGGTGGTCAATTGACGTTCAGATTTGGGCCTGTCGGGACGTATTTTCACAATGTCATTTATCAACTAAATCTGGCTGTAAATGGACGTCCATATGATGGCATAGCAGCAACGTCTTCTCTAAACTAGATCTGGTGGTCAATGGACGTTCAGATTAGGGCCTGTCGGGACGTATTTGCACAATGTCATTTATCAACTAAATCTGGCTGTAAATGGACGTCCATATGATGTCATAGCAGCAACGTCTTCTCTAAACTAAATCTGGTCGTCAATGGACGTTCAGATCACGGCCTGTTGTAACGTGTTCACCCAATGTCACATATCAACTAAATCTGGTCGTCAATGGACGTTCGGATTACGGCCTGAACGGACGGACGTGATATCAACTTGATTTGGACGTCCACAGACGTCGCTTGCTTACTGGTGAAGTATGTCAATACATACTACATCTATAGTGGTTGGAGGTGGTCTCCCTATCGAGACATTTAGACCCTGGTGTTGGGTAGGACACGAGTAGTAATGCCTGAAGCTCACAAGTGCAATATCTCCCCTGACCCAAGCAGGGAAGTTTGGTCTCCCCACGGAGACCTGGGTTCAAATACCAGGTACATGAAACATATTGCAGCTTTAAACAGTCACTTCAAAGCTTCCTGTGTTTCTAGTGCTTGTGGTTTCCACTTCCCCATTAAAAAACCCATCTAAACAACTGGTTCTCAATGTGGGGTCTGGGGGCCCCCAGCGGTCCTTGGGGGGGGTTCCATGGGGTCCCCGGCTAAATGATAGTTAGGAACTAAATGGAGCCTCATGGGTCTGTAACTCTGAGAGTATACAAATGGACCCAAAGCACACACTTGAGAAAGACACTGAGGGACAGTTAGGGCCTAACTGTCCCAATGAGGTTTGTGCCAAAGTTTTGCAGGATTGGCCCGTTTTGAACAAAATGCCTAAAATCATGAACACAGCGTCCGATTGCCGCAACACTTTGCACTATAGGCCAAGGAAGAAATGCCACCGTACATTTTTCAAATTGGCCTCATGGTGATGCTATAACAGGCAGACTTCTGTGCATCCAAGTCTTCCCAAATAATCCTCTTCTTTCGGATCATCATTTAATAACTTTTGAATTTCCATTACTGGACTACTCGCCATTAGACAAAAACATTCTTAGCAGATAAGAGATAACTGATAGTGCTGTAGCTAAATTTAAGGAAAAATACCATCAGCCTTTAACTCAGTATGTTTCATTTAGTCAGTTTGTTTAAATCAACCTATAGTCCCTCTCAAATGGATCAACTTATTGATAGTGTCACAGGCTTGCTGCAAATGACACTCGACTCAGTTGCTCCGTTAAAAAAGCTAATAAAACAACAGAGTAGCTCATGGTATAACTCTAAAACCTAAAGCAAACGTCACGTAAACTTGAAAGGCTATGGCGTTCAACCAAACAGGAAGCATTTTTCAATTATTTCCACCAATGGGATTTCTTAGGACTTTTAAAATGTTATAAATAAAATATTTGAGACTAAAACCATTTGATTTTCTGTTGCAATTTTATCTAGGTTCACTCCTTTTTTTCCATAATATTTTTTCTCAATGTATTATACTAATACATTGAGACTGTTTGGCTCCACAGCTGGGGCTCTGGTCACAAACTCCTGTTGCTGTCATTCAGTCAACAACTGTGTTTCCATGTAAGGACTGCTCAATAGCTGCACTCAGCATAACTACCGGTATTATTGTTATAATATCCATTAGTGTAGCGTAGCATCATGCTTACGTGAGCATTCAAGGAATGTTACAACTGGCTCACAATTGTAACAAATGGGGAGACACAGGCATGATTGAAACTATAACAAAAATGTCTTTGTTAGATATAAAGTAAATCAACAGAACCAAAGGATCAGCCGCTGCTAGCGGCTCTTCAAGTCAAGTCAATTCAAGTCAAGTAAATGACCGTAATTTAATGTAATGAGTGTCTGGGCATTACGGCTAGTACTGCAGGCCGCCGAGGATGCTGTTGATCTGCTGGGGCTTTATAGCCTGGCTGATAGCCTCACTTCTGGGGCTAATAGCCAGGCTGATATGGTGCACTTTGCTGCCGTCACACCAAGCCGTCACACCAAGCACATAACAGCTACCAGACTGGTAGCTGTTACATGAGATGACAGCCAGACTGCTACTCCTTGATAGGACAGCTTCGCTGCCATGTTTCCAGCCAACGCATTTTCTAAATGTAAATTATCAACTAAATCTGGTTGTCAATTGACGTCCGAATGATGGCCAAGCATGAACGTCTTTTCTAAACTAAATATGGTTGTCAATGGACGTTTATATCATGGCCCACTAGAAACGTCTATTCTCAACTAAATATGGTGGTCAATGGACGTTCAGATTCGGGCCTGTCGGGACGTATTTGCACAATGTCATTTATCAACTAAATCTGGCTGTAAATGGATGTCCATATGATGGCATAGCAGCAACGTCTTCTCTAAACTAAATATGGTTGTCAATGGACGTTTATATCATGGCCCACTAGAAACGTCTATTCTCAACTAAATCTGGTGGTCAATTGACGTTCAGATTTGGGCCTGTCGGGACGTATTTGCACAACGTCATTTATCAACTAAATCTGGCTGTAAATGGACGTCCATATGATGGCATAGCAGCAACGTCTTCTCTAAACTAAATATGGTTGTCAATGGACGTTTATATCATGGCCCACTAGAAACGTCTATTCTCAACTAAATCTGGTGGTCAATGGACGTTCAGATGAGGGCCTGTCGGGACGTATTTGCACAATGTCATTTATCAACTAAATCTGGCTGTAAATGGACGTCCATATGATGGCATAGCAGCAACGTCTTCTCTAAACTAAATATGGTTGTCAATGGACGTTTATATCATGGCCCACTAGAAACGTCTATTCTCAACTAAATCTGGTGGTCAATTGACGTTCAGATTTGGGCCTGTCGGGACGTATTTTCACAATGTCATTTATCAACTAAATCTGGCTGTAAATGGACGTCCATATGATGGCATAGCAGCAACGTCTTCTCTAAACTAGATCTGGTGGTCAATGGACGTTCAGATTAGGGCCTGTCGGGACGTATTTGCACAATGTCATTTATCAACTAAATCTGGCTGTAAATGGACGTCCATATGATGTCATAGCAGCAACGTCTTCTCTAAACTAAATCTGGTCGTCAATGGACGTTCAGATCACGGCCTGTTGTAACGTGTTCACCCAATGTCACATATCAACTAAATCTGGTCGTCAATGGACGTTCGGATTACGGCCTGAACGGACGGACGTGATATCAACTTGATTTGGACGTCCACAGACGTCGCTTGCTTACTGGTGAAGTATGTCAATACATACTACATCTATAGTGGTTGGAGGTGGTCTCCCTATCGAGACATTTAGACCCTGGTGTTGGGTAGGACACGAGTAGTAATGCCTGAAGCTCACAAGTGCAATATCTCCCCTGACCCAAGCAGGGAAGTTTGGTCTCCCCACGGAGACCTGGGTTCAAATACCAGGTACATGAAACATATTGCAGCTTTAAACAGTCACTTCAAAGCTTCCTGTGTTTCTAGTGCTTGTGGTTTCCACTTCCCCATTAAAAAACCCATCTAAACAACTGGTTCTCAATGTGGGGTCTGGGGGCCCCCAGCGGTCCTTGGGGGGGGTTCCATGGGGTCCCCGGCTAAATGATAGTTAGGAACTAAATGGAGCCTCATGGGTCTGTAACTCTGAGAGTATACAAATGGACCCAAAGCACACACTTGAGAAAGACACTGAGGGACAGTTAGGGCCTAACTGTCCCAATGAGGTTTGTGCCAAAGTTTTGCAGGATTGGCCCGTTTTGAACAAAATGCCTAAAATCATGAACACAGCGTCCGATTGCCGCAACACTTTGCACTAGGCCAAGGAAGAAATGCCACCGTACATTTTTCAAATTGGCCTCATGGTGATGCTATAACAGGCAGACTTCTGTGCATCCAAGTCTTCCCAAATAATCCTCTTCTTTCGGATCATCATTTAATAACTTTTGAATTTCCATTACTGGACTACTCGCCATTAGACAAAAACATTCTTAGCAGATAAGAGATAACTGATAGTGCTGTAGCTAAATTTAAGGAAAAATACCATCAGCCTTTAACTCAGTATGTTTCATTTAGTCAGTTTGTTTAAATCAACCTATAGTCCCTCTCAAATGGATCAACTTATTGATAGTGTCACAGGCTTGCTGCAAATGACACTCGACTCAGTTGCTCCGTTAAAAAAGCTAATAAAACAACAGAGTAGCTCATGGTATAACTCTAAAACCTAAAGCAAACGTCACGTAAACTTGAAAGGCTATGGCGTTCAACCAAACAGGAAGCATTTTTCAATTATTTCCACCAATGGGATTTCTTAGGACTTTTAAAATGTTATAAATAAAATATTTGAGACTAAAACCATTTGATTTTCTGTTGCAATTTTATCTAGGTTCACTCCTTTTTTTCCATAATATTTTTTCTCAATGTATTATACTAATACATTGAGACTGTTTGGCTCCACAGCTGGGGCTCTGGTCACAAACTCCTGTTGCTGTCATTCAGTCAACAACTGTGTTTCCATGTAAGGACTGCTCAATAGCTGCACTCAGCATAACTACCGGTATTATTGTTATAATATCCATTAGTGTAGCGTAGCATCGTGCTTACGTGAGCATTCAAGGAATGTTACAACTGGCTCACAATTGTAACAAATGGGGAGACACAGGCATGATTGAAACTATAACAAAAATGTCTTTGTTAGATATAAAGTAAATCAACAGAACCAAAGGATCAGCCGCTGCTAGCGGCTCTTCAAGTCAAGTCAATTCAAGTCAAGTGTGCGCCTGTCAGCAGCAGTGTTGAACTATAGGAATTGGATGTTCCTTAGCCTGGGTCCCGCAGGCCTGTTCAGGGATCCAGCTGTTCACCACCACCTTTTCAAAGGATGACATGTTTGGATCAACTCTATGCCTTTTAGTTGATGACACCTGAGGTACACCCTGTGTCACCTGATGTTGACTGGTGTGGACTACCTGACTCTGGCTGGGGGGGGGGGGGGGGGTCCTGGCTATGGCTGCTGTGCTCACAATGGTATAGGATGCATGGTTTGGGATTATGTTGAATGCCTGCCCTGGCTCGTCTGGATGTGTGGGATGCCTCGTTCTCACTAATATAAGGTTCAACAATAGGGCTTATACATAAAATAGAGCTTATTACAATGTGAACTAACAATCAGTATTAAGCTCTAAACATGCTTACATTTTAGCATCCAAATACTGAATCAAATATGATACTCATCATCAGCTTAGCTGAACTACATGTGATGGTGAAATACAGTTATTTCATTTAGTAATTAACAATTAAAATTGTACATTAAAAGGATGTACAATCCAAGTAGACTATCTATTTCTCCTTCTCACAATAGGCTATACACATAGTCACTAATTGACCAGGATAATATAATGTCATTGCTCAGAATTATTGGAGTGATTATAATACCTTTTCACAGTATTTCTGACTAAGAATAAGAGACACTTTATATTAAGTTAAAAAAAAACATGGCACACACATTTCAACTGTAACTAACAGTCCAACAGTGCCACTCAGCAATTGACAGCAATCTTTGTATGTAGGCTATTAAGTCTAAGAAAGGCAAAATGTTACGCCAGAATTGGGTACCCGGTAATGTTCGTTGACTGCTGTGGCTCAAGCCTTTTTTTCTTTCACTGTTCCATTGGCTGGCTCCATTGGCTGGCTCCTGATATTGCATAATAGTGACCTGGGGTCACAGAATTCAATATGGGTCCAATGGTTTAAATGTTATCACATGAGATTCAACCACTGGTCTGGTCAAATCTAATCATTCAGTGCAAAATAACATCAGACAGGTTTAGGATTCCTCGCTACCGGAAAAATGCACACAAACCACATGTTCATTCTGAAAGGTGCATCATGCCTCCTTTTCTGCTCTCTATATGCAATTCATCACCAAATGCTGGTCATTTACATGTTGCCTCCTATAGAGTCAGTGTGGACACATCACATAACACAACAACAAAAGAGACCACCACTGTGGTTGCAAACAGCAACGTTGCCATATGGCTGTAACTATTAAGTTGCAGGAATCCGTGGCAGGCCAAATTCATCCACCAGAACGCCATCCTTGTCGGTGGTCACGTCACTGGGCAAGTCCTCTGGGACGGAGGGCGACGAAGAGGCCTCATCCAGGTAGGAGCTGTCGTCATCCAGCAGCAGCTCATCACCCAAGGCATCGAGCTCCGCTTCCAGGTCCTCTTCATCTATGTCAGGCGTGCCATAGCTTCTGCTCAGTGCCTCCTGCACCTCGTTGGCATCTTCCATCATTTCTTCCAGCTGGTCCTGAAGATCCTCGATCTGGTCGATGTTCACTTGCCTGTACGCTTGCTTCATTTCCCTGGCACCCGTCTTCATGGCGTCAACTGTGGTTTTAGTGTCTTTGAGAGTCTGGATCGTGTAGTTTGCTTGTTCCATGTTAAATGACTGCTGCATGAGGTTGTCTCTCTGGCCCTCATACATTCTCTTCTGCTTCAGAACTCTCAGTGCCTTCTGCTTCACCGTGTTGTTCGAAGGCCCGTCTTTCATTGTTTTCAGCTGATTCTTGTACTTCACCAGCTCAGCATCTAGTCTGGCAATTTTCTTGTCAATGGACTCGGCTCGAGAGTCCACGTTTCCTATGCAGTCTGTGAGGGTGGGTGGTGCATTCTTGGTTTTTGTGGTCGAGGTTCGGCCAAACATACGATTCATTTTTTATGAGAATGCTGGTGGTTACAGAAAACCAAATAATGTAGATTCTTAGCTGTCTCTAAACACTTAGAAATACACCCAGACAGATGTCAGCACAGCCACGTGGTTTACACTATGTGCTCCATGCCTCCATGAGACATTCTGCTTATTAATACTCTTGGTTCACCGATGCATGTCATATAGCCTCTTAGCCAATCACAATGTGACGTTGGAACTGGCTGACATCACCTGCTCTGCACCTAACGTGCATTTCTTTACCGCATGGCACAGCCATCTAGAACAGTGTTTATCATGTCATTTTGCCCAAATTTGGAGATCCGCACATCATCAATATCTATATTTATAAATGTGTGAAATCTGTGTGTGTGTGTGTGTGTGTGTGTGTGTGTGTGTGTGTGTGTGTGTGTGTGTGTGTGTGTGTGTGTGTGTGTGTGTGTGTGCGCGTGTGTGTGCGCGTGTGTGCGTGTGTCTGACCGATTGGTTTCAGACTTGGTGTGTGTATTGCCGAGGGCGCAATAGTGTGCAGAGCCCGGTGACAACTCTGTCGGATTGGTGGTTGTCCAGAACCGCTTATCTGAACGAAATGCCGGTATGGGCATACATACATACTGTATACTGTATATGGGCATACATACATACACATGCCCATATGTGGGCATATATAGAATTACGGTTGTCCAGACCGATATGCCCATATATGGCATAGGAGGAATGCAAGTTGCATTCCCAACTTGCATTGTTCCTGATCACAGAGGACCTGAGGGAATGATGTGCCGAGGGGGAAGTCAGTATCACCCATTGTCCAGAAGCAAAATCAACACACACACACACACACACACACACACACACACACACACACACACACACACACACACACACACACACACACACACACACACACACACACACACACACACACACACACACACACTTATATAAAAATATTGACAGACAGAAAAGGTCCTGCTATTACATCATGCATGCACTGTGTTAAAAAGTTTCTGAGACCAAGGCAATAGAAACTATATATAGTTTGACCACGGCCCAGCCATCTGATCACGGCAGCCTATCGGTTGCCTTGTTAAGTGGTCAGATGGGTGTGCCGCAAGCAAACGCTTTTGAGATTTGAATGTCCGGACGTGCCGATCTCTGCATTCATC
The DNA here is from genome assembly GCF_963280865.1 of Gymnoscopelus braueri. Taxonomy (NCBI): domain Eukaryota; kingdom Metazoa; phylum Chordata; class Actinopteri; order Myctophiformes; family Myctophidae; genus Gymnoscopelus; species Gymnoscopelus braueri. The sequence goes on from NC_137609.1 coordinate 34,364,927, forward strand.
TAGGAATGAACAGATAAGGCACATTAGTTTTAGGACTCAACAGTAGCAGCATACTTTGAAATTGACATGTATTATTGTAAGATTGGTGAAAAGGAATGGAATTCAAATCTCTGATGTCTAAACTTACCTTAGTCTCCCCCTCCCTACTTCCCTCAGTGTTCGGGCCAAAAGATTTCCTCCGGGGACACGGATGAATTACAAGGACTTACAAGAATTACAAGGACATGATGAATTTAGGATTAATTAATGCTTCAATAATGTATTAGTTAAACATTAATTAAGCGTTATTTAAGCGTTAATTATGTACCCCTTATGAACAAGTGTTACCAAAAAAACCTCTCCTTCAGCCCTCCTCTTCCGGTGGTGCTCCTTTATTTTCATTCCTAATAACAACAACTCTACACGTTGTAATGGGGTTGCCGACAGATTCAGCTGCGGGACTCTGAATTTGTCTTGAGAGATTACTATAACTCAGACATATCAGTCGGATCGGCGGTGCGACGTAGGCGTGAGGGCTGCGTAGCGGCCTGAACCTCCAGTAACAAATATAAGAGGCTATTATTTTATATGGCGGCTGTCTGTCTTTAGGTACTACAAAATAGTGTTGTCTTACCTTCCTAAATCTGAATGATTTAAAGGGATAGTTTAGTAACATTATAACTAAACTATGGGGGGGAGAGGAAAACGTTATATACTCTCACGTTCAACTGATCGACTGCACGAGGGACATGCTTGCCAAATACGTTCCTTTTCATGAGTAATGCCGTGTACAGAGTTTTCACTGCTGGGAAGTTGATTTAACGTTGGATATACTTTTTATGGTGTTAAACTGTGCGTGGAACAATGAAAATGGTGCAAACCATGCACATGCATTTATTTACGAACGGTTGGAATTCATCATTTGATACATATTTGATCCGTGCAAATAAGGCTCTACATGCCCTGAATCACTCTGACTGTACTTAGTTGCAAATCTGCACAAAAATAGATAGAAATTGAAGAACAGCTTTGTGAATGAGGCCCAATGTGTTTATTGTGTGTGATGGGGTTCTTAGAGAGAACCTCTTGGTTTGATGTTTGTCACAAATAAAAGATTATTCCTAAATAAGTCATGACTAATAACGAATGATCTGAAACCCACTGTAGTTTATTTAGATATCTACATTTGGGGTATTTTGTATTAATAATAATAATAATAATAATAGCTTGAATTTATATAGCGCCTTTCATAAACCCAAGGACGCTTTACATCAGAACAATGAACAAATAACAAACAACTGAACAAACAAACAAAAAAACAACTATATGCCATAAGCCTGAGAGAATAGGTGTCTTTTCAAGGCAGCTTTAAAAGAGTCCAGTGTTGGAGCATGGCGAATCCCTATTGGGATGGAGTTCCACAGGGTGGGGGCTGCCACACTGAAGGCTCTGTCCCCGAAAGTTCGCATTTTTGCTTTGGGGACAGCAAGGAGGTCCAAGTCTGTGGACCGCAGGGTCCGTGACCGGCTTGGTTTATGGAGTAGGCTTGAGAGGTACTGTGGAGCAAGGGCATTTTGACATTTGTAGGTGAGAAGGAGGAGTTTGTAGTGGATGCGGAATTGAACAGGAAGCCAGTGCAGTTGTTTACGTGTAGGGGTGATGTGCTGCCAAGGCTTGGTGCGGGTGAGAACTCTGGCAGCTGAATTTTGGACATACTGGAGCCTATCCAGGTATTTGTTTGGGAGCCCAAACAGGACTCCATTGCAGTAGTCCAGACGGGAGGTTACAAATGAGTGGATGAGGGTCTCAGCCACAGAATCAGAGAGTGAGGGACGGAGTCTAGAGATGTTCTTGAGGTGGAAGAAGGCCGATTTGGTTATGGATTTGATGTGTGACTGGTAGGAGAGGGTTGAGTCCAGAATAATGCCAAGGTTGCGGACTTCCAGAGATGGAGATAAGGAGCTGCCATCGACATGGAGTAGAACATCTCCAATTTTCTTAAGCAGTGCCTTGGGAGCCACAACCATGAGCTCTGTTTTTGAACTGTTTAGTTTGAGAAGGTTAGTGGTCATCCAGATTTTTATTTCAGTGATGCAGTTGACTAGGGACTGGGGGGGAAGCTGACTGGAAGGTGTGGTGCTCAGATACAGTTGAGTATCGTCGGCATAGCAATGGAAGCTTAGTCCATGGTGGCGAATAATCTGACCCAGGGGGAGCATGTATATGGTGAACAGTAGTGGACCAAGTACGGAACCTTGCGGCACGCCGTGTTTGACTGGGGCTAGGTGTGATCTGGAAGAGTTGACAGTGACAAACTGTTGTCTATTGGAGAGGTATGACTGGAACCATGCGAGGGCTGTGTCTGTGAGGCCGAGATAGGTGGAGAGGCGGTCCAGGAGGATGGTGTGGGAGACTGTGTCGAAAGCTGCGGAGAGGTCCAGAAGAACAACAATGCTGATGTGGCCTACATCAGCAGCCATAAGAAGGTCATTGGTGATCTTTAGTAGGGCGGTCTCCGTGCTGTGGTGTGTTCTGTAGGCCGATTGGAGTGGCTCATAAAGCTCATAGTTGGACATGTGTTGTTGAATTTGGGCGGCAACTACTCTTTCCAAGATTTTGCTGAGGAAAGGAAGGTTGGAGATAGGCCGGTAGTTGCTCAGCTCCTCAGGGTCCAAACTAGGCTTCTTGAGAATCGGAGTTATTGAGGCAGTTTTGAGGCTGCAGGGTACTGTGCCAGCTTGCAGTGAGGAGTTGATGATGTCGATGATGAAAGGGCAGAGGGTGGGTAGGCACGTCTTCACTAGTGCTGTGGGCATGGGGTCCAGAGAACAGGTGGATGAGTTAGCCTTGCTGACCAACTCAGTGACCATCAGAGCATCCACAGCAGTGAAGGAGGAAAGACGGCACGCTGGGAGGCAGGCAGCGACGGGAGCAGTGTCCTGAGGCCGAGGAGTGTGTGGAGTGGGGGAGGCAGGTGCCAGGAGCTGTTGGTGGATGGAGTCCACTTTAGCTTGGAAAAAGTCCAAGAACCTGATGCAAAGGTCAGGGGCACCTGAGGAGTTAGGGACACTGAGGGGGCGTAGTAGTCGATTAATGGTAGAGAACAACAGCCTGGGGTTGTTCTGCTGAGAGCCAATAAGAGTGGAGTAATATTGGGTTTTCATCCTTGTAAGCATCTACATGGTCTTTGTACATCAGACGATGGACAGTGAGGCCAGTTCGTTTGTAGAGCCTCTCCAGCCGCCGGCCAGTGGCCTTCAAGGTGCGGAGTTCCGGAGTGTACCAGGGGGCAGGACGGTTGAAGGAAACAGTCCGGGTTATCAGGGGGGCAAGGGAGTCGAGACTGAGGGATATGGCAGCATTGAAGTGGGTTACCAGGCCATCCACCGAGGTGTTGGAAGGAACCGTAGCCATACGAGTGGCTATCTGGGCAGATAGCGCTGGTGCGCTCACTCTCTTGATGTTTCTGAAGGTTATTGTGCGTCCAGGGTGCTGTTTGGGTACAGAGGCGGGTATTGTGAACAAGATGGCACGATGGTCCGAGATGCCCAGTTCCAGGCACTCCAGGTTGGAGGGAGGTGTGCCAGTGGAACAGACCAGATCCAATGTGTGGCCTTTTTCATGGGTGGGGCCCTGTACATGCTGGGTGAAATTGAAACAGTCCAGCAGCGACAGAAACTCTGTCGCAAATATGTTGGTGCTGTTATCCACGTGTATGTTCAGATCCCCAAGCAGATGTGTGGATGGAGACAAGGCACAGACAGGAGTGAGCAGCTCAGATAGTTCAGACAAAAAGACAGACTGTTTTGTCTTAGGTGGACGGTAGATGAGGACAAACTGAATCTGGGAAAACCCAGTAAGTGTGAATCCAACACACTCAAATGAGGTGACAGCAGGCATGCTGACCTCTTTAATTCGGATGTCTGCTCGGTGTATAACTGCCAGCCCACCACCACCACCCTTAGAACGAGGCTTCTGCAAATATACATAGCCTGGGGGTGTGGCTTTATTGAGTGCAACAAAGTCCTGTTCTTTCTGCCATGTTTCTGTTATTAACAACCATTTAGATATTATGAACCTTTACAATTGACCTATCTACAGTTGTAAATATGACACTGTCTTGTCCTTAATTAATGTTAGCATATAACAATTTCAAGTGACTCAATGGTCTCATCGAACCGGAAAATTAATTATTTTCCAACATTGCACCTGTTGACTACTATTTCATCACCCCTGAGCCAGATGTCATCAGTGGTAAACACACACCTGCTTGCCCAGCTCATTTTTAGTTTGCCCCCACCTGGGTATAGTTTGGTGTTGTCAGACGATAAGAGATGTCCGCCTACCGATCGAAACCTGGACACTTCTGAATGCAGCACCCATTTCGGATGCTGTCATTTCAATGCACTGAATGGGACATTATAATGTTTAATCAGACTATTGATTGGTTTAAGTAGGTGAGTTACTGACCTACCCATGTTTAATCAGACTATTGATTGGTGAGATACTGACCTACTGATGGGGATCAGTAGTGTTTTGTATAAAGTATAGTTTTGGACTGCGTCTGAGCTGAGGCGCGCCGTCTCAAGCAAACTTGAGCCACGAGAGCCACCAACGAGCGAGCTAAAGCGAGCGAGTTGCCGTGCCGAACGTTGCGAAGTTCGCTTGAGCCGACTCAGCGCCGACCGAGTTATGTACCGATAGGCACAGAATCGTAAATCACTCACCTACAGCGAGAACGCAACGCTATGCCCGCTGCCTTTGATTGATTCTGCAATGCAGTTTTATTGTTTTAACTCTCTTATTGTTTCCACACAGTTTTAGCAATGAAAGCTGAGAGATGTCATCATTCTCTAGTTGAGTGAAGCGTTTAGAGACTCACTGGTAATTTTCCAGGTCCTGGAGCTCACAAACAACCTATTCCTCTAGGGCTATTCCTCTAGGGTTTGAGGTTCTCAAACTGTGGGTCGGGGCACCCAGGGGGGTTCCCCAAGTGATTTTCAGTCTAAGTGTATACAGGGTATTTGCACATTTCCAAAGTGACAATTTAAGGACTTTTAAGATCTTTTTGAATACCTGTACAAAATACAAAATAAGACCATTACTGCATCAAAAGTAATCAACAAACTATTCTATAAAATTGTTCCAACATTGGCCAAACTGTCATTTATTACCTTCACAAAAACAATTTGAGATTGTAGAATAATTTATCTGTGGAACCAAGTGAAACACATTTGAATGTAATGCCTCAACTTCTACAGTACAATTCCAAGTGCTTGTCAGGGTGGGGGGGTCCTCAGTTCAAATATGATTATTTTGGAGGGTTGCAGCCTGAAAGGTTTGAGAACCACTGCTCTGGGATGACAGTGTGTCATCACTTTTGCAAGGTAAATTCTCTTAGTGCTCTGACTTTAACTCTAGACGTTCGTCCTGGAAAAGCTAGAAAATGCTAATGAATGCTAAGAAATAACAAATGAGCATTGGAAACAGCTGAGCAGATTTCTGAGGGGTTTTGGATATTAAAATGCATGCATTTATTATGTTGCTTATATGACAGAAGTTTCTCTGCGTCATCTACACAACAGAAACTAATTGTAGCATTCTTAATAGGCTATAGCTTTTCATCACTATTCCTGGCCAGTCGTTTAAATCGGTTCTGGAATCGAACTTGTGACCTTCTCTACCCATTCAGCCACAACAGCCCTGTTTGAGGCATGATATTTTAATACAACTAGATTGTCCCGGAAAAGATGTGCTGTGATTGGCCAGTAGTCACTTTGAGTGGCAGCGAACTTCGCAACGTTCGGCATGGCGACTCGCTCGCTTTAGCTCGCTCTGTGGTGCCTCTCGTGGCTCAAGTTCGCTTGAGACGGCGCACCTCCGTCGCGGTCCAAAACTGTATATTATTGGCAAAAAATAAATAGTCTGCGGTTGTCGAAAAAAGAGTGCTGACAGGGACATTCAACCACGGGGGTTGGGGTCGGCAGTCTAATGCTTAGACGGGCACGCCAATTGACAACGCCCCCACCGTCCCCTCTGGGGGTGGAGTCCTTGTTTTCTATCATGTGGGTTGCCTCCGGGCCTGTCTCTTCCTTCGTCTGACCAGAAGTGATCTTCTTGCACTTAAATGCATTGTCTCAAATGTCCATTTATATTGAGTCGTTTAGTCCTTTAGTTTAGTTTTGTTATGTCAAGTCACATTTATTTATGAGGCACATTTTGACCAAAGGGTTGCAGAGCAGATAGCTATATCACAAATAGAGAAACCATCATCAACGTGGGCGTTATACCATGTATTTATATATGTTACATTATTATTAAGGGTTTGAGGCCTATCAGGCTCGAAGCCTTATTGCATTCCTTGGCTTTCTTCCGCCGTTTTTGCAGTTCTGGCCTAACCTTGTGGTCACTTTTTACGAAACTCGGCAATATGGTAGAGGGCTATGCCAAACGGCCAAGGCCTGAAACTCAAAACCATTGGCCAAAGGGTGGCGCTGTAGCACTCAATTGAAAATGCCAACTTTGAACAGGTACAACTCATGCCCTGTTTGACCTACAGCCATGAAACTTCGATACACACATGCGTCTCCTCATGCCCTGCACAAAACGTTTTACACATGAACTTTGGACCTATACCAACAGATTTATGGGAGTGGATTTTTTGTGAAAACGTTAAGCTTTTATGAGCCAATGAATATTGCAGTTTTATGACAATTATTCATATGCCCCTAACACATACATGCAGACTCACATTTGTTTGAAACTTTACAGTAATGTAGAGGGTCATTCCAAATATCACTGAAACCAATCTTACTCCAATTGGTCAAAGGGGGCGCTATAGCAATTTTTTGAAAATGCAAACTTTAAACAGGCAAAAGTCATGCCTCGTTTGGCCGACAGCCGTGAAACTTGCTTACACATGTGCCTTGACTCATGAGGAACACATCTATCACTTTGACCAGTAAGCTCCGCCCTTAGATTTTACGCCATATTGAGCAGTTTGAAAAACATTTAAACCAAGGGTTTCTGAGCAATTTGCGTGAAACTGTGTCAAATGTGTGAGCTCCTTTTTCACCACTTCAGGTCTGTTGGTCCAATGGCTTGATTGCTTAATCATCTGGCTTGAAACCACAGTGTCGCCAGTTCGAGTCCCACCTCATGCAAACATCATCTCAATTGCATTGCACACAACATGACTATATCAATGAATAAATGAGCAATTGTTAAATGTAACATGAAACGCTTATTTGAGAGTAGTTATTTTCAATGTATGATATACTTCATTCCCCCTTTTGTTTTGTTTTGTTGGATTCTCCTTTTTCACTGACCAAGGCTGTGGATTGAATAGCTCGATCAGTAAAGTGTTAGCCTCATGTTCCGAAGGTCCCCGGTTGAAACCCCACTCATTACAGTTTACATTTAAATTGCATTGTACAAAACATGACCCTGTTAATTCAGACATGTGCAAATTTTAAAAAATATAAAAAAAAAAAAAAAAAATGAGAGTAGTTGTTTTTTATGTATGACATACTTTCTTGTGAAAATAGCCGATCTACAATCTCACAACTTTTCAGATAGCAACGCGTTGTGAGCTTGTAGATCGACTATTTTCACTAGATTCCATTCCGAGGAGACAAAAAAAAACTTTATTGGTAAATGTTTTGTGAACCAGTGATCTAGAGTAGTTAGCGAAACAGAGGCTTATTATTGGTTCATAACGGACGGAAAAAGCTATAGATATCAACAGACACCATCAGGGAGGCCATATCTCTAGCTCAATGAGAAGAGAGGCAGCCTGTGATTATCCATATCCGGAAATTCCGGATCCCATCCGCCTCCACTCTAAAGCGGAAACTAAATGTCCATTTTCTCGGTTGTTGTTTTTCTCATCGCTGATCGCTGTTTAGCATAAACCGCTGTAGCTTCAAGATGGCAGATCCCCTGTGTGTTTACAAACAGTTGAAAAAAACAAAAAAACAACAATAAATCGCTGGCATTGGTGAGTACATTATGATATTAAACTCTGGCATGGAATGTAGCGCCCAATGCCACGTTATTGGCCATGGCCATTTAAAGGGTAGCAACATTAACAAACAAATGAGTCTATAGCTGTAACAATGCTCTATACACCAGGGAACCAGATTACTCATATGCTGTGTTGCTTTTGCCAGGATTCGATCCCATGACCTTGCGGTTCAGAGTCAATAGCTCTTCCAACTGAGCTACCCAGACACAAGAAACAATATAAATTGTCATTTGATGAACTTGCAACTTTTACACTACAGATTTTTTTTACATCACACTCCTATTTAATCAAAAAATCTAAGCTGTGTGATATATACATTTTGAGTTAAGACCATTAATATCAACCCATATCCCTCTGCAATCTAGCAATCAGTGCACCTGGTGATACCTAGCCTGTCAGTCATTGGCTCCTCAATGGTGCTGAAAAGTAACTATGTACATTTACTGAAGTACCAATACAAGTGCTTTCAATGCACAGTACAAGTTTGAGGTACTTTTACTTTACTTTCCATTTTTGTTACTTCTACTCTACTACAATTACAGCATATGACAGCTTTAGTTACTTGTTACTTTGCAGATTTATTTATTAATACAACACCTACAGTAACCACATACAGCCGATCTACAATGTGACGCGTTATGAGCTTGTAGATATATAATAAGCAATCCATGCTGTATGATAACTTACCACACATGAAATCCAATTCTGTCTATCCAATGGCTCAGTCAGTACACTGTCTACCTGCAAGTCTGTAGGTCCCTGGTTAAAACCCCAATTTAACCAGTCCAAATATAATTTACTGAACAAAAATCATGACTTTGTTAAAGTAATACTAGGTAACGTTTTCAACAAAACTAAAGTTAAATTGTATATCTTTTGCGAGTGGCAAAAGTTTCACAACACCCACTCCGTGAATTTCACCCCCGGAAGCCTTTTATTTATATATTTTCTATTGAAAGTGGACTGGGGGGACTTTCCCGGGGAAATGACGTTCCTGTTTGGCCAGGAACTACCGCGCTATAACAAAAAGGAACCTCACGCTGATGTTAAGATAATGTAGGATTGGAAGATCGAAAAAGAACAGAAAAAGAAAGCACAGCTCATGGTAACTAATGCTCCACTGGCTAAGAGAAACGATCCGTAGATAGTATAAAACAATTAAAAGATCGCTTTTTGAAACGCTTCCGGCTTCCGGTGAAAACGAATGGAATTCTGGGTAATCGAGGATTACGGAAATTGTATGCAGTGACGGTAGTGACCAGCAGAGGTTGCTAAAAATCGTTATTTGGGATTCTGCATTGTATAACTTTAATTAATGCATGTTCACTTCTTCTCTCTCTCTCTGCCTGCCTCTCTCTCTCTCTCTCTCTCTCTCTCTCTCTCTCTCTCTCTCTCTCTCTCTCTCTCTCTCTCTCTCTCTCTGCCTCTCTCTCTCTCTCTGCCTCTTCCTGCCTCTGCCTTATCCCTCGAACCCGCTTATTACTGCTTGCAGCTATATTTATTATTTGTAATTATGAACCCATGATTTTCAAGATTTTTTTTTCCATTAATTAGAATCTAGATGTAGACGTTGTTGTAAGACGCACAACGTGCACACAAGTCATGCCTGTGCACACATTCTGAATTAATGTTAATGTAACACCTCATACACGCACATAAACATTCCTGTTTGGTGGTGAAACATTTGGTCCTTCCCCATGACCATGCAATTTGACAAGAACTCACACATTAGATAATGTTTTGTTATTAACGTCTTTTATATACACTGAGCGAGTTGAGGTGGATCTGATTATCCTCCCAGGAAGGAGTTTGTAAAATATACAACCCGTGCAAAAAAACTAATATAGCAGAAAATGCACAAAAATACCACAAAAACACCAAAATGGCTGACTTCCTGTTGGGTTTAGGTCATGATTCCAAGAGGCTTTTTTGTGAGTCTGGACATGATACATGTGCTGAAGTTTGTATATTACAGTTGTACTAACCATAATGTCAGGTTTCATATTTGATTTTTTTAGGGGGCACGACCCATATGCTTTTACATTGTTGAGTTTAGTCCCTCAAAACTGCAATGCATTTGTGCATAGAATAATAATTAGAAAATAAATGTCAGAGACATTCGTTTTTTCTGCTTGCAGCTTTATTTTATATTTTATATAAAGGATTTTAAAAGTAAAAATCCATAATGCATTTCATGACCTACAGTGGGTGAATCATTGCCACTGTAGCCCTGGTGACACAACATTATTTTCATATGAAAGTATTGTTAATGTATGTCTAAAGCCCTGCCTCTACTGCTGCCTCTGCCCAGATAAGGTGTTGTGATTACGTCATGCCATTCGTTGGCACAGGGGATGGCACAGCACTGTGTATAAAACGTAACAACTGGACAATGGATTTAGAGAAGGGGGGAGGTGGTTAGACAGAGGAGCACGATGATGAGGGCTTCTCTAGTCATGCACCTGCTTTCATGCCTGATATTGTTCTCCTCTTTGTCTTCCTCATCATCCTCTTCGTGTGATTCACAAGTACTGTTTAACCTCAACAGAATTTACAAGCCTGGGGACTTGGTTCTGGGTGGCCTGTTTAATATCCACCTCTCCTCTGTCTTCCCTGATCTGTCTTTCACCTCCGAGCAACAGGACCCCATTTGCTATGGGTGAGTGAGTATCACAAATAGAATAGCAAGTAAGAGTAGAGAACAGGGACTTTGTTTTGACGTATGGTACTAGAATGAGTTTATGTTGTATATATCTACAAAGATAATGCCGTGGTGGAAGAAGTACTCCGATTTCTTTACTTAAAGGTAGGGTAAGTGATATTTTTGGGTTAAAACAAAAAGTATTTTGTTAAAAGGTTAAAGCACTATATTCTGATAGTAATCATTGCTATAGAGTGTTTGTTCAGTAACAGGAGTCTCCCTGTCTCTCCAGCTCTTTAATAAACAGAGAATACATTTTCCGGTATCAGAATATAGAGCTATTTAACACTTATTTTAACCAAAGAAAATCACTTACCCTACCTTTAAATAAATGTAGCAATACCACAATGTAGAAATACTGAAAGACCTGCATGTATTCAACATTTTACCAAAAGAAAAATGTGGAACGTTCTTTTTTCTGTTAGTTTCTTCATTGATGCGTTCAGATGGGCCCAGATCATGGCATTTGCAATTACAGAGATCAACAGAAACCCCAACCTGCTACCCAATGTTAGTCTGGGGTATAGTATCTATGATACCTGTTACACTCTTGGAGTTTCATTCAGTGCAGCGTTGGCATTGGTCAGTGGGAAAGAGGAGCAGTTTCAGTTGGATGAGCGCTGTGTTGGGTCTCCTCCAGTGCTCGGAATTGTGGGTCCTGATACCTCAACAAATTCTATTGTCATCTCTAGTGTATTAGGTTTGTACAGAGTTCCCCTGGTAAGTTTACTACTTGAACCTCCTTTTACCATCACCTATACTGTAGATGATGACGTTTTATCATATGATGTACAATGTATGTAGTATCTTTAAAGCATATAGGCCTACAGTATAGAACATATTACGTGTGAGAGGAGCTGGCAGATTTTTAATGTAGTTGTATATTACAGAACAGATGTTTTGTGTCTTTTTCAGATAAGTCACTATGCCCTGTGCTCCTGTCTGAGTGACCGGGATCAGTACCCTTCCTTCTTTAGAACAATCATAAGTAATACCATCCAGGTGAACTTCCAAGTACTGTACATGTTCCACACACACTTGACAAATACCTCCCTCTACTGAGTGTTATTGATACTGCTGCATATCGCCTCTTATTTGCTTGTGTGTATTACCGCTTACTGCTGGAGCGTACAGTCTCTGTTGACAGCATCAAAAGAGAGTTCTTAGACCTTTTCATTGTGGAATCTGTGTATGAAATCCACTCATTTAGACAGACAGACAGACAGATTCTCTCAGACTTATAGTAAATAGTTGTGTTTGGTTGTTTATTGGTTGGTTGTTCATTGTTTTTTATTTAAAGCGTCCTTGGGTTCATGAAGGGCGCTATATGAATTCAAGCTATTATTATTGTTATTATTATTAGTTGCCAAAGGTCAAGGATTTACCACTATGTGAATCATCTAGATCAAGCAATTATACCTCCATTCTTTATCCAATCAGGTGCGAGCTATGCTCCAGATTATGAGACGGTTTGGGTGGACCTGGGCAGGGTTTCTGTATAGTGAAGATGCCTATGGCCGCGATGCAGCCCAAATGTTCCAGTCTGAGCTGGCCCGGTCTGGTTGGGGTTGCCTGGCGTACCTGGAGGTTTTGCCCTGGGACAGTGACCCAGCTGAACTCCAGGGGATTGTCTCCAGGATGAAGAAATCCACAGCTCGCGTGGTCGTTGTATTTGAATATGGGATCCGTACGATTAAACTCATGGACGAGGTAGCTATATGTTCATTCAGGAACTCATATCTGAAATTAGTTATGTTGAAGTGAAGACATCCTTTCATTAAAAAAATGTGTTTGCTATTAAATTGCAAGCATTTTGTTTCATTGCAATGACATTTTATCTGTATTCAAATGAAATTCTCAGTAATTATGTATTTTTACACTTTCTTCTCTGCACAATAAGCAAATAATCAAACCATTGACACATCTCATTGCTAAAACTATATGGTATATTGTTATATATTATATAGTATATTGTATTAGATTGCATTTTCCTTGATGGTCATTATCACTATTTATATTATTATTATTATAATTATAATTATATCATAATTATCATTATTATTATCATCATCATCATCATCATCATCATCATCATCATCACCATCATCATCATCATCATCATCATCATCAGTATCATCATCATTATTATTATTATTATTGTTATAGTTGTTGTTGATGTTGTTGTTGATGATCACAATCAACAGGTGGTAAAGCAGAAGGTGACCGGCGTACAGTGGATAGCTGCTGTGGATTTTATAGAAAACTCAGACGACCTTAGCCCTCGCTACATGCCCTACCTGAGAGGCACCCTGGGTATTGCACTCCGTCGTGGAGAGATACCAGGTCTCAAGGACTTCTTGTTGAAAATACATCCCGACAATAACTCTGACAACAGCCATGAAAATACCATTGTGAGTCTTTTGTTTCATTTCTACGTTCCAAGGTGATCTTTATTGTTACATCTGGTGTACAGGTAAATAAGAGCAAAGATGTGTGTGTGTGTGTGTGTGTGTGTGTGTGTGTGTGTGTGTGTGTGTGTGTGTGTGTGTGTGTGTGTGTGTGTGTGTGTGTGTGTGTGTGTGTGTGTGTGTGTGTGTGTGTGCGCGCACACACACACACACAGGAATTGCTTATGTTTATGAGTGAGTGGTTCTGTTCTTCAGTGCAACAAAGGTTTCATGACAGTAGCTTTACTATCCCTTGTTTTAACTAGTTTACAACATTTGAGTAAAAAAGCAATTGGAAGCAATTATCTTTAATTGTTGTATGAACACTATAATAACTATAACATTATCATATAAAATGTATGGCATTTTAAGGTATTATAAGACACATTATCTGTACAATGTAGATACCTTACATTGGGTCGGGACTACACTAGACAAGAGGAGGTGTGTAGTCAAAGCCCCGCGCATCATCAGGCACCATTATACCAGTGTCAGTTACCTTATGTGGACTATATGCGGTCGACACACACTGGCACTTTGCACCTTAATCCCATGTGCTGTTTTTGTATTATTCACGCACCTTAACTAATGTCCATAGCATATCACGTACAGTATATATTTTGTTTCTTCAGGTGAGGCAGTTTTGGGAGCACACATTTCTGTGTAAATTTGCACCCCTTCCATCAGAGTGGGTGGATGCTGGTGGAAGGGTGTGTACAGGACAAGAGGACCTAGGAACAGCAGACACTCCCCTGTTGGATGTGTCTAACCTCATGGTAGACTATAATGTGTACAAGGCTGTGTATGCTCTGGCCCATGCCCTCCATGACATGTTGCAATGTGTGCCAGGAAAAGGGCCTTTCTCTGGGCACAGCTGTGCCAGTTTGCAGACAATACAGCTATGGCAGGTGTGAGATTAATAAACAAGAGTTTCAAGTTGGATTTAATTTTGAATAATAATGGTTATGTGTGACATTGGTACAAAGCATGAAAGGTTGACATACTAGGTTGGGGCAATTATATTTCATGTTTAAACGTGTTGTAAATACTGCAAGGATGTAGTTAATATATAAACTGTACCTGACTATTGTGTATCTTATTCTTGCACACAGTAGGTTGTTTAAAAGTCTCTTGCTCTTCATAATTTTGGTTTGGTCACCGTTTGTAGCTTGTGTACTATCTGGAAAAGATCAATTTCACCACATCATTTGGTGATCAAGTATCATTTGATGGGAATAGTGATGCCTCACCAATCTGTGATATCATGAACTGGGCGTGGCCCACTAATGGAAGCACAAAGGTTCAGAATGTAGGTGTGTACAAGTCAGCCTCCGCAGGTGAAGAACTCATCCTTGATGAAGACAGAATCATCTGGAACATTGAAACCAAAAAGGTCACTTTCGCTTTCTGAAATAACTTGAGCTCATGATGTGAATGTAATTTAGTTTGGACTGAACCTGATCATTGTTACTATCCTCTGTAGCCTCCTCGGTCAGTGTGCAGTGAGAGCTGTTCCCCTGGAACCCGTGTGGCCAGAAGGAAAGGAGAACCTGTCTGCTGCTTTGACTGCATTGCTTGTTCTGAGGGAGAGGTCAGCAATGAGACTGGTAGGTTTATATTCTGTATGTACAGTAGGTTATCCGTAGGCTGATACTTGTACTTGTTTGTCCCTATAATATTCTCTTCTTTGTTAGATTCTACAGAGTGCACCAGTTGTCCAGAGGACTTCTGGTCCAGTCTCCAGCGTGACCAATGTGTACCAAAGAGCATTGAGTTCCTCTCCTACCATGATGCCCTGGGTATCTCCTTGACAACCATCTCATTGCTAGGCACACTTATCTGTGCCATTGTCATGGGAATCTTCATCTATCATCAAGACACACCCATGGTACGCGCCAACAACTCAGAACTCAGCTTCCAACTTTTGTTGTCACTCAAACTGTGTTTTCTGTGCTCACTTATGTTCATTGGCCGTCCCAGACTCTGGACTTGCCAGCTGAGGCATGCAGTGTTTGGGATCAGCTTTGTGCTGTGTGTTTCGTGTATCCTGGTAAAGACTATGGTGGTGGTGGCTGTGTTCAAGGCCTCCGAGCCTGGGGGTGCAGACATTATGAAGTTTTTTGGTGCTATGCAGCAGAGAGGAACAGTTCTGGTTCTTACTTCCATCCAGGCAATAATCTGCACAGCTTGGCTTGTGTCTGCCTCACCAACTCCTCAGAAAAACACACAATATCAAAGTGATAAGATAGTCTATGAGTGTGGAGTGGGATCAACAATTGGTTTTGCAGTGTTACTAGGTTATATTGGTTTACTGGCACTCCTCAGCTTCGTCCTAGCATTCATAGCAAGGAATCTTCCAGACAACTTCAATGAAGCCAAGTTAATCACTTTCAGCATGCTGATCTTCTGTGCCGTGTGGATAGCCTTCATCCCAGCATATATCAGCTCCCCAGGCAAATATGCAGATGTAGTGGAGGTATTTGCTATTTTAGCATCTAGTTTTGGTCTTTTGGCGGCACTGTTTGGACCAAAGTGTTATATAATAATTTTGAAACCTGAGAGAAACACTAAGAAGTCCATCATGAGTCGCGGTTCCACCAAGTCATAGAAGCGGAAATTCAATGATAATACATGTTCTCTGTATGTGTACAAGTGTATGGAGGTGTCTGATTACTTTTTTAGTAATAGATTCAGTTTTCTACCAGATTAAACTAAATCCAGTCAGAGATGCAAACATCTATTATGTAGCTTTATTGTATAGACATGAAATATTAGCACCTCTTCATTTTTTGTGGGTCAAAGTACTACTAGGTATGTGAGAGACAAATTATGTATAGGTTTAACCCATTAAAACCGGGAAAGCATCTGGGTAACCACTTTAACCATTATTTTATACTTTGGCCAAATACATACATTTTGACATGAAAAAGTTTGAGCACCACTAATAGCAACATATACGTTTTTCAGAAAACTGTTAGGATTTAGAAGACATTTGTATAGAATCGGCCTCAGGTCTTACCCATTAAGACCTGAGGCCAAGTAAAATAGTTTTCTGAACTCAACACTTTCTGACGAAGCAAAATTATTATAGTTATAGGCCAAAACGTGAAGCGCCACCATGAGGCCGATTTGAAAGAACTGGTGCAGAGGTTCTTCCTGATGATTTTTCATGATGCCGATCAGTCCAACGGTGCCTGAGATTAGCTGTTTATGGACGGACATAACAATGTTTCCTTGCATAGATTCACTTTTCAAAGTTAAGGGGGCAAAATGTAATGAGTCTTTCCCAGCAAAACATGAACGAACCTGGACCAGTGAGCCAATGAATGGGGTTTGATCAATCAATCAATCATGTCTAGTTAGATCTGGCCCAGAATATCATCTTATTTCAACTAACATAAATCCATAGAGAAAATACATGTTGTCACTGAAATCTCCTAGACAGAGGATAACTAAATTGTTGTAATGGTCAAATCACGTATTTTAAAATAGTGGCATGTTCTTATGCAAGTCGGATTATTTTCCAGCTTTTGTGTGACACAATAAAATAATTTGCACAGATGTAGGCAACAAGCTGATTTCATTAGAAGATTTTGTGGAGGCATAAAAAAATATCGACATATTCTGATATTGTGAGGACTACCGCAGCATAATATCTGTAGGTGGCCAAATCCCTGTTCAATTGTATTTGCTTTGCTTTGGAGAGCTATGTGCCAGACAGGGTCAATTCAACTGCTTAATTTGGTTGCATTTTGGAGTAAATGCACTTTGTATGGAATGCTGTATTTTGAACCTGAAATATTTTACACGCTGACAATACTTTGGGTTTAGGCTCATGCTTTTTGGTGACTTTTGAAAACTGTTTTGGGTTGGGTGAATTTTGAGAAGAAAACTCTTTATGACAAGGAAGTGTATGTGTACTTGCCCAGCAACGTTTTGATGACATCCTCCTGTGACATTCAGGACTAGGATATCACAGCAGATATGGATATGGGGATGATCTTTGATCATTTACAGGACGTCATCACCAGGACATTGTATGACGCCTTTTTTACGTCAGTTTGGGTGATTAAAGACGTCACTGAAAGATGTCATGATGACGTTGTGATGACGTCCTTTGGTGATGTTCAGGACTAGGCCAGATCACAGCGATTTTTCATCACCAACACAGGCTGTAATAGTGTCTGTTTCAGGTCACCACAAAGCCGTCCAAAGATGTCCTGGTGATGACGTCCAAATTCACGTTCAGGACTAGGCCAGATCACAGCCTATATGGGGATGATTTGGACGTGTTGAGCGGGACGTCATCTAAACAGCCTTTTCATCACCCACACTGGCCGTAAAAGCAGCTGTTTGAGGTCACTACAAAGCCGTCCATAAGATGTCCTGGTGATGAAGTCCAAATCATCCCCAAATGGGCTGTGAATCACAGCCCATCACAGCCTGTGATCTGGCCTAGTCTTGAACGTCACTGAAAGACGTCATGATGACGTGTTGAGTGGTATGTCATCTAAACGGCTTTCTCATCACCCATAATGTCTGTCAAACAAAAAAAGGCCATATGTGTCCTGGTGATAATAACGTCCTGGAAATTCCGTAAAGATCAAAGATCAGTCCTGAACGTCACCGGAGGACGTCATCATGACGTCATTTGACTTGCTGGGAAGAGTTAGTTGGGTGAGGGTTCAAACAAGAATTACTACACTGCAAAACACACTTACACGTCACACTGGGTGGATTAGGTGCACACTAAAACGAACCCACAGCATCAGGGGGCAAGAGCCCTCCAGACAGTTCTCCCCCACAGTGCGACTGTAGTCGCCTCCAACTCTATCTGGGTAGCACAAGAAATTACAAATTAGCAAGTGGCAGTTGGGTTATCGTTTAAATAAAATACAATACAAAAGACATAAAACATTATTTTAAATCAAAACAATCCTTTGCCCGCCTTGCTCAGACAAGCCAGTGCAAACAGAGAGAGCCTAGCAGGAATGAATGAATGAACACCAGGGGAGGGGGTAATCAGTGCCTACTTACACCTGAGTAATTGGACATATTTCTCCTCAGTAATCAACGTTCCTGGATTCCAGCGCCATACCATACCTCAGTCAAATGTGAGCATTCTTTAATAGAAAAGTCATTTAACCATTTAAACCCTCAATACTTTAGTAAACTTGACATTTGGAAATTGGATCTGTACTTGGTCTGCTCCTTTTCCCCTCTACTACACCAAACCTTTTAGTCAAAAATAGCAGTGGCTAATGTGGTTAACATAAACAATTATCCTATCAGACAAAGATTTGGCGGACCCCCTGTAGTAACACTGAGGATCTAAGGGAAATACACATGCTGGCAGATAGAGCGTGAAGAACTGATGCTCTGGACCAGAGCAAACAAGGCCAACAGGAGGAACTAAACTTGGACCCTACGCTTGTTCCCTAGCAACGCAATTCCACTGATAACAACAAAAGAGCTACTGAGAGACCAGTGTTGCCATGTCTGATTATTATAAGCGACCTCTGGCTTGTTTTTCTGTAAAGTTAAGTAGCTTGTAAATATTGGTTAGTTGCGGGTTGCGGTTCTGTTGGGCTTCTTTCTAAAGTGTAGTTGCGTATTTTGGGGCTTGCTTCCTGAATGTTGTTTAAACCAGTGGTTCTCTGTCTAACATTTACATGTCAATGACCCCCAAATCTCTCAAATATTCCACATTTTCCTAGATGTTTTTTTTTCTTTCTTATTGTTCTATTTTCAAATAGCCGATCTACAAGCTCACAACGCGTCGCATCGTGTTGTGAGCTTGTAGATCGGCTATTTGAAAATACTGCTCATTTGGCCAAATTGGCCTAGTAGTCGCTTCTTTTGGGCTTGTTTAATAGACTTGGTTGCTTATTTCTCTCGCCATATCTGGCAACGCTGGTCCAGCTCTCGCGAGATCGAGCCACGTACAGGAGTTATTTAGCTAGCGGAAACATCTTTCATTTTATACTTGTTTTGTTAGATATAATGGCCGCCGCTGCCGTGTGTCTGACACTTTGTAACTCCTGCGTCTTTGCCGTCGACAGAGACAGTTTACGGCCATTTGTGTCCTGCTAGCGTGCAGTCCGCCATTACAACAGAGGTAAGTTATGGAGAAGATAAAGAGCATATGGTACACAAAACGTGATGTATTGTGTTCTCAAGCCTAAAGTCACCAACGGTTTCCTGTGTAACCAACTAGCTCATCGTTTTTTAGTAGGATGGCAGAAAATCGCCGATCTACAAGCTCACAACGCGTAGCACCGCGACGCGTTGTAAGCATGTAGATTGGCGATTTTCTGTGAGCTACATTTTTAGGAAGATGCCGGCGTTTTGTCGTGCTCTGCTCTGCTGGCTGCTTCGTCACCAAAACAAAAACCTTGACAGTTGAACTTGGGCCTTTTCATTTACCCATCGAATAATGAAAGATCTGGTCCCAGTGTCACATACTTATATTATACATACTTACACATTTTAATGTTCTATAATGAAAGATCTGGTCCCAGTGTTACATACTTATATTATTATACATACTTACACATATTCTAATGTTCTATAATGAAATAACTGGTCCCAGTGTCACATACTTATATTACTTATATTATTACACATACTTACACATATTTTAATGTTATATAATGAAAGATCTGGTCCCAGTGTCTATACATATTTTA
Organism: Gymnoscopelus braueri; assembly: GCF_963280865.1. Taxonomy (NCBI): domain Eukaryota; kingdom Metazoa; phylum Chordata; class Actinopteri; order Myctophiformes; family Myctophidae; genus Gymnoscopelus; species Gymnoscopelus braueri. The sequence goes on from NC_137609.1 coordinate 34,384,769, forward strand.
ATGTTCTCGTGTGATACACACTGAATATTTATATGCTACAAGAGCCAGTGCAACCGTTATTTTTTTGTATTGTCTGTAGTATATAATATATTTGTGATGATATTGAATTTTGGTGTAATTTTTTATGTTATGTTGTTGAATTGAATACATAAGACCTTATAATGGAAATAAGACCAAAGGACTTCTTTGGTGTTATCATTTTAAGTGTTTGACTATACTTGTGCTGTTTACATTTCTGTCAATAAAATATTCAATCTATCAATAGTCAAGTGTCTTGCCAAGGACCCGCAATAGCAATATAATAGTGTTATCAATTCCATGATCATTTAATTTGAAGTGTGTATGGTTGGTTCCTATATATTTTTTTAATCTGTCAAATGAAATATTGAATCAATCAGGCAAAAACAAAATATATACAATATTCTCTGTACATTGATCTGCATCAATGGCTTGCCTGCTGCACCATGCTATTATGTAATAATCCGACACGACAGACGACAAGAAATAATCCTCCAGTCTGGCAGGCTTTCTCTTTTCACCTAGTGGTGAAATGTAAAAGAAAAGGTTCAAGCCTAGCTATAGGTTCACCCTTTGTTTCTGTTTGTCATCTGGATGCTTGTAATGCGTTTTACAAGCAAAAAAAAAACAAACATGTGTAGTTAATTCTTAACCTTAATTATCTCCCATCTAATTAGTGTTTTTCCACTCTTGTGCAAATATATATAAAGGCTTGTATTGAATACCTCTCAATCTAAGTGATGATTATATTTTCAGTAAAAAATAGTAGCTTATAGGCTACTGCTGGTAAAGGACATTCTGATTAATATTTAGTGAGCAGAAGCAACAACAACAACAACAACAACAACATTACTGATATATTAACTGGTTAAATGTTTTTGAAGAATTAAAAAAAAGAAAGTTTTAGTATTTAACAGGAGCCCTCTCTGACTTGGATATGAAGATGTGATACTATCATCACGACACACTGATTGTCTGACCATCGATTTCTGATTTCTCCCCAGCTGCTTCCCTGACCCGGGCCGCTTACCCACAATGCACTACCATAAGGTGTGTGTGACTGACACAGAACAATCCAGCCTATTGTAGCGGCAGCTTCACCAGCCACTCCACTCATTCCACACAACAGTACCTGTCTACAAGGATTGGTAGGTATTTCTCTAGTCTATGTTCTAACGTCTGTCTGGTTGCTCCCTACCAGTTTTTCCTTTCCTCTTAATACTTATTTGATTCTGGTCTTGCGCATACCAACAGGTGCCTTTCAGCAAGATGGACAGTTGTTACACTAAACTCTTTAACCACTTATATATAACATTAAAATCAGCGGATTTGAGCTCGTAGATGCAATGTTCACTATTTTTGAAAAAAAATTATATAAAAGCATTTGGCTAAAATGACTTGGGATGCCAGGGTTAATTTGTTCAAATCACAAGGTTAACCTCTGGATTTCTCAAATCACAACATGCTAAGAGGGATTTAGAGAGATGTTCAAACCACCAAATCCAAAACAAAGTACTGTGGCAGCAACTCAACGCAACTTCCCCATATCACATCACAGATTCACAGGGTGTAAAAGGGTGGGTCAAATTATTTTATTTCATATATATGTCCTGATGAAGGCCTGAACAGGCCGAAACGTTGACGAGCAATAAATTCTGGAGCTTTTTGCAACCACCAGTGTGCAGACTTTATTCTTTTTCAAATAATTTTACACACAATGCAATTTTTACTCCAAAGAATTGGAGTAAAAATATCAAATATCAAAACATAATGTGTGTAATAAAGACGAGAGTGCCTCAGACATATCATATAGCAGCAGATATCAAGTATCCATAAATGTATGGGAATGCTGGTGTATTCGCAGTCATAAGTGCCGAAGTAATGAGAGCATGTACTGTAAAGCCTGACGTGGTGACAAGGCTCAGCACCTATTCCGCAGCCTGATGGCATGGCTGTGGACACTGTCTTTTACTGTTCATTTGGAATTGGCATTTGTTGGCATTTGATACTGCACTATCTATCGCCTGCCTGAAGGTAGCAGACAGTGGTTGTGTAGTGAAGTGTCACTGGGACCACCTGTGTAAAAATGGATGCCGTCATGGCAGTTCCAAAAGGTAGACGTTGATCCCTAGCATATATATCGGACATATATATCGGAGCGAGTCCAGATGTTGAGTCACATGAAGTTAACATTTGCCTAAGTTAAGGGCTCTGTTCAGCTTTGATCCTTAACTTGCCCGAAGCAATGAAAAAAAAAACACATATTAAAGAGGCTTGGCTCTTCTTGACCTTTGATATCCTGCCTCCTTAATATAATGGGTGACCATTTTGTGACTATGGTCTGTCAACTGGTCATAGTTCCACAGCCTTTGACTCACTCATGCTGGCACTGTTTTGACTACTGCAGTTGGCATGCAAAACTGCTGAATCATGTACTCTGTTGTCACACACTCTCTTTCTTCTTGCATGGTTCTTGGATAGTAGACTCTTAAAGAATGATGTTACATTTTTAACCCAGCTTACTGTTCAACAAAATATGGAATACACAAAATGTGTTGTTCCAAACTAGACTTACAGCTGAGCTGTATTGGAAATAAAACAAATGGCACATCCTTTTTAAAAGATAAGGCTGTAGCTATCATTCCACTTGTTTTGTTACACTCTACTGTGTACTATCAAAAAGGTAGAAAATCACCAAAAAAAAAATATATATATATATATATATATATATATATATATATAAAAAATAAAAAAAAAGCAGATGGATGTAACAGAAATGAATTTACTTGATTTACTTAGCTGATTGGCTCCCTGCCAGGCATAGTTTTTACTGAGGCTGGGGTTAGGTTTAGGCATAGTTGCAAAAACGAGAACTGGCAATCACAGCGCCTACTGACCAATCACAGCTGGTCTCCCTAGAAAAGCGCCGGTATCCATAAGCACGTGCCTGCACCTCTTGTTCTTTGTATCTCGATTATGATCTTCACATTTGACCTTTTACACAAACCTCAGTCATCTCTTTGGGGCAGGCTACTGATCATTCCCACCATTATTCATGAACATGTCCATAATATTTAATAATGAACTTCCCCATCCAAAGCTAAAGTGACAAGCACCTGAAAAGTTTAGTTTCTCCAGAAGCCCTTGAACAAAAGAAGGAAGATGGTCAATGGTGTTATCAATGATTGTGTTTATATGATAATCTTGCATTTCATATCACACACCATATGCACTACTGTAACCTTCACAAGCAAAGAAAAGGAAGAAAATCAGATTTTTTAAACCGAAAACTGGTTATTCTTTTATTTAAATCAATTAATTGTATAATTAATTTGATTATTTGGTTAATGGTTGCAGCTCTACTACACCTTGATTATTTATTTGTGATGTGAAAGTTTTAAAGGATTTAAAAGATCATTAAACTAAAGTTAATTTACACAGTAACATTTCTTATGAATACTCAAAATAATGTTTGTTGCCAAAGCACACAATAACATCAACATAAGTCTTAATTGTACAGCTTTCATTGCCTGGGAACCTGAAGAATCTGTTGTTGTTTTTGTTGTTGTAGTCTGCTAGCTCGTGTTTCATTTCCTCTGGCAGATTCCAGGCTACAGCTTTCAGCCTGTACAGTTAAACTTTGCCTTTTGTCTCATTCATTCAGTCAAACAGAATAGCCACAGGCTCTTTGTTCCCTCTCTGTACATAGGAAGGAGGTCAGATTTTAATTATTACACAACTAACTTTTGTCTCTCTTTCTAGGCCTTGTCTTTGTGGACTTTGTTCAGAACTCAGCAGAAACATGTCCGGCTCCAGAGACTTACCAGGTGCGTGCGTGGTGGTTCTGTATCCTGTAGCTCAGTGCTTCTCAAAAAATGTCAACAACCCCCAAATGTATGTATTTAGCCATGAACCCCCCAAAAGAGTTTGTTCCAGAGACCTCCATAAGAGAATATTTGTGTTGTTCAAAGAAGTCGGTATTATTCAAAAAAATTCACAATAATTATTTTTAAATGTTAAAACTTTTTCAATATTTTGCATTTGAAACATTTTTCAAACAAAATGTATTCGATATTGGCTCATTCTTCTGGGGGCCCCCAAGCTTCATTCCCTCACTACAAAGAGATCTCTCCATCTTTTGAAAAGCACATCCAATGTTTATCCTTCTTTTGTTTCTTGTGTCGCTTTTATTTTTCATTTCATCTGATCTGATAGTGCTTACACAGTAAAACCCTGAGTGTTAATGTGGGTCCATTTATTTGTACACTCTCTGACACTCAGGATTTTACTGTGTACTCATGGTTCCCCCATGACAGTTGTCTCTGGTTTGTAAGTCTATGAGTCCTTCATGGACTTTTCAAAACTGGCCAACTCGGGCGTCTGGTACACATTTATTGAGGAATTATTTGAATTAATAATTAAAGTGTGAACTTTGGGCAGATAGAAATGATATTGCCCATTTTAAACAATTAATCATAAGACTGCTAACAAAGTACACAGACATCCAGACCACACATACTGTACTGCAGTGTAACTAACTATTACTCATATTGAGGGATGGTTTTCAAAGCAGTGGGAACAGGTTTGTCAGTGCTGGTTTTCTCCACCGTTCTAGCCCATACATTGAATGTAGACGTTCCCAGATATATCAGTACACGGAGATCTCGGAACATTTGGCTATGAGAGAGACTATTTCCTGGTTAACCCATTCAATCCGGGAACGCATACTGTGTACATTTCCGATTTTTAGCTATAACCATTATTTTATACTTTTGGCTTTTCAAAAACGTTGAACATTTGCGTTGAACACATATCTTTTTTTAAACAAAATTTTTAACTGAACTCAAATCTACATGTATATGTCTTCACAATTTTTGAATAGCCATAGAAATCTATGTGCCGTGCCAAGTGTCCTCTACTACGAGTAGTTCTCAACCTTTTCTCGGTCCACTTGAACATTTTAAAAGCTTTCGCGGCCCACCCATCTGACCACTTAACCCAGCAGCCGAAAGAGGTCAGATGGGTGGGTGCATTTTCAGAGCATGTTTATTTTAATCATCAAATCAATCGATTGTGTTCCAACTTGGGATCAATGGCACTAATGTAGTATAAGGTATCACAATAAAAACAAACTTTTTAAGGTTTTAAAGACATTTTCTTTAACATACATTTTGTCTAAATGTCAATGTTGTATTAACATTCGTAGTGTGTTTAGCCAATGATTTTGAGGGCCCACTTGTGATATCCTCATGGCCCACCCAGTGGTCACCGGCCCAACAGGTTGAGAATCGCTGCTCTTATTATGTCCACAGCCATAGAAGGCCCCTGTATGGGAGGGATGTCCGGGATGTCCGGGATGTCGCGTCGAGCCTTCAGCTACGACGACAACCTGGAGGCTCCCATGCCCACGCTCCCTGCTAACATGAGCATCAACAACCTGTGGAGACGGCCAATCATACCGGAGAGGAAGTTCTCTAACCTGACCGAGGTTAGCGGATTTTTAGCCTGCACTTTAAAAAAAATCCTTGTGCGTCTTGTTGTTGTGCAGAAGAATCCATATATAATACACGGAAATGTAATGAACAAATCTTAAATCCACACACAGCAGCTCGTTTAAACGACTGGGCCCACCCAGGAAAATGCATGTGGAATACTTTGATTTAGCAAAGATTTGTTGGTTTGATTTGTGAGATGGATTGCTTTGGCCATTCCAGAAGCTGAGGGGAAAAAAAACGTGGTCCCCCTAGCTCTCTCTTAACCACTGTGAAAACGTTCGCCGAAAATAGCAGATCGACAAGCTCACAGTGAGCTTGTCGAGCTATTTTCGGCAGAGGTTTTTAATATAGAGCGAAAACAGAAGTGTCACTATTAGAGCCCTGTGGGACTCCGCTCAATAACGTATGGGGTTTAGTGGTTAAATTCTTATTTCCTGTGGTGTTTGCTTTGCAGGAGGAGGGGGCTACTGTTTCGTCAAGCCAGACCTCAGTGTCAGACACCGCCCCCATCAGGTCATCAGGGGTAGTGAAAACCAAAGCATCCTCCATCATCATGAGCTCGCTCATCACTAGTGAGATGTCTTTTTTTTTATTTAGATATAATTATATATGTATTTTATTCTATGTTGTACTAAGATGTTTCATAAGTTGTACACACTGTAAAACTGTTACCGATCCGCCTATCTCTAATACACACTGTTGAAGCATGTAATAGGTGTGTGGAGGCGTATTCTCGACATTGTACATTGTTCTTGTCCAGTAGTATTCATTAGTATTATTTTAAAAGTTGAATAAAGCTTTTTACTAATATTCTGGAACACTTTCTGTCTCTCTCTCTCTCTCTCTCTGAGTAGAGCAGACTCATGATAGCGTGTACAAGTTTGAGCAGAAGGCTGGGCTCACTGATACCAGCTACACTCCACACAAGGGACTCACTGCCGAGGAGACGCAATACCACCACCGTATGCCTGACTCCTTCCAGGTAAGTTAGACTCTGGTCCCTGGCACATGCACTCTCTACATGGAAATGGTTCATGTTGTTCGGTGTCTTGCACAAGGACACTGTGTTCACACTGGCAGATGCAAAGCTACCGGCTACCATTAATCTTCAATGTAAGCCAGCGACATGAAGATGCAAAGTGACACCCTACATTTGTTGCAGGTACTGTATGTTGTGATAATTAAGGTTGTAATTTATTGATTGTTATCCAGTGGCTTTAGGGGCTGAGCCGCTCTTAACACATTGACTGCCAGAGTTTATTCATAATGTATTCACCCCTGTGCCAGCGATTTGCGTGTTTTTTTATTTTGTAATTTTTCATTCAAATAAATTGTCTGACTGCGGTTTTAAACACATACGACCGATCTGCCAGCAGAGAGCAGCAAATAGACTTCTTGATCACCTCGCTGACTCGCTCGCCCCCTCCAAACATAGTCAAACAGTCAAATACGTCATAACCGGATGTGACGTTTTCGCAGATTGCCGATCGGCCTAAAGTACGATGTGATACACGACGACGATGACTGTCCGTCACCCAGACTAAAGAAAATAGAAGTGGAGCTCTCGGTTCGTCTTGGAGGACAAGCGCGCTATTTATTAGATCGCATTAATGCGCGATTGGCAGGATATGAGTTAAGGTCTGATCCTAGAATTGCCCCTGGCTACAAGAGAATCTCACTGAACAGCAGCATGTCACCCTGGCTCCTATTTTTGCATTTAATCAATTGAAGCATTTATCTGGAATGCAATCAATACACACCAGGTCATGATACAGATATTTAGTCCGTTTTAACCACACTGTAAGTCATGATAACAGCTCATGTGTATCTGGACCCTTGCAGTTCCCTTTGGTTCCACACAACACCTGAGAATCCTTGAATTCTTGGAGAATCTGTGTTTTACTCACATTCCTTCACAGTGAATGTAGAATCCAAGTACCAAAATACAAAAATACTTTAGTAATTGAATAAAGTAGGGGTCCAAGATTAACAACATCAATGCTATAACAAGACCCTGTTTATAAACGTCAGCACAACTCGCACAGTATAGTATCAAGTTGTCTGCTCAGTACCTCCAAAACACTGCATTTTGGCTCAAACATTATTATTTACACACTTCCGGGACAAACAGTCTCTTGCCGAGGCGAGAACAGGAGTGTCAATAACATTTTCTTTTGTCATGCAGAAGATGCAGATTCAGAGCATGGAGGTAAAGGAAGAGCAACATATGTCATCAGCTCAGTCCACCCCCTCCAATACCCCCCAAACCTCACCTAAACAAAAACGCAGGTATTCACACACATAGCCCTGTTGTAACAATATACAATAAAATGTTAATAACACGAGGCTAATACGTAACGGAATAACGGAAAGGCATTTATATGTACCTACATTTCCACATGTTTACCTGTTTCTTGTCCGTGTCAATGTTGGCCATGTGCCCTAACCACTTACCGTATGTATGTGTGCGTGTGTGCAGGAGCTGGTTCAGTAGTACAGGGTCAGAGTTGAGTGTGGGCTCAAACTCCAGTACGGACGTGGTTGGAGCGGATGCTGCAGCAGCAGCAGCAAAACTAGCAGGTGGAGGTGGAGGTGGAGGTGGAGTGGTCGAAAGGTGGAGCGCGTTTGGACCGCGACCTGTCGACCAGGGATCGGAGTCCACAACCACAGGTAAACACAGACTGAATACACATACGCATAAAAAGAACAAATAAAACTGCATTTTAGGGTATTTTCGGATAATTTAGTTATCTCTGTGCTAAATCACACACAGGAAGTGATTATTCAGTACACCCTTCAACTGTTATAGGCTTGAGATGGAAAAGAAGTCGGTAGATCAGATTGAAAGCCTGCAGAAACTAGAGGTTCAAATCCTTCAGTGCATCCCTCAATTGGATTTGTTCACAGGAGGGGAACCGAGGGTGATCTGTGTCACTGCACAGACTGGTCAGGGTGGCTGTTCAGTGGGGTGCAGAACCGCGAGAAATAGTGTGTTCCTCCGCACGCATTATGCCCTCCCTATGAGGAGTTGCACAGGGAGGGCAGACTGGTGACATCACTGCATCGGAAGAGACAGGTTGTCCATTCTACTCCCTACTTGACTAATCAACCAGCCGGGGTCAGCAGTGACAAGGGTATACAGTATAAGACAAATTGGGAGGGAAAACAAATCCTGAATAAAGGCTTCAAGTACTACAAATGTAACTTGGTACATTTCTGTTAATCGGATTTTCAATTAATAATTTCCACCCGACTGTATATGAATTAATCAGATTCCTGTTGAGGTATTTAATATATTGGCATCTCCACACAACAAGGTTTTCCATAAAACTGCATATCCACCACAAGTGGTGCCGTTATTGACCATCAGTTTCTATAAATGAGTTGCAGCAGAGAGAGTGAGTGTACCGTATGTCTGTTTTAACACTGACATACACTGTTTGGATAAAGGAGCCATTGAATGACCTTCAAACCTAAGGCAAACAGTGATCTTTGCTCCTGTTGTTTTTCCTCCCTACACAAATGCACATTTATTACAACTGTTGCAAAGCAGTGGAATTGTAATGTATGATACACTTAATATTGAATTTGGGATGGTTTATACTGACTGAATTTTTGAATCACTTTTCAGGATGACTTTGGGTAGGTACTGAACAGAAAAAGTATGGACTTTTGATTATTGATCAGTTTCTGAAGGGATTCGAAAATAGCAAAGATCAGCTTCATATTTTTGTCTCAGTTTGAGTGCATTTGCACTGACCTAGTTTCTTTTTTTTGTATGTTTGCAGCCATGCCTTTCTAATGTATGAAAATGTGTATGGGAAAACATATTACAAAACAAAGCCAAAAATAACTCGAATCAAGGACAGCAGCAAACAGAAAGGTCTTTAGTTGTGATTTTAAAAGAAATAAGAGTGGCAGCAAGCCTGCAGTTTTCTGGGAGTTTGTTCCAGATTTGTCTTAGTGACAGAAAGCAGACCTTTCTCAGATGACCTGAGAGATCTGGTTGGTTTATTATATCGCACAAGTATTTTGGCCCTAAACCATTCAAAGCTTTATAGACCAACAGTAGTATTTTGAAATCAATTATTTGACACACAGGGAGACGGTTAAGGATTTAACCCAGTAAGAACGGGAAAGCATCTGTCCTTTTTAGATTTTATGGTAGTTATACTTAGATCTGCTATTATTTTTGATTTGCACAAAATGTTCAAGATTTCAAAAAAAAAACGTGGCACTTGGTGTGTGAGTGTGGTGAGCTTGTATATCTTCTATTTTTAAATAGCTCAAAGTATTAAAATAATGGTTATACCTCTAGCTCAATTCTAAAATGACACAGATGCGTTCCCGGATTGAATGGGTTGAGAACTGGAGTGATATGCTCCACTTTCGTGGTATTAGTAAGGACTTGAGCAGCAGCGTTCTGAATCAACTGCAGTCGTCTGATAGAATTTTTTTAGGGAGACCTGTAATTACACAGTTACAGTACAGGGTCTACTGAAGATGAATGCATGGACAAGTTTTTCTAGTTCCTGTTGAGACATAAGTCCTTAAACCCAGAGCTATATTTTTTAGGTGATAGTAGGCTGACTTTGTGATTGGCAGGGTGCGTGGGCCCTTATCAACCAAGTCAGAATTTTTTTTGCATGGATTTGCTATCAAATTAGGCAATTTATTACCTTTTGTTGCTAGGACTCTAGGATTTATGTATTCATATTATTTATCATGGAAAATGCCCAATCAACCTATTTTCAAAAACTGTGAAAGAAAATTAAAAAAATATTTTAAAATTAGATCTGCTATTTTTAAAGATTTTGCCCAAAATAGGGACACCGGGTTAAAGTGGTTAAATATTCCTGCAAATTAAACAATTTACTTTTTCCTTTTTTTCAGCAGGCTTTGCGTTGCAGGCATACCGTGGTGCCCAAAAGCCCTCCGCCATTGAAGTGATGAAGGCGCAAGCCACTCGATTGGCTGACGACGCACAGAAGGTTGCCCCACCCGTTATGGAGATTCCCACGGTGGAGGGGCGGAAGCGGAGGCCCCACAAACTCAAACCCCGAGACATGAACATCCTCGCTCCCTCTGGCTTCTAGACTGGATGTGCTTAGCTTTCCCAAAAGCAGCTTCATGATGAATTCAGCTTAGTTCCCTTAGAAGCAAACTGGCAACAGTGATCTGTATTCATTTCAATCAATGTATTACTTGTCTACGGCAGTGGTTCTCAAACGTTTTAATTTCAAGGACCCCCAGTTTGCTATGCATGATTAGGCCACAGACCCCCTCTCTTGAGTGTAGAAATGGAACCATTTGGTTCCGTTTGTATATTCTCTTGAGTCACAGATCTGTAAAGGTCCATTTGGTTCCTAACTATCAACAGTTTAGCTGGAATGCCCTCGAGGACCCCACTTTGAGAACCACTGGTCTACAGTATGCAAGACTGTAGAGAGAGTCTTGCGTGGCCAGACTGTTGCCTCCCACAATTTTCAAATGCTTCCGGTCATACAGTTTGGAGCACGGAAGCTCTGATCATGAGCAAGCGATAAAGCGGATCTGACGCCTCCTCCCCACTTCCGTTTTGTCTTTACAGTCGTGCTAATTTGTCCTAATATAAATCAAAATCATCTAAGGATATATAGCTTGCTGCTTAGCAGAAAAAAAAGGGAAAAAAAAGTAGAGATATTTTAAAATATATTTTTGTTTAACCGGAAATGACTTACAGATGCCATCTTCCGTATTCGTATTTCGGGAGGTGTAGTTCCAGACTCTACGGTACAGTATGTAGCATTTGGAGATTTTGGAATAGTTGTCTGGCTACGCAAGACTAGTAGAGATATGACCACATCTAACCATTCCTTGCTAATTTAGAATAAAGTCTGCTTTCTATCACTACGGGGGAAGTTTGAAGAACATGGCCATCTGCAACAAAACAAGCAAATCACTTTTTTTAAAACACGTTTCCAATACCTTTTATTGTTCTGGGTAACCAAGCCCACTTCCAGTCAATCTCCATCTCTCCATGACTTGGGGCTAACAACCAAGTGTAACCTTGCAGTGTAAAAGCACTTTATTTTAAATCCTATACATTTCTTGGTATTTGATCTGTGTTCAGAAACTAGCATTTGCTCCCTGTTTTCCATGCACTATGGTCCCAAGCGTGTGTGTGTATTTAGTGGGTTTATAATTTTCTTTGCTGTATGTGTTGAATGTCCCTCAGACCTTACCACTGCACTAACCATAGTCTGTCTACTCACTTGCGTCTGCTTGTCTGTCAGTGATGACCAAGTGCTAATGTTGGTTGTGCTGATTATTAATTTAATATGCATCTCACTGCCATCATGTGTCTCCTTGTCAATACAGGAAAAACACTGATCATCTTCATCTACCCCATTTTAAATCGTTTCCAATCAGTCTTTACTACACATATTGCCTTGTATATTTATGTAGCACACAATTGCAAACCTGTTGTAAAGGCAATCCATTTCATTGGTCTTGTCTGGTGCTGTAGATCTTCAACTTTGCTCTCACTTGATGTCCCGTCTACATTAAAAAGCCAATTACATGCTTGTAGCTAGTGCAAGCTGGAGATGCACAATAGTCCATAAAATGCTGGTAATGTTTATAATCATTCCTGTGGTGTAAACTGCCATGTTTGATTACGTCTTTCAAAACCCCTTTTATCTGTTTACATACTTAAATGGGCATTTCACCAAGCAAGGTTGGGAGAGCTGACATAAGGACAAACAAATTGATGGAGGCCATTAATGCTGTTTTGAGGTTGAAGCAAGGATGGCTTTATCACTATTTCTCCTAGAACAAATACTTTTTTTTTTTTTTTAATCTCAGAAAAAGATCTCAGGTAGTTGGCTCACTGGGATGTTCCACTTTATTGTTTAGTTGTTTGTTTCCTGTTGCAATGACCAATGTTCCGGTGTATATAGAAGTAAAACAATCAAGAGATCAGAATTTCAGAAACTGATATTATTTGGGTGAAGTTGTGTTTTTGACATTTTATTCTTTTTTTTTTGTTTGTTTAATGCTGGATTTAAATATTTTCACATGTGGGACAAAAGATACATTACAGCTCTTGTGGTCACATGTTTTAATGCTCTCCTGTAACTGTAATTTCCAATTGATCTCTAAAGCTGTTGATGGTAGGGGTTGCTCAAGCAAAATCATACTGAATGGAAAAGTTTGAAGTGCAAGATTTTGTCAAGAGTGCAATTAACCCTGATGAAATGTCTTTGTATCATGGCCAGTGTTGTTTACCCTTGCAAATGAAGTAAAGTTATCGCTTTGTCCTTTTGTCTTAACTGAATATTGTTGTTAGTGGCCGAGGCTACGGTGCCAATCACATTCCCATAAATCTTTTGTTACACTTAAAGTATATGATTTGAGTAAATCACCTTAAAATCACCCCTGACTGTAACATGACACACATTTTGAAACCTGTCCACTGTACTACCATGTGGATTGAAGTATAGGCTGTGTTGTTTCCGACTAATCCTTGGTTTTATTTGTTGTTTGATAAATGTTCATGCGTGTATATGACTGACAACCCCCTGTACACGTTTCCTGTTGTAAATATGGGAATAAATATTCTGTTTAATTCTCATTACCCATACACTGCGTCAGCTATTTGATTTGAGTGAGACGGTGAGAATTTTCTAACTAAGACCCTGGGAAAGCTAGTTCTGCAAATAATAATAATGCAAAAGAATAAGAACACATTACAAGGAAATGACAGCAACGCAAATCTGGAGAAACAAAAGCTGGCCTAGCTTTGTACAGTTTAGCGGGTGTTGTGTGGTCTGTCTATTACTCTTCCTCCGGTCGGTGGTTCTCAAACAAAGTTTGACCAGTTTATTATAGTATATGGTATAGTCTAAACTGGATGAGATCTTACCCGGAGGGTAGAGAACAAGTGGTTGACATCAACGGAACCATGTCCTCATCCCTCCTGGTGAGCTGTGGGGTTCCTCAGGGCAGCATTCTAGGGCCGTTATTGTTCCTTCTATACATTAACGACATGAATGCTGCCTGTAACTGCAAATTGTTCCTGTTCGCTGATGACTCGGCACTCCTGATCTCGGGAGAGGACAAGTTGCAAGTTGAGGAAGCGCTCAGCTCCAAACTCACCAAAATCCGTACTTGGCTTACCGATAACAAACTGTCACTACACCTTGGGAAAACTGAATCCATTCTCTTTGGGACCAAACATTCCCTCAGACAGATGGATGTAAATGATTTCAAGGTCAAAGTCGATGACACAATTATCTCTAGCAAAGAAGAGATTACCTATTTGGGTTGTATTCTTGACAAATACCTGACAGGTGAAAGCATGGCGACAAAGGTGGTCAAAAGAGTAAACCAGAGAACCAAATTTATGGGCAGAGTTTCCTCTTTTGTAAACCCTCAGGCCCTCAGGACCCTCTCAGGGGCCCTGATTCAGCCACTTTTTGACTATGCTTGCACCTCTTGGTACTCCAACACCTCAGTGTCACTGAAGACTAAGCTTCAAACCTCCCAAAACAAACTGATTCAGCTACTCCTCGGACTGGGGCCCATAACCCACCTTTCTCCCACCCATTTTGCCAGCCTAGGCTGGCTCAGGGTGGAAGACAGGGTTAAACAACTAAAAATGGGACTGGTCTTCAAAATTGTAAATGCAAATTTGCCCGATATGCCCCCTTCCCGCATATCTGAGTAAATACCTCCAAAACGTTAGCGACACCCACAGTCACAATACTAGAGGGAGCGTTAACAACAATTTGGCACCACCCACCCATAAAACAAACATGGGCAAATTCTCTTTCTACAGCACTGCCACCCAGGATTGGAATAGTCTAACCCCATCCCTCAAAAAATGCAGTTCGCTGGGCTCATTTAAAAGAGCCTTAAAAACTCACCTTTCAGGAGGCCAAAAGAGGAGGTAGTACCATTTTCCCGTTAGACAGCCGACCCCCCCCCCCTGTTCTTGTACATATAGTTTTACCCCCCCCCCCTTTTTTTAATGTTTTTATTTTTTGTTGTACATAGTGTTATCTTTTTCTGTATTATTTGTATTGATATTTGAACTGTGGTGCCACTATATATTAACCTCACTCCGTCAAATGGAAGAAGCTTGCGACACACATTTTGTTTCACAGCCTTCCTGAAACCAAATGCAAATGAGATTTCCGGAGGGAGGGGGGTTTACCAGGCTAACTATATATGTCTATGAATTGAATACCAAGGCCCTCATTGGAAACAAGACCGCAAGGACTTTCATGAACGGACCTGTTAGACAAAGTATTTTAAATGTAATAATTTTTTGCCTAATAAAATATTCAATCAATCAAAAAGTTTTGATGCAGTAATGGTCTTTTTTCATTTAATTTCTCCTTTTTTTTAGGTAATAAAAAGTCCTTAAATGTTGATCCTCCCCCCCAAATCATGTGGGGACCCACAGGTTGAGAACCACTAGCCTACATTAGACCATCGACCCCCGTAACTCTGATAGTGTACAAATGGAGCCAAATGGACCCTTAACCCTTACGGGTCCATTTGGCTTCATTTCTACACTCTCAGTGTTGCCAATCATTTAGCTGGGGACCCCTCAAGGACCCCTGAGGGCCCCCTGACCCCACTTTGAGAACAACTGCCTCAGGTGACTGAAAATGTCTTTGCAGGGCTTGATCAGACTGTCAGCAAGAACAGTCCGTCGACAACTACATAAAGAGGGGTTGCAGACAGTGCATAAAGGCCTCAGTACATAGACAAACTGGTCTACAGAGATGTGGGAAAAAAAGTGATATGGGGTTTGGTGGCTTTCTTATGCTGTGGGGACATTTTCCTCAGAGAGAGAGAGAGAAAGAGAGAGAGCGAGAGAGAGAGAGAGAGAGAGAGAGAGAGAGAGAGAGAGAGAGAGAGAGAGAGAGAGAGAGAGAGAGAGAAATGTCACCATTAGTAGCTTAGCTATTGATGAATGATGTGAACCACAACCTGCAGAGTAGATGTCCGCCAGCAGGGGACGTCATCTCGCTTCTGAAATAATTCGAAGAGCTGTCCTTAATGCCAGCGTTGCCATGTCCGCTTATTATAAGCAACTTTGGGCTTGTTTTTCTCTGTAGTTGCTTGAAAATATTGGTAGTTGCGGGGGTTGCGGGTTTTTGGGCTTGTTTCTAAAGTGTAGTTGCTTATCTATCATCATTGTTTAAACGCCAAGAAACCCAAATCTAACGTGTATTTGTCCACGGACCACCATATGAAATTAATTTGTGCCAGGGGTCGCGGACCCCCGTACCAGATTCGTGTTTCACATTTTACACTTTTTTCCCACGAGATTTTTTTTTGAAAATAGCAGCTCTACAACGCGTCGCATCGCAACGCGTTGTGAGCTTGTAGATCTGCTATTTTCAAATAGCCGATGCAGACAGTACATGGTTTAAAAAATGGTTTAAAAGTGTGGCCTAAGTTGCTTCTTTTGGGCTATTGTTTTCATAGACCTGATTGCTTATTTCTCTCACAGAACCTGGCAACACCACTCCACTGTATCCCGGACATGACGTCACGCTGCAGGAGTGTGGTGGAGGAGGAGGACTGGGTACCATTACGGTTTAGTCTCAACACAACAGTGTGTGAAGAAGACCGTCAGGAAACTAAAGCATCGTTGAACTGAACCCACTCCTCTCCGTGGAGGTATATATTCACTTACGTATAAAACCAGAACATAGCGTAGGTGTGTTTTTTAAACGACCGGGTGTTTGTAACTCTGTGAAAATGAGCCCAGAGTCGCTGTTGTTGACGCCTCAATGCTAAAGGCTAACTTAATACATGATGTGATGCTAACGTGTTAGCACGAGAGCGAAGTTGTGGCTCCAGAGAGGCCTTGTTATATGTCTTGTGTCATTTACGTTGTTCTCGAGAGAGTGGCCTTTAAATCCTCTGGACATTGAACCAATCTATAACAAACTGACACGTCGCTTGATAGCATGGATAAGAGAGAACGTTTAGTTTCCGTTAACATGGCTAGCAACGGTATTAGTGCGTGGCTAAACGCTAATCAATAAAAAAGAAACATTGAAGTCAGCAGTGGTGGGAAAAGCGCTCACATTTCTTACTTAAGTAAAAGTGGCAACACTTTAATGTAGAAATACTTTGCTACAGGTAAAAGTCCGGAATTCAAAATTTACTTGAGTAAATGTACAAAAGTATTGGCACCAAAAATGTACTTACAGTACCAAAAGTAGAAAGCACTCATTATGCAGAGTGTCCTGTTTAACAAATATGAAAATAGCAGATCTACAAGCTCATTGTGAGCTTGTAGAGCTGCTATTTTCAAATGGCCGAAATGTATATAGGGCTGGAGTGGTTAATGTATGCTATGTAATAATAATCAAAATCTACAAAGTAACTAGTATCAAAAGTTTTCAAATAAATGTAGTGGAGTAAAAGTATTATTTGCCTTTGAGATGTAGTGGAGTAAAAGTATTGAAAATTGGAAACACTCCAGTAAAATAAAAAATCCTCAAAAGTGTACTTAAATACAGTACTTGAGTAAATGTACTTGGTTACTTTACACCACTGCATGGCTAGCAGTATTAGTTCGTGGCTAACGCTAATCAATAAAAGAAACAGCCAAGTCACAAGGTTCAAAGGTTGCATTTCGGTGTGATTGTTAGCTTCTGGCTATTTTATGTTTGTAATGGATGGATTATAATTATGTTCCTCACTTGCAGGATCATATAATGACGGTACAGATAGATTATGGATCGATATGTAGAAGCAAAGTATACATGGTTTGAACATGCACGGTACATCATTATCAGACCTATTAAATTTACCCTTCAACTTCTTGTTTATCCTCCAAATGACTGGCTATGGCAGGGTTTGTAGCAATTGTAGAACTATTGGGCCTTAAATGTAATTTAACTCTTTGTGTACAAACTCCTCACAGGTCCATTTGGTTCCAATTGTACACTGTTAAGACTAGAGTTACAAACCTGCAGGGGTCCATTTGGCCCCTGGTGGTCCCCGGACCTTGATAATCAGTTGTCTAGGGAGGTAGCTATTGTGATGCTGTGTCATCATGACATCAAGCTTTCAAAACAGTGTAAAAAAAAAACAGCTATTGGCTAGAAAAGATACATCACAGTGAATAACATTACCTGACATTGAATAGGAGTCATAATGTTAAAAAATAAACAGCTTTACAGGGAGCCACTAACCGCTTATCAGACTTGCTTATTTAAACTAGACCCAAACAAGACTGTGCTGAACTGAAGTAACATCATATTAGAAAACGGGTAATTCCATGCACTGACATTTGTGTTTCTTTCTCCGGACTTTCAGACATGTCCGACTTTATCGAAAGTGAGGCGGAGGAGTCTGAGGAGGAAGAGTTTGAAGAAAAGGACCTGAAGCCCAAAAAGACGCAGAGGTTTATGGAGGATGACGGTAAGATGAACGGAGAAATATACATTGTGTGGACCATTTTCACGGTCCTCTCAACAAGAAGATTTTTTACAATTAGGAAAAGATTCAGATTAGACATTTGAAGGTTAGTTTGGGGTTAGAGTTTTGATCATGCCACACAATTGTTTTGAGTCATTTTCAATGGCGTCCTTAAATTCTGATGTCCTTACAAGTATTCTAATGCAAAGTGCAAACGTGTGTGTGTGAGGGCGGTTGGGGTGGGCTTGGGACTGTGTGGAGCAAGCCGTGTATGATTTCTGTCATTGAGACGTCTCCTCGGATGTTCCACAACAGACGAAGACGAAGAGGAGAACACAGAGGACCAGGACGAGAGAGGAAACTTGAGGGGTCTCATTGACGATGGAGACGACGAAGAGGAGGAGGAGGAGGCCGGCCCTCCGAGGAGTCGTAGCGGTGGGAGTGCAGCGGGCAGTGACTCCGAAGAGGAGGTCAAACACAGACGGAAGAAGCGCAGTAAGTCTGACTAAACATGAAAACATATACAGACATGCAAAAGTGTCACTTTTCAGCTACAGTCACCTTTTTGAACCCAAATAGGGCAATTGTGTGACACCTGACCCGAAAGAAAACATCATGTTGTCACCTTTTTCACCTCGGGGCTGTTTGCATGCCTGCATATAAGTACATTTAACCCATTAAAGGAGCATTTCACCCCTGGAAGAACTTACAGTCACTCAATGTGAATAATATTTGTAGTAGTAGCAAAATTTGAAATTTGCACCCTATGGCCAGAAAAATATAGAAGTATGTGTGTTTGACTGGGGTTTGACTGGACTGCTGCATTACTACAATGACCATAATGCTTTGGGGCACTGCCCTTCCTTGTGGGGAGGGGAGGCTGCGTGGGGGTGTGGTCTACATTGTAGTCAGGAAATAAGGTGAGATAAAGAGACTATGAGTCAAATGACTCATAGTGTCTGAGGATATGGATACAAATCTAAAAATACAAATAAAACACACCAGTATCATGTTTATGGGTCCTAGACCTAGATAAAAATAGGGGTTTGATGCAAAATCTGTGAAATGTCCCTTTAAGACCTGGAACGCATCTGTGATTTTTTATTTCTTTGGCTATTAAATAACTCATTCAGTGCCAAACTTATTTCTGGCTTTATCACCCCTGTGCCAATGACGTCGCACTCTGGGCTCATAAAAACGTGACGTCGGCGACGTCATTGGCACTGAATGAGTTAAAACTCAAGTCACTTCCTGACTTGCCTATGTAATTGAAATACAAGTCAAATGGGACCCTGGTCAGACAGTGTAGCGAAGTGAGAAAAAGACGAACGTAGCGAATCGGTCTGCATTCCAGGCTAGAATTGAACTGCTTTTAAAGACTACAAGGGCAAATTCAGTAGCATATAACAATAAGTAAATAATGCCAAGCCCCATTTCGGTTCTCATTGCTGTGTTGTAGTAAACCCCAACTATTTCAAAACAAAAAGCGCCAGAGTCTGTCATGAAAAATGGATCAGATGTAACATGCGACGACAAGCATCCATGTGACCGTCTGAACTATGAAACTCAAATATTTTTTTATATCTACAAGCTTTTTAACACCCTGCAGAAATCCATACTGTAGGTTCTCTGGACGTTGCGATGAAATGCACTTGGGAGGCATCAGGATCTACCAGATTAGTTTTGATTCAAAGGTTGTGTCGATGGATTAAAAACTTGATTTGTGACAGCTAGGCTAAATTGCTTATTTCTGTTCATCTACTTTCTTTCACTCATGTAGTGGTCCTGAAAAACTGCTGAGACTTAATTTTCCCTTTTACAGATTATGATGATTTACTAGATGACGACGATCTAGACCTCATTGAGGAGAACTTAGGTGTTAAAGTGAAAAGGAGGGTAAGGCCATATTTCTGTCTTTACTTGTTGTTATGATAGATTAGACCTGCTCGCAATCAATTCCACCTAGTTTCAGAGAGCAGTAAAGGCATAATTATATAATATTCATCACCCATAAAAAAATGCATAAACCTATTTTTTTCCTGCCCTTTTTTCAGAAAAAGAAATATGACCGCTTGAAGACCTTGGACGACGACGATGACGATGATGATGATGCTGCGAGGGACACGATCGCTGGCGAGATCTTCACAGGCGACGACGGGGATGGCGAGCTGGAGGAGGGAGAGACTGTTGATGTGCCGCTTCAGCGAGGCGATGATGAAGAGGGAGAGGATGAGGAGTCAGGTGGGTTGACACAAGGGTTTATTCAGAACTGGTGAAGCTATCAAGGAATATCAAATTTGTCTCATTTTGACTTTTTCTTTTTAGTAGGAATCTTGCACACACAGATCTTTACTGTTCTTTTTTTATCTCCTTGTAGACATCGATGACTTCATTGTGGACGATGACGGCCAACCCATCACCAAGAAGAGGGGCAAGAAATTCTCGGCATACACCGACGCGTGAGTGTCAGCAGAGAAGGGGGAGGTTCCCAAGCAGCTCTAAAATAGTTAACTTTAGCTTGGTTTAGTTTGAAGTGAATAGAAAATGACATATCAGCTGTTGTGTCTAAGAAGCGGGCCTAACAAGTGTTTTAAAACAGCAAATAGAATAACACAAACGGGAAATTAAAAACAAAATAGACTAGATGAGATGTAAGGAGAGAAAAATGCTATGACAATATAGTAAATAAACAGCATGTTGGGGATGGTCCATACCAGTGACATCCTTCTCTAATCCTTATTCATGCAATTTACATCACCGTCCTATGTCGATGTACCCCCAGAGCCCTGCAGGAGGCCCAGGAGATCTTCGGTGGGGACTTCGACTACAACGACTTTGTGGCCGACACCTACGAGGGGGGGGAGGAAGAGGAGGAGGACCAGGATGAGGAAGGCTGGGATCGGCCCAAGAAGCAGACCAAGAGACGGCAGGGCAGGAAGAGCATATTTGAGATCTACGAGCCCAGCGAGCTGGAGAGCAGCCACATGACGGACCAGGACAACGAGATCCGCTCCTCCGACATGCCTGAGAGGTTCCAGGTGTGTGTTCTTGTACTGCGTGGTCTGGTTTGGATATGTGATTTGCCTGATGTATTTTTGTTACTGCTGGTGCTTTGGATCAGTCAATTGCATGTTTGAGATGACACATGTGAGGTATGTTATGGACTTTTGTTTCTTTCATTCCAGTATTAATTTTGTTGACTAAGAGACTTAAGATTTTGATATTTAGTCGACTAAGGCTAAACAATTTCAGATGACTAAATAGGACTAAAACTAAATGGTGTGTTATTCAAAAGTCTAAAGACTAACAGTACCGGTAAATCAGAATTGGCTGTCAAAATTAACACTGGCAGTGTTAATTAAATCTTGTTGACTAAGACTAAAAGACTAAGATTTTGATATTTAGTCGACTAAGACTAAACAATTTCAGGTGACTAAAATAAGACGAAAACTAAATGATGCACTAAGACTAAGCCTAAATCAGAATTTTCTGTCAAAATTAACACTGTTTTGTTTGTTGTCTCTCTCACCCTTTTGTCTTCTGTCACGTAGTTACGCTCAATCCCAGTGAAGTCTGCTGAGGATGACGAGCTGGAGGAGGAAGCTGAATGGATATTTAGACACGGCTTCTCCACCCTAACGATTTCCATGCAGGTACTGAACAACATCAGCTGTAAAAACTGATGAGACAAACACAGACAGATGTCATTTTGTGCTAAGATATACATGTTGTGTTCCCAGTTGCACATGATGCAACCATATTAGAAATGTTCATTTCCAAAAGCTAATAAATAAAAACTGAGGCTAAACGTTTGTTCAGTGATAGGATAAGGATAAGGATAGTATAAGGATAATGTGTTAGCTTGAAGGAGAAACATTTTTATTTGTCTTACTAACTGCTAGCTTATATTAATTGTAGCTCGCATTCCATTTTCATTATCCCACAACACAATCTGTAGATTAAAATGTGACTTAATATGAAACGTCTGTTTCTTAATCAGGAGAGCACGGATTACCTAGACAGAGGGACGACCACAAACTTCAGCAGGAAAGGCCCAAGCACAATTGCCAAGATTAAGGAGGCCCTCAACTTCATGAGGAACCAGCACTTTGAGGTACATACCTTACCTACACTGAACCATATTTCTCTCCTCGTCTCTTCAGACTAACCCATACAATGTGATCTACAGTATACATCGGTATGGTACGCTGTTCAGAAACCAGTTTAATTGTGTGGGTGTCTCTCTTGCCCTGCCAATGTTCCAGGTTCCATTCATAGCGTTCTACAGGAAGGAGTACGTGGAGCCAGAGCTAAACATCAATGACCTGTGGAAGGTGTGGCAATGGGATGAGAAGGTATGATTTATGTATTCTGTAGTCGTTTATTTCACTTGACAACACTTATTTTATTTTCTACAAAAGTCCAATTATAATAATGCTTAACTATAATAAGAAATAATTCTCCCAAAAATGAAAATGATGTCATTATTATCCTCCCACCTTTATGCCATTTAAAATGCATATTAAGTTTCTTTGTCCGCACAACGCAATAAATTTGCAAGCAAAACTCCATAGCAGCTTTCCACAAAACAACAGACAGGGCTCAAAATTAACTTTTTTACTTGGTAGCACTGGTGTTACCAGCTCAAATTTAGGAGCATCAGAAAAAATTTAGGAGCACCCACCAAAATGTAAGATGCACCATAAATGTTATCGATTTTTTCAAATTATTAAAAACAACAATATAACATGAAATGGTGAAAGTAGCCGTACAAATGCATGATGGCCACCTCTGGGCCTTTATGCAATCACCTGGGTCCAGAATTTTAAATATAGTGCACTCTGTCCCTCATCCATCCATCTTGTCAAAGAGACAGAGGTATTAAACCTCTCCAGATGAGAACCCTCCATTGATTCCAATCACAACTTAATCTGTTTTTTGTTAACCTTCATAACCTTTTTGGATAATATAATACGAATTTCTAAGCTATAAAATAATTGCAACGTAAATATAACATGGTTTACAATGCACATTGATCAAGGTTTTTTGTGTTGTCATACATTTCTCAATAGCATAGGCTACACATTGATTCTGAACATCTACAACAGTTTTGAAACTCATTTGCCCCAATACAGCAGCTGTGTGTTCCTATGACTTGATCTTTGCCTTGCTCCCACACACAAGACCATAAAGTGACTCCATACAGCTTTCGCAGTATGAAACTCATCTGAAACCAAACGATTGTGTGTTCACACTTGCCCGTGCGTGTTTACATTCATATAATAGAGATCTACTTC
The DNA here is from genome assembly GCF_963280865.1 of Gymnoscopelus braueri. Lineage (NCBI taxonomy): Eukaryota > Metazoa > Chordata > Actinopteri > Myctophiformes > Myctophidae > Gymnoscopelus > Gymnoscopelus braueri. The sequence continues at coordinate 34,408,014 of NC_137609.1, forward strand.
ACACAAAGCTAAAGAGCTCTGTGTGGTCTTTTATGATGTTTGCGCTTTTTGTTCACTTACTGGCGTCCTAATAACATACCTTTCTCCCTCCAGTGGACTCAGCTGAAGAACCGCAAGCAGAACCTGGCGCGGCTCTTCCAGAGGATGCAGTCCTACCAATTTGAGCAGATCTCCGCAGACCCCGACAAACCCCTGGCAGATGGCATCCGTCCCCTGGATACCGCCGACATGGAGAGGTATGTATGGTTTAAACATTTAAGAACGCCCGCAAGTGACCGAACCGAGGCGCTCACAGCAAGGGAACTCGGGTCATAAAGATAGATTCATAACACCACAGTCAAAGCTGTGCTGTTTTTCTGCAGGTTGAAAGACGTCCAGAGTCTCGATGAACTGAGCGACGTCTATCACCACTTCCTGTTGTACTACGGCCGAGACATCCCTAAGATGCAGAACTCTGTGAAGGTCGTCAAGAAGAGACTCAAGAAGATCAAGGAGGTGAACGAGGATGGTAAGAAGGATTGATTAAAGGATGGATGGGTGTGGGTGGATGGAAGGACCAGTGATGGAGAGATAAAAAGCTTGTCGTTTTGGCAGGTGAGGAGGAGGAGGTGGAAGTAGAAGAGGAAGAGGAGGTGGAGAAAGGACCAGATCTGAAGCAGGCGTCACGCAGGGACATGTACAGCATCTGCCAGAGCGTCGGACTTGGTGAGTCACACTGCAGCCCCAGCGTTCAGATTTCACTGGTGAATTCTGTAATCACTGGCCAATAGTTATACAGCACAGCCACACTATTTCCTTTGGAATTATTTTAAAATGGTTGATTCATTTATAAAATTAAATAAATGTTCTTCCCCAAAGGTTATCTAACATCTCTCACACTCTCTCGTTCATGTTTCGTGTTACACTCTGCCTCTGTCAGATGGCTTAGCCAAAAAGTTTGGCTTGACACCAGAGCAGTTTGGAGAAAATTTGCGAGACAGCTACCAGCGCCACGAGACGGAGCAGTTCCCAGCTGAACCTGTGGAGTTGGCCAAAGATTATTGCTGCAGGTGAGACCCCCCCCCCCCCCCCGCCGTTCTATCCTTTAGATCTAAAAACATCTCCGCACATTTATTCTCAGACCTTAGTTGAAATTGAGTGTGGAAATGGAGAGGAAGAAAATATCTCACACTGACTGATTGCCACCCCTTTTGTTTATTTCTCTAGTCAGTTCGCCACTCCCGAGGCAGTGCTTGAAGGGACCAGGTATATGGTGGCAATGCAGATCGCCCGGGAGCCACTAGTTCGACACGTTCTCAGGCAGACTTTCCAGGAGAGGGCCAAGGTCAACATCAAGCCGACAAAGAAAGGCAAGAAGGAGATAGACGAGGCTCACCCTGCCTACTCTTTCAAGTACCTCAAGAACAAGCCCGTGAAAGAGCTGAACGGCGACCAGTTCCTCAAAATGGTCTTGGCTGAGGAGGAGGGGCTGCTGACCATAGAAATCTGTATTGATATGATCGGTGTCAAAGGGTTTCCTGGTGACCAGACATACTTTGATGAGATCAAACAGTTCTACTACAGGGACGAGTTCAGCCACCAGGTGCAAGAATGGAATAGGCAGAGGACCTTGGCGATAGAGAGAGCCCTCACCCAGTTCCTCTACCCTCAGATGTCCAAGGAGCTCAAGAACAAGCTCATTGCTGAGGCCAAGGAGAACATTGTCCGGGTAAGTGAGCCTCATATCTGATACTTTTTGCATGATTGTGCACACGCACTGCACATCTCCTTACTCCTGTATCGTAATGCTATCCATTTGTGCTTCTAGTCCTGCTGTAGGCGGTTGTACAACTGGCTGAAGGTGGCTCCGTACAGGCCAGATCAGCAGGTGGAGGAAGATGATGACCTGATGGATGATAGTCAAGGCAAAGGCAGCCGAGTCCTGGGAGTCGCCTTCTCCGAGAGCAGGTGGGTGTCCCACAGGGTGTGATACTATGGTTATTATCGTTTTTTTGTTGATAATAGCACTGGTGATATGTATATGTAATATGTAAGTCACTGTATGCAGGTATGTGTATATATACAGTATATACCTTTTTTGTTTTTATGTGCTTTTTGTTATTGTTTGTCTTGTGGTATATTTGTATTGTTTTTCTGTCTTTAAGTTGTTTTATTGTATGTCTTAAAAAAGGGACAAGCTAAGTAAAATATAAATCATGATGACTTGCATGTCGTTGCTACAGGGATGCACCAGTGTTCTGTGCTCTAATCAACGGTGAAGGAGAGGTGATTGACTTCCTGCGTCTGCCCTACTTCATGAAGAGGAAGAACGCCTTCAGAGAAGATGAGAGGGAGAAAAAGGTAGGCAACAATGGACCCTTCGCTAAGCCCCACCCACTCCACTCTGTGACTGGTGGTGCGAAGTTAGTCACACCCAGGCCTGGCAGCGCCTGGCAAACTTCGCTTCTCACCCATTGACTTGCATGTTAAATGATGGCTTTTCCCCTTAAAAATAATCGATCATTTCAGGAGCAAGAGCTTCAAAATCTCTTCTAAATCTAGTCAACAAGGCCTGCAGTAGGCTATGCACTGGACAAATGTGCATGACATTATTTCAATAAACTAAAAACATGGGAAATGTTAGAGGGAGTAATAGCCATGGATACACGACGGTCGACTGTCACGACCGTCATGGATGAACTTCAACCTGGTGTTTGCACTTTCTCCATTTATGGCCCGTACATCTACATAAACGTTCATATTTCAAATATAAAGTGCTTATCCCATGGCCATGGATGTTACATTTATGTACGGGCTCTCAGAAGTACCCGTATCATCCGTATTGTTCAATAAAAAGCATTTTAATCTGATCGGTGGCCATTTTCTCCATGCACTTTCAACTGAGCGACCCTATCGGTTTGTAGGTGTATTGCACTCTGATACATTATGAGAAAATGGGCACTGATCGGATTAAAATGCTTTTTATTTAACAATACAGAATATACGGGTACTTTTGAGAGTCCCGTGCATAATTTTAGCATCCGTTGCCATGGGGTCAGCACTTTATATTTGAAATCTGAACGTTTATATAGATGTACGGACCGTAAATGGAGAAAGTGCAAACACCAGGTTAAAGTTTATCCATGACTCTAACAGGAGTTTTCATGTACCACAGGGTAAGACTGCAGCAGGAGTAGACGAACAAATGAATTAATATACTTTAACGTGCGGAATCCGAAACAGGCAGCGCTGTGATTCTGAATTTTGTTACGATTTCGGTGATTAGTAGCCTATTATTGACACCACCTGGGCGAGTGAGTCGTGTCGTGTAACTTTCCTGACGTTAAGCTGTGTATGTGTTCAACACACCCGGACCCGGTCTAAGTGCAGATTTCAGCTTGGGAAAAGCAGCCTCCAACGGGTTTGGGTAGGTGGTTCATAGTCACCATTGCGTTATCGTGGTATTCCTATTCTTGCTATTATGTTGCAAATGATTGTGTGTGTGCGCCTGTGCGGGCGAAATAACATTGACAGCTATGGCAGGTGACGAAAGCTTGCCAGACCTATGCCAGGCTAACAACGGTTGCTAAGCTGGCATTGGACAATCGCTTTTGGGGTGGGGTTTAGCGAAGGGTCCATTACAAGACAACAATGTACTCCAGTTGGCTCAGCCAGCCAGCTGGTGCATTTATCTCACAGGAACAGACGTAATCATGACATCACAGGTTCGAATCCCGCTCATAAACTGTCACCTACCCTCCCTTTACTCTCTAGTGTACTGTCATATGACACACAAGTGTTACCTTGGAATTACATTCTTTAAAGAATCTGCTCTGGTACACTCTACAGATTGCCTTAAGCTGCAATGCTTTACTTTAATGCCCTACCAAAGAGACCAAAGATCTACTGTTGAGTCAAGAGGCAATCCCTTTATGAGCTTAGGAAGTCAGTCCTTCTCGACCCCAATGTTTACCGTAATTTCTCAATGGAAGAGTAGGGAGACCACTTCCAACCACTGCAGATGTACCAGTTATATTGTATTAACATACTGTACCTTACAGATTGGTTAGAATTGCATTTAATTCAATGAAAGTAAGTTTCAGGAAAAGAGAGAAAGAAACGGATTCAAGGGCCATGGTCGAGGCAGCTGCATTCTCTGCAGAAAATGCTTGAAAATGCATTTGAACTAGTGCTGCACGATTCTTGCTCAAATGTGAATCATGATTTTCCTCCATAAGAATTGAGATCACGATTCTCACACGATTCTCTTGTAAATATACAAATATTAACGATCTTTTTTCGATTAATTGTGCAGCACTAATTTGAACTTTGTATTTACGTTGTGTTGGGCTGATATTATTTCTTCCTGTCATTCTCAGGCTATTGATATTGAAAACCTGAAGAAGTTTCTGAACGGCAAGAAACCTCATGTGGTGGCTGTTGCTGGAGAGAATAGGTGAGTGTCTGATTCATTGTTTTTATTTTTTATGTTTTATTTATTTTAAACCAGCTTCCTTGCGAGTGGTTTTCTTAGTACTGATGCCAAGCTTGTTTTTCATATGTCTGAAGAGATGCTCATATGATAATGGAGGACATCAAAAGGGCCGTCAGTGAGCTTGAACAAGAAACCTCTATGCCCCCTGTGGGAGTGGAGCTGGTCGACAATGAACTGGCTACACTGTACATGAATAGCAAGAAGTCTGAGGTAAATAATAGACACAAGAGACTATCTCTCACACACACACACACACACACACACACACACACACACACACACACACCACCACCACCAGTGTTTCCACGGAGCCTATGTAAGAATTGTATAACAGCAGGTTTTAGCACTGACTGTGCCAGGTATGTATGTATTCAGTCAAGTGGCTCAACACAATTCGCCAAAACGATCTTTCTGCACCTGAACATTTCTACAAATGATATGCTATGATGTATTTCAAGTCAGCCCAGCGTGTAAAACTTGATGAACACCCACATCCACAGCGTAAACACACTGATGCAGCTAAATATATCGTATCTTGCACCAGATGTGTTGTAATAATAAATGTTTGCCCTCCCTCTGTCTGTGTCCAGGCTGATTTCCGGGACTACCCTCCCCTGCTGCGACAGGCTGTGTCCATAGCCAGGAAGATCCAGGATCCTCTGGTGGAGTACTCTCAGGTCTGCAGCAGTGACGAGGACATCCTCTGCCTCAAACTGCACCCTCTGCAGGTGAGAGATCTGGAACATGGAGGGTGGAGGTCAGGCGGTGCAGTGGTATATAAAATGTACAGTATGATAAGGCCATGCGACATCACTTGGGCCATACCTGTAGTCTGGCATCTTTATCCTGCTGACTATGACTCACGGTATACTTGACGTTACTGCCGACCATTTTCCAAAGCTAGTTTGATTGATTTTCGAGGAAGCCAGTGGATTCCTCGAAAATCTATTTATAAAATATTTCAGTAAAGTATGGAAATCAACTTGCATAGATTTTTAATTGATAAATAATCCACCGCACTAAATATCAATGATGCAGATCTTATTTGGTTTGTCAAATTGCCATCATTATAATATTGCCTTTTAATGCATTTTAAAATGAGGGTTGATTTGAAAAGTCTAGCTGAAAATAGTCCTTAGAGGCAAGATTGACTTACAAACAAAATGTTCATGACTTCCGAACCTCGCAATGATCTTTAGCAAACATTAACTCAATTATTCAGGTAAGTTCTGTAACGTTGTAATGAAAATATGAACAACTCAAAATCTAAAAATGAAGCCATTCATGGATTAGTTCTCAAAGTGGGGTCTGTGGACCCCCAGGGGTCCTTGGCGGGGTTGCAGGGGGTCCCTGGGTAAATCATTGGTAACTCTGAGAGTATACAAATGGACCCGTAAGGTTCCATTCATACACTCTCAGAGTTGCATAATGCATAGTAAACTGAGGGTCCTTGAAATGAAAACTTTTGAGAATCACTCATGTAGGATATACAGTATGGCCAAAGCTCTGAATGGACGATACTTTCTTTGGACGATGGTACAGGCCTTTAACACATCCACCGCCAAGGGCTAATCTCATAATGTACTCACCAGTGCCAAGGTGTTTTTGTTGTTTTTTTGTTTTTTTCATGTCGCCATAGATCTTGTTAAAATCCTTAAGATTGAGCGCTACACGGTCTGTTTACATCCGCGAGATCTCCCTGTATCTCCCAGTGAAAACCACGTGTCAAACGGGGCATCCATGTTTGAGTTAGAGCGGATTACGTTAAACAGTGAAATGCGAGGAGAAAAAACTACAGGAAGAGAATTGAGTTTCAGTTTCGTCTGTAGAATGGGAGCGGGCGTGATCGTCAAAACCGGATCCCAAATAATTCTATTTCCTGTCATCAAACCGGAAACGGAAGTGGATCAAAAAAATTCCGAAAGTGCACCCGGACCGCGCATGCGCGAAAAGACCGCAGCCCGTAGGGCTACGGTCTCGGCGCTTAACAGTTGGATTTAACGGCCCGTAGGACTACGGTCTTGGCGGTTAATGTGTTAACTGAATAACTCTGTAATGTTATCCTGTCCATTTTTGTTTGTGTTTTATTTCCCCCATCCATCAGGAGCAAGTAGTGAAAGAAGAACTGCTCAACGCTCTGCACTGTGAATTCATCAACCGGGTCAACGAGGTGGGAGTGGATGTGAACAGAGCCATCGCCCATCCTTACACCCAGAGCCTGGTCCAGTTTGTGTGCGGCCTTGGACCCAGGAAGGGCAATCAACTCCTCAAGGTGTGTGATCATTGGGATGTCATGTTATGTCAGGATAAACACTTATGGGACAAGCCTGGTTCAGATGTAACGGGCAGGGTTCCCACCGTCATGAAAGTCCTGGTAATATTTTGAAATTAGAAAAACAGTTTTCCAGGCCTGGAAAAGGTTTGGAATTATTCAAATGTTTTGGAAAATGTTTGGATATACATTGTTTTTGGCTATTGATTTGTGTCCCAAAACATGTGTTGCATCACGTGAAATACCATATCGTTGCTGTCCGGCAGAAACCAGCTAACTTTTCCATAAATCAGTGCTATTGAACACCCTTTACGTCTGTGTGTTGGTAAAACATTTTTTTAACCAATGAAGCAGCTAACTCCATTGGATCCTCAAACTTTCTGCTAAACCAGCTAACTCCAGCAAAGGGGGGTGGAGTTAGCTGGTTTTGCTGACTCCAGGCTCCACCCCCTTTTGACCTCCAGCCTCATTGTGAGCTTGGAGGTCCATTCAGCGGTTCTTATCAATGATGAACAAAACCTCCTAACTCCATTTTTATTTTTTTCAGTTTTGTTTTTTTCATTTCCTGAAAAATGAACATTTTGGAGTTAGCTGATTCCTGCCTGACAGCAGAGATATGTAACATGTTAAAATGTAGTGCTGGGCTGCACGAGCTGTGTGGGAGCGGCCTAATGTATATAGGACGTCATGCGACAAAAATAATAGATCTACAAGCTAACGACCGCACCGTGATATGTTGTTAGCTTGTAGATCTGTCCCTTTTGTCTCGTGACGCCTTCGCTACAGTTGGTATGATTGCTACTGGCCTGGAAATTGGTGAAATACTTAAGAAAAGTTATGGAAAGGTTTTGAAAATGAATTGGTAGAGATGTTTGGGAACCCTGAAAACGGTGTGGACTATACAGGAGGTCATGTTATGAGCGAAAGATTGGTAATATGCAGTTGTGTTTCTAAATTCAATCGGCACCGGCTACATGTGAGATTTCCATTCCTGAACTGCATTTTACTCTAACTGCTATACTGCTATATTAGTGTGCCTGTTTATGAAGATCGTCCTTTTAGTTTTCTCGTGTCTTTTCAGATTCTGAAGCAGAACAATACTCGTCTGGAAAACAGGACCCAGCTGGTCACCATGTGCCACATGGGGCCCAAGGTCTTCATCAACTGTGCCGGTTTCATCAAGATTGACACGGCGTCACTCGGAGACAGCACAGACTCGTACATCGAGGTCCTGGATGGTTCCCGGGTCCACCCGGAGACGTACGAGTGGGCTCGGAAGATGGCCGTGGACGCCCTGGAGTACGACGAGTCGGCGGAGGACGCCAACCCGGCCGGAGCCTTGGAAGAGATCCTGGAGAACCCTGAGCGTCTCAAAGACCTGGACCTGGACGCCTTCGCAGAGGAGCTGGAGAGACAGGTGAGTCTCCCTGCGGAGCAGAACTCGCTGCTTTGCTTATAGCTCTCGTTTGTCTTCATTCACACACAATAACGTAAAAGTCACACGGAACCTTTTCTAATTAGCATGGGCTCACTCCCCCAGTCAAATTAGACTGATTTTTGTTTGCTATTATACGAAAACTAAAAAAAATCAGATGACTGAAATATGACAAAAACTAAATGGAAATGTATTCAAAAGACTGACTAAAACTAAGTAAACAGAAAGTGGCATGACGTGTACTGTATATATCACTTGCCTTCACCCATTATGACTGTATCTTTTGTTTGCTCTGCACCTGTAGGGTTATGGCAACAAGGGAATCACTCTTTATGACATCCGCGCTGAGCTGAGCTGCAGGTACAAAGACCTGAGAGTTACCTACAGAGCCCCCAACACCGAGGAGGTCTTTAACCTGCTCACAAAGGAGACACCAGAGACCTTCTATATAGGTAACCCAAACACACATTTTATGTTGTGGCTCCTATAGGCTAAGCTCTGAGTTGAGACAAATTTTGCAAACTGCTGGACGGATGAGTGCCAAAATTCTTGTGCACGCTACCAGTAGTTTTGGGCTGAAATCTTGCCCAAATATACAATTTCATACAATGTAAAAGCATGAAACATACAGCAGAGTTTGTTGATTGATTTAAATTAATTAATTAGAGGCTGTCCCTAAAAAGGAAGCAATAAGTAGTGATATGAAGAATGAGAAACTGCCACTGTGCATGCATTTCTTCTTTTGTTTACTTTATTCACTTTATTATGTATTGAAATACATGCACGTATTTCAGTCATCATTAGAATATCTTTCCTACAAAAGGCAGCTGTAGCAAGCTGCTGCTGTATCCATGACAGTAATCAACACCCTTTCTTTTCTTTAATTCCCAGGCAAGCTGATCACCAGCTCAGTAACGGGCATCGCTCACCGGCGGCCTCAAGGGGAGAGCTACGACCAGGCCATCCGTAACGACTCCTCGGGGCTTTGGCAGTGTCCCTTCTGCCAACAGGACAACTTCCCTGAGCTCAGTGAGGTGTGGAACCACTTTGACAGCGGCTCCTGTCCGGGCCAGGCCATCGGTGTCCGGTGCAGGTTGGACAATGGCGTCCAGGGCTTCATCCCCACCAAGTTCCTCAGCGACAAGGTGGTCAAACACCCAGAGGAGAGGGTCAAGGTGGGCATGACAGTCCACTGCCGGATCATGAAGATCGACATTGAGAAGTTCAGTGTTGACCTGACGTGTCGCACCTCCGACCTTGGGGACAAGAGCAACGAGTGGAAGCTCCCCAAAGACAGTTACTACGACTTTGACATTGAGACGGACGACCAGAAGAAGGAGGAGGAACTGAAGAAGAAACAACAGCGAACACGTCAGTATGACAGAGCAGCAACGCAGTCTGCTGCAATTATCAATTATTGTCATAATTCAATAGACTTTATTTGATTGTTTGATTTGTTTCTCTTATAAACATGTATACATATCTCTATTAAGATCTGTGTTTTCATGCCATGCTAGTGGTAGAGCTATAAAGTTGAGACAATTTATTCAGTTGTTCATATATCTATTTATATATATATCTCATAAAATGACACAAGATGAAGTATTTAGGTGCAAAATGATGGTAGATGCTCATCGCTTAATGAGCGGACATATTTAAATTGATTAATGTCTTTACCCAGTAGTCAAAAGCATTACCTTGAATTTTGGTGAAGTAAAGAATAGCACATATTAGACATTTTTACACAATGGGGGTGTCAAAATGATGAATCAGCGATTAAATTACAGCTATTTGTCTTACCCCTAATTCAGTTGGAAGAAAAAATAACCAGACAGGGAACAGAAAGCAAAAGAGTCAGTAAAATCAGGCAGTAATGACAGAAAACATGGCTTCAATGGCTTTTAGGAATTTGGAACAGATAAATATAATACCTCAGTGTTCAAGAATGAACCAAGTAGATCACAAACCCTATTACACTCGCCATGATAATGTGTAGAAAATGGCTCTCAATGGATGGAATCTGTTAGCCTGCAATCCAGACTGATTCGCTTGTTTGGCAGACTTTTTTTTCTCACTTTGCTTCTCAGTATGGCCATGGTCCTATTTATCTCATATTTCCAAACGTCACCAATTACGTAGGCAAGTCAGGAAGTGACTCGAACATTTGGAACCCCCCCCCCCCCCCCCCCCTCACACACACACACACACACACTGACCAATCAGAAGCCGCGGCGCCTGCGTTCCCGCGGGTGCCCATCTTGCCCCTTGGAAATAGGATCAGTACCAGACTGAGAAGTAAAGTGAGAAGGAAAAAAATCAGTCTGGATCCCAGGCTAGGAATCTGTACACCAACTACATGTTTTCCTCTTTTGTTCTCTCTCCAGCCTACATAAAGCGTGTGATCGCCCACCCCAACTTCCACAACATCAGCTTCAAGCAGGCAGAGAAGATGATGGAGTCCCTGGATCAGGGAGACTTGGTCATCAGGCCCAGCAGCAAAGGGGAGAACCACCTCACTGTGACCTGGAAGGTAAGCACTGATGGAGGGATGTCTGTCGTTCAGGTCTAGTACCTGCTAGTCTTGGGTAGCCATACTACTATTCCAGAATGTCCGAATGCTATAGAGTCTGGAACTACCCCCCCTGAAAGCCGATTCCCAAAGCTGTTAGTCATTTCCATTCACTTAAAACATTTCGGGACATCCGCTTTACTCCCGGATTGTTTTCAGCGCTTCCGTTGTATGACCGAAGCATTTTAACATTTTGGGAGGCTCGAGAGACTGCATGCACACTGACGGTTGTCTCTGGACCATAGCCTTTGCTGTAAACCCAGAATTGATGGTTATCGTCTATATAAAGCCAGATCAAATTCAGAACGTTTGTATATTTGGTCCCATTGTGCTCTGTCTTTGACGGCTGTCATACCCACATTATCCACAAGTTGCAGCCACGAGACAGAAATGTGTTCAGTTTAGAGTGCAGACTATTCTGTAAATACTGTAGAACATAATCATCTTTTTTTACATGATCACTGAGCGATTATTCAAATACTGACATTTTGCCTGATGAATTTCATCACTGAGCGACTATTCAAATACTGATGTTTTATCTGATGGTTGTTGGATTAATCGTTTCGCTTGCAATTGTCAGAACCTTGGTAGTTAGCACAGGCAACATTCAGCAGCTACAAAGTTACCAGAACCAGTGAGCCACAGACCATAGTGCATTTCTTTGTTATGCTGTGATTTGGTAGGTGGGAGATGGAATTTACCAGCACGTGGACGTGAGAGAAGAAGGCAAGGAGAACGCCTTCAGCTTGGGACACACGCTTTGGATCAACACGGAGGTAGGCGCTCACTTGGTATCGTATGCAGTGTTAATTTTTTTCGACTACCTTTTTTCACTGACGAAAACTAACAAAAACTAAATAAAAACTAAGCTATAATGAAACTATGACTAAATATATTGACAATTTGGTCAACAAATTAATACTAGACTAAAATGTTATGGAGGAACTAGTGGAGAAGAGATCCAGTAGAACTAAGACAAGTCATTTTATGCGTGGCTGTGTGTGGGTGTCACGCTCCGAAAATAGCTGATCTACCAGCTCACAACACGTCGTGTTGTGAGCTTGTAGATCGGGTATTTTCAGTAGCTGGTCTACAAATCAGGCATTACAACACCATCAAGGCCTGCCAAAATAAAGCTTTGTTGACTAAATCAACTGTTGATTTAGTTGACTAAAACAAAAAAAAATCAGATGACTGAAATATGACAAACTAAATGGAAATGTATTCAAAAGACTGACTAAAACTAACACTGATCGTATGCAACAAGCTTGTGTGTCTACAGTAGAACCATGGTGGCATTGTGCCAATGCATGCTCTGAAAGAGCTGCTTCTTTCTTCCTTCTGCAGGAGTTTGAAGATCTGGATGAGATCACTGCTCGCTACATTCAGCCAATGGCGGCGTTCGCTCGGGATCTACTAGGACACAAGAACTTCCATGAGTGTTATGGAGGAGACAGGAAGGTAACGTTACGTCACCTTTTTTTTATATACTCGAATTGAGTAACATTGGTACAAAGACTTTTGGCTTTTGGCTACTTTAAATTACAGTTTTGTCTACTTTAACCGTAATTTACTGTTTTAACCGTATTTGTACTGGTGTTTTTCTCATGTTGTAGTTAGATATACTCAACCTTGTAATACTGCCTTTTTTTTTTTTTTTAAAGCCGTGGTGTATATCTGTCATATCTTCAGTGCTGATTTTCTCTCTCTTTCTCCAATAGAAAATGGAAGAGATGTTGATCAAGACGAAGAGGGAGAAACCCACGTTTATTCCATATTTTATTTCAGCCTGTAAAGACCTGCCAGGGAAATTCGTTCTGGGCTACCAGCCTCGTGGGAAACCACGGTCAGTGTCAATGTTTCAATTCTTCTGTTGTCAGAAACAGCTTTGCTTTGGCGCAATGTTTTGGTGTTCTAAATGTTTAGCAATCATTTTCATATCCACTTTGTACATCGAATACATTTTATTTCCCTCAACTTGGATGTTTTAAATGTAGAGTTAATTTAATTATTTGGCATTGCTGTCGCCTGAATAGGGAACCCTTTAAAAAAGGACTTTGCAGGAAAGCTAGTGACATTAAAGCCAATGTTTTGATCTTAACATGCTGCCGTTACTGTCGTGCTTCATCAGGGTTGAATATGTGACCATCACCCCAGATGGCTTCCGTTATCGCTCTCAGATGTTCCCTAGTGTTAATGGACTCTTCCGCTGGTTCAAAGACCATTACCAAGAGCCCTTACCAGGTGTGTAACCATGCTGCTTGTCTGACTAAAATGCAGATATTTATAGATGTCAAGTTATCAATTCCCTATCACACCCTATTTGAACAAAACGTAACAGAAGTTGTGTTAAAAGAGGGCCATGGCACCCCCAGAAGGCCTAAGAATGAAGTCTGACTTAAACCATTCGTCTTCAGTAGATATTGTGAGTTTACGGTATATCATATTTTTATTTTTATGTTAAAGGCATCACCCCAAGCAACAGCAGCAGAACGAGGACGCCCGCATCACTAAACGCCACACCGGCTAATATTAACATCGCAGGTAAGTTACTGGGTTTGAATTCTCCATGGATGGCTTGGCTGGGTGTTCCAACAAACACGATCATCTCTGTTTGCCGCTGGGAAGCTGGTAGGGTTTGGGGGTCTGTGTCGCTGCATTAGCAGCCTCCCTACTGTTCAGTAGGGAGGGGAACTGGGAAGGATGGCGTGTTAGATCCTCCCGGTGAAACTCCTTGTTGTCAGGTGAAAGGAAGCGCCTGGCGACATCCCGTGTATTGGAGGAAACACGTGTTTGTCTGTACCTTCCCCAAGACCAACTAGGTGTCTGCAGTGACGGGGACTACGTGGGGGATTGGGAATTGCCATTATTCCTAAATTGGGAGAAAATTTAAAGAATAAAAATGACGGCAATGATGCATAATGTTTGGTCTTGGGTTTAATCGTTCTCGCACATCTCGGCAAAGTATCCTCCAGATGATTGCTAGAAGAAAATATTAAATGAAATAATGAATAATACTTTCTCTGTTGTATCATTCTATCTCATTCTCACATGCTGTTTTGAATTAGTCTGACTTTTTTTTTCTCCTCGTTTCTTCCCTCCCAGACCTGACGCGAGCCGTCAACGCTCTGCCACGCACCATGACCAACCAAATGTTCAGCGCCATCGCTGCGGTGACGGGCCAGGGCCAGAACCCCAACACCACGCCGGCTCAGTGGGGCTCCAGTCAGTACGGTTACGGTGGCAGCTCCGGCGGAGGTGGAGGCAGCTCCTCGGCCTATCACGTGAGTGTGAGGGGGAGATGTTTTCTTCACAGTAAAAGAGAAATGCATTGCACAGCCATGTGTGTTTCACTAGGTGCTTGCAATGTGAGGGATTTCTAAAGGGCCCATTATACTTGCACACTGTTTTGCCTGCGAAATTAGCAGATCTACAAGCTTTCGCTGAAACATATCGTGAGCTTGTAAATCAGCTATATTCAGTGCTTAACCAATATAAATCACCACCAACCAAGTATAAATCACCACTATGGAAAACTAAACATAATCTTAACTAAATTATTTGACTATATTTGATGTATTTTTTATTTTATTTCTTGTTCTTTTTAAGTGTTTTATTTGAGAACATAACGCAAAGATGAACTCCAGTCATACGTCCCCATTTTCCTTGCAGGTGTTCGCCACGCCCCAGCAGCCCATGGCCACGCCCATGTTGACGCCCAACTACTCGTACACAACGCCCAGCCAGCAGGCCCTGGGCACACCGCAGTATCCCGGCTCCACCCCGCAGCCGGCGCACGCCCACTCGCACCACGGCGGAGGACACACGTCGCACCACGGCGGACATCACAGCGGACACCATGCACACTCGTCCGGCACGCCGTCTTCCACCACCTCGTCCAGGGGCCGAACACCGGTCACGCCACAACCGCAGCCAAAGTATGTAGAGCACTTGTTCTCAAAGTGGGGTCCCCAGCAAAATGAGGGAACAGTTTAAAACACTGAAGCCCTATTTAATTTTGTTTTGCTATTTGAAGATCTAAAAGCTCACCAAGCTTGTAGATTCTAAATCTACAAGCTCAATCTACTCAATAGCTCAATAGGCTATTTTCTAAACATTTTTGACAAGTCTTTGCCAAATGTACCTAGTGCCAAATGTTGAAAAATCTCTTATGGGAGTCCCTGGCACAAAATCATTTCAAACGGTGGTCCGCTGCCAAATTCATATCAATATTGGGTGTACTTGACATGAAAACGTTGAACCACTGATGTGGAGAGTTGAGGTGTGTGTACACATATGCTTGCGTACGCCCACGTACGCATGACACTGTAATGACTGACATTACAGTGTCAGTCATTCAACAGTGTATTACAGTGCATTGACCCTCACATCACACCATCCCGGTACTAGGGCTGTCACGATTATAAATTTAAGTTGAATGGCATTTGGCATTGAACATTGGAATTTTAATTTCTTTGTATATTGAAGTCATATCTGCCCTGTGCAATTTTTTTTATTACGAAGCCTAAAAGGCAAACAGAATTTTTTATTTGATTTATTATGAATAAAATAAAAAAATCTGTTTGCCTTTTAGGCTTTGTAATGAAAAATTGCACAGGGCAGATATGACTTAAATATACAAAGAAATTAAGTAAAATGTTATACATGTAAAAACGTTGTGACGCGTTGTAAGCTTGTAGATCAGTTATTTCTGCTTTTTTTTTTTTATATTTGAAATGTGTGAAATGTTTTCAACATGTAGACGATTATGCAAAAAATAATTGTGATTATCTCAAATAATTGCGATTAAACGATTATGTAATAATTGTGACAGGCCTACCCGGTACTTAACGAATCCCCGTGTCGATTTGGCAGGTCCAGCGCCAGCAGCTCAGCGGTGGACTGGGGCAAGATGGCCGAGCAGTGGCTGAAGGAGAAGGAGGCGGAGGGCAGGAAGAAGACGCCGCGGATGACCCCACGGCCGTCGCCCAGCCCCATGATCGAGAGCACGCCCATGTCCATCGCCGGAGATGCCACGCCCCTGCTGGACGAAATGGACCGATAGGACAGGCAGAGGGGGCGCTTTTGTCCCTGCAGCTCTGCTCCCCCCTCACCCAAGACCTTAGTCCTTCCATTTTTTACCACCTCCTCATCTACATACACTTCATTAGTTGTCATTTTTTCTCTTTCTTTTTTGGTCAACCTTTCCATCCAACCAGTGTGTTGTTGGACACCCCCCGCGCCCCTCATTGCATCCATCTTGTTGTCCACCTGCAGTCAAACATTTACACCATCTCCTGGAACAGTGGTTCTCAAGGTGGGGTCCAGGGACCTTCAGAGTTCAGGGGGCCCTTGAAATTAAAACGTTTGAGAACCACTGTCCTGCTAGCATCATCTCTACACCCTGTATGAGTTTTTTTATGTTCCCTTGTGTCCCATCGGCTTCCTCCTTTTTCAGTTTATCCCTCCTATCTCGCCTGTTCTTTTAATTAATATCTCTCCTCCCTCAGCTTCTGTTGCTGTTTCTGGCCACATGGTATTTTATATAGTAAACATAACACTGTATCATGTCACTCAGCAAGTCATAAAAATGACACAAATACACTTGAAATGACTGACAGCAATTGCAAATAGGACATGGACCTACTGTATATATTGTCAGACGACCTCCGTTATCATCTTCTTTGGTAATTGGTGGCTTTTGTTTGGTTAAGTTAGTGGTTTTGACAGAGTGAGCAATCATGGCTTTCCCCCCTAGTTTCTAGTTTCAAAGACCCACCAGATCCCCTGCCCCCTCCTCATTACGGGTGGATTTTGCCAAACGAGCGCTTTGCCAAGCTGATCAGGAAATAGGCCACATTTTTTTGTTTCATATGCAAAATGAATAAAGACACCCTTTTCCAGTTTGAACCAGAAGCCTGCACTCTTCACATCTGTCAAGGCAATCACACATCACAGATAGCACATGCAGACACACCTGATGACAGATTGGATGGTTGGTTGTCCAGTCTGGTGTCTGTTATGTTATTCACTGATAATTACTTCAAATGAGGTGGCTGAATAATATCTAGAAACCAGGGAGAAGTGACGGCAAAAACATTCATGGCACCTTTAGTTCCTCCCTCACGTACAAAAGCCTGCTACTGGGGTCTACCGATCAGGAATCGTATTATCAGAGAGCCTAATCTGTATTTTGGGCTCATGTAGATAAGGACTTTTTATGTGTTCTCGAGCTGACTGTTAAAGATGGCCTCTCTAAGAGAACTGTATTCCTAATTCTAATGATGGAAATTACCATGTTACAGATAAGTATGGTAACATTGCTCCCATGGCGTTAACTTGAGAGTTAATGGTGGAATAGTGAGGAATTACGCTTAATACTTTTTTGTTACTTTGCTGTCAATTCTTTTGCTGGCAGATTTAACGTGAATGTTCCTTGCTGTGTTGAGTGTCCATGCTAGTTTAGCTAAATTCAGTTTTTAATGTGTTTGGTCTGGTAAGTTTGAAAATCAGTGGATGTTTTACATTTGCCATGTACAGTAGGATTTGATCTCATGGTACATCGTTACTGAACTTCATCCCCCAAGTGACTAGAAATGGAGTAACGTGATGCACGTCATGGCAGGTATTTTGTGCTTCTTGAAAAAAGAGGTGATTACAGCTGCCCATTGAAAAGCAGGGACCCAGATTTATTTAAGCAAAAAATAACAATAAAAAAAACAAAGATCTTACACTAAGAGCAGCAGACAAAACCAGGTAATTATCCAGCTTAAATCCACAACTAGAATATTCTTTAATGTAGTTTTAATAGTGAGTTTGATGTTGGAAAGACATTGATTCTCTTTTGTGATCTCATGATCCATTTCTTGGGATGCCTCACAACTGTTAATGTTCTTTTTTTATTTTATTTTATTACTGTGTCTGTCGCAGTCCAAACAAAATGGTGCCAGTATGCATTGCTGTGCTTTATTTTAGGAGACTGAAAAAAGTAACAGATCAATAAACGTTTATTTTTAAACAAGAAATGGTTTTGAGTAAATTCCAAATTACTTTTGAGCAAAAAGGCATTTGACCTTTCTGTGGTGGATTTTAGACTATCCAGCTTTCTCCCAAGAGGTTGTGATGGGTCATTGATGGTGGTAGGTGATTTCTCTGCTATTATACTGCTGTTGACCTTTTCCACCTGTGATCCCTTTAATAAAAGTGTTAATATGGAATCCTAAGGCTTGTTTGTTGTTCGTATGGACAAAAACACTGCAGCACCCTAACCCAATAAGTGATGGAATACGTGTGTGTTGGAATGTTTTATTTGTAGAATGCCACAAAGTTATGCAATTTAGTCATTTGCCACGTAAGTTATGCAATTTAGTGTTCCTATTTTGAGAAGGAAAATAGTAATGTGAAGATACTGTAGCAACGATTCATGTCTCTGTGGTATTTAATTTATAATATAATCTATGATCCATTAAAATATATTGGTCATCCTTTTTAGCGGAGGCACAAACATACACATACTATCTATATAAAATGTAGATAGAAGATGTGCATTTGGTTAGCCTAAACACACAGAGAAAAAAGTTAGAGCCATCAGGTTTATCCTACAGAGCAGCGATTACCAACTTTTGGGCCGTCAAATAATTGGCAAAACACTGCGATTTTATTGAAAACGTTAATGGAAATGGCATTTTTTTCTTCTAAAACCTTGAAAAAAATATTCATTGTGATACCGATAAATAAGAACCTAAAACATCCCACGTTAGTTTGATCCAAGCCAGAACATCATCACATTAACCCATTGATACCTGGAACGCATCTGTGTCACTTTAGATTTCTTTAGGCTATTAAAAAATAGCAGATATACAAGCTCATAGCGCGGCACCGAGTGCCGCGCTATGAACTTGTAGATCTGCTATTTTTGAAAAATCGAGAAAAAAAAAATTGGGGTTTTTTTCCAATTTTTTTTTTTATTTAGAAGACATTTCTAGAATCTTCTCAGGTCTTAAAGGGTTAAAATGAACCTGAAAATGCATGCAGCCCACCAATCTGATCACTCCGTCTCAAGTGGACAGATGGGTGGGCCATGAACGCTTACAGATTTTCAAGTGGGCCCTGATCCAGAAAAGGTCGGGAACCGCTGCTACAAAGCACCAGAGGTGTAAAGTAACTAAGTACATTTATTCAAGTACTGTACTTCAGTACAATTTAAGGTATTTATTACTTTACTGGAGTATTTCCAATTTTCAGTACTTTTACTTTACTACTCCACTACATCTCAGAGGCAAATATTATACTTTTACTCCACTACAATTATTTGAAAACTTTAGTTACTTGTTAGATTTTGATTATTATTATACATTATACATATTCGTATATAAATTTCGGCCATTTGAAAATAGCCGATCTACAAGCTCACAATGACGCATTGTGAGCTTGTAGATTTGCTATTTTCAAAAGGTTTTATACATTTGAAAACTTGTGAAACGGGACATTCTGCACAATGAGTACTTTCTACTTTTGGTACTTCTGCACATTTTTATACTTTTACTCAAGTCTATTTTGATTACCGGACTTTTACTCGTAACAGACTATTTCTACATTGCAGTATTTGATTGATGCGAGTACATGCAAGTACTTTTTCCACCACTGCATAGCACCCAACAAGTGCTTTATTGTTTCCTGTGGGAGAGTAAATCAATTGGTCACAGATGTAAACACGGTTCATTTCTCTGTCTCCAAAAACAATCCCTCCATTTTTTTTAGATCATGAGAGTTCCTAATGTCAGAGGGAAGACGAGTGGTGCTGAGTACTGAGAGTGGTCATGGGAGACGGTGTGTGCATCACATTAGCACAGAGACACATGACAGCCAGGAGGAGAAAACAAAGAGGCTTTATGTCCGTTGCTGACGTCTTATCCACAAGCAGAAGACATCATTTCTCTTTGAGAAAGAGTGGGGTCAACCACTCTTTGCTATGGGTTGAGGCCTGGTCAATATTCACCAAAGTTGAACTCCAGGCGAAGCAGAGTATGTGAATATGCTTTGCCACTGCAAATGAATCTTCTTGAGTTTTGTAGTTTTTTTTCCCTCTACACTCACATAGATGGAAGTGGACAGGAGGCAAATATTCAGTTTGTGCAGGGCAGTGACCGTGCCCTTATGCCTTTATACATTACTTTTCAAGGGCACCTCTAAAGAAAGACATTAATAGTCTGTCTTGTGTTTGCTTCATGTTGTTGGCACTTCAGTGAATTTTCGGATCCATGTGCTTTTCTGTTTTGCTTGTCGGTCGTGGGTTCGGTCGTCCCTCAAATCCCCAGTGTGGCTTTTTTTCTCCATTCAGCAACAATTAGCTTTCCTGTTGGTGGGTTTGCCTTTCTCCTCTGAGCTTCCAGTGATTCCTGTGGAGTACCAAATGAAGTCACGTGCTGTACATTTCACATTAGGAGACACTTTGAAACACATCGGTAAAATTCCAGCATTCCAAGCAAACAACACAGTAAACAGTTTTATATGTTTGTAAGACAAGTGTTTTTCGACGTGTGGCGTGTGGCGTTGACACTTATTTCATTTGAAAATGCTTAATTTTTGTCTGCTGACATTGTCAATAGACATTTGTTTTACAAAGCCATAGGCCACTTTTGAGAGTTAAGTTCATTAGCTGCAGCTGTGTTGCTTACATCATAGTGTATCAAGCTCAGCCAAGCCCTTTATATAGCTTTGAACCTTTAATTAATGACAGCAAAGTCACATAATTTCCCTATGTTTAGTCCCCCTTTAAAGTTATTAGTACATGGCATTGTCTATTCACTGTTAGTGTTTTTTTTCTTTTGATGGACAGTAGATTGGGTGGACAGTAACAAAGTAGGTCTACATTTAATTGAGTGCTGTTACATAACTACAGTTTTTGAGTATCTGTACTTTGCTTGAGTATTTTTTTATTTTTTTGAAAGCTTACGACATTACATTTCAAAGACAATTTTTTTACTTTTGTCTCCACTGCATTTCTTATAAGCGCCCCGGCGGACCCAACCAATACATGATGAATTAACCACCTATTCCTATTTCAAACATAGTGAAAATTTGTTAGTTAGTGTCGAAGTGTCCTTGAGCAAGACACTGACCCCTAACTACTCTAATCGATAATCAGGTTGGTGCTTTGCATGGGTTCCTCTGATGTCGGTGTGCCAGTGTGTGTGTGTGTGTGTGTGTGTGTGTGTGTGTGTGTGTGTGTGTGTGTGTGTAAATGGCTGAATGTAATGCACATTGTAAAGCGATTGCGAGAAAGGCACTATATAAATGCACCATTTACCCTCCTTTTTTACCATCTACACCAAATGTATTTATTTATTTATTTCAATGCGTCTCAATATGATGCCTTGAGAGCGAGTAGATCTGCTATGTTTGTCTAATGTTCTCCTACTTTAGCCAAATGTTCGCCTATTATGACACGCCCAGAATAGGGACACCAGTGGTTAGGACCTATATACAGTAGGATGGGCAGACTTTGAGAATCAACAAAACAAGTCAATGAAGACACGTGACAATTGTCTATAAACACTGATAAGTGTTGATGCTGTACACAGCTGCTAATTAATGCAGTGGTTCTCAAACTGTCTTCCCTCTTTAACCCTATAGCAGCCTATAAGCTCACTTTGTAGATCTGGTATTTTCAAAACATCTTGAAAAAATGTGAATGTTTTTTAAACATATTTTTGAAACACAAATCTTGTATGGGGATCCCTTGCACAAAATATTTTCAGATGGGGGTCTTCTGCCAAATACATATTCATTTGGGGGTTCTTTATTGAGGAAGGCAACTCACGGATAATATCGCCGACGTTCCTCGACCCGTTCCTCTCAAGCTCCGATAGAACGTTGGCCTCAAACGTAAGAGATGCCACGCGGAAGAATAAGTCCCTGATACCATCCCCTGATGACAAAAGAAAGAAAGAAATACTGTACGTGAGAAGAGAAGTTATGGATACAAAGGAGAGGATCAGATAATTAAGAACTTTGTATCAAATGGAGTGTGTGTGTGTGTGTGTGTGTGTGTGTGCGTGTGTGCGTGTGCGTGTGTGTGTGTGCGTGCGTGTGCGTGTGCGTGTGCGTGTGCGTATTTTTAGAGTTAGGTTTTCAATTAAGAAGGATTCAGGTTGTGCTTAGGTTTAGGATGAGACATTTAGAGGTTAGTGTGGGAGTTATGCCGATTACTTACCAGTTGTGTGCCGCTGTCGAGCACCGACAATACCAGATCTACAAGCTTGTAGCTTGTAGATCAATGGAATGGAGACAAGCATCTATAGCTTGCAGATTGGGGATTTTTTGGGGACACCGGCACTCAACTACAGTAAGTATAAAAGTATAACTGCCTGTGTGTCTGTGTGTGTGTGTGAGTGTGAGTGTGCGTGTGTGTGCGTGTGTGTGCATCTCCCACCTGACTTGGCGGACACAGGCCAGTACTCTGCTTTGATCTCCTCTGACAGCCTGACGGCCTCCTGCTCTACGTGAGCCAGCTGCTCAGGAGACTGCAGAGAGTGCATCAAGCAACAGCAAGGAAAAACACACAGAGAACAGGCAGTTGAACCACAAGCAAACCATTCCATCATTCCACCACGGGACCATGTCTCTCGCTCAGTGGTACCCCGGTGTTTTCAGCTCCACATCCAAAAGATAATTATGATGTCTGCCCGGGAACTGAACTTAAAATAAAATCAATTGTGTTTTGAGCTTGTAGCTTTTCTCCAATGTATGGATTTTTTGGTTGTTGAAATTTTAATTATTTATTTCTTTAATTTGTGAAAAAATCTAATTCCTTTTACTCTTTTTGGAAAATATTCAAACTAATGATTTACTGAAAATACAACATTCGTTATAAATGATTAGTCATTGGGTGGTTGAGTTGTTAAGATGCCACCCACACTGAGGTCCTTCTTGGTACCGACAAGGAACAGCAACACACTGGATGGGTCATTCTCCACCATAGCATCCTCCAGCCACTGCCTACGCACGCACGCACGCACGCACGCACGCACGCACGCACGCACGCACGCACGCACGCACGCACGCACGCACGCACGCACGCACGCACGCACGCACGCACGCACACACACACACACACACACACACACACACACACACACACACACACACACACACACACACACACACACACACACACACACACACACACACACACACACACACACACAGAGAGAGAGACAAAGGGGGTGGGGGGGGTAAAATAAATTGTCATAATTTACATAACTTATAATAATGTATTTCAGTTGCAAAAGATAGCAATAATAAGGCTTACCTGGCATGTGCTAAAGACCCGACATTGCTCAAGTCAAATACCACTATGATAGCTGGGGAAATATGAATGGACAGACACATTAGTAATAGTAGTAATACAAAGAAACGTTTGTGTGTGTGTGTGTGCGCGTGAGTGTGTATCACATTTTTGATGTCCTACATTGTTGTTCAGGAAATCGATGCTTCTATTTTTCAGTGAAAGAGAATATTCACAACATTTACCCTGTGCTCCTCTGTAATATGTGGAAGCGATGCACTTGAAGCGCTCCTGACCTGCCGTATCCCACCTGTCCACACAGACGGAGAGAGGGAACAGAGAGTTAATGGCCCATGCGGTGGTTTCATGGAAAATAATGAATATGTGGAGTGGTCCTACAGTCCCAATGCTGTCCTAACAAGTATAGTAATACACAATACGTGTGAGTAAGTGTGTGTGTGTGTGTGTGTGTGTGTGTGTGTGTGTGTGTGTGTGTGTGTGTGTGTGTGTGTGTGTGTGTGTGTGTGTGTGTGTGTGTGTGAGAGAGAGATGTGTGTGTAAAGTTTCATGATATGCTCACAGCTGTAAACTGAAGGGAACTCCTAGCACCTCGAAGCGCTCCATCTCAAAGTCCACCCCTATGGTTGCCTTGTAGTTCTTGTCAAACGCATTCTTGCAGAATCTTAGAAAGTTACAGGACAGGTAGAAACAGAAATGGCTTGAAACCGTGAACTTTCTCATAACACGGTACCATCACTCTAATTACTAACAGAGAGCTAATCCACCTGTCCACAAAACGACCTCACAGGACATCAAATTATGTCGGTTTGCTTGAAAAGTTCCTTCTTTCTCTCCCACCTGTTCAAACCAAGGAACCCATTCACAAGTCCCAGAAACATACTGTAAAGCTTCATTTATACGCCATCGCACAACGGTGTTGTTTGCCAACTAGAACTGATTTTCAACCTAACAAATGTGATGCACAGAGTATACATTTGAAATTGAGCTATATTACAACTTGAAATTTAGTGTACATTGACCTAGGCTGGGGCAGTAGGTTCATTTTTCAGAAAGATTCATTGATCTCTCATTATGCTGGTTGTTTGCTGGTGTGCACAATCTGTTGGACTACAATGGTACAACGGCAGGTCCTTTCTCTTATTGCCTGCAAAACCTTTTGTTCAATTTGTTGTAATTAACATTTGAATACAGTTATGCACTGACATTTTAAATTGGCCAGAGAATGTGCATTCTAGAAGAACAGAAAAGGAAATGCATATTGGATTATTGTATTTAAACTTCAAGCTTAAATATATTTTCCCATTATTTTAACACGTAATCCCTATATATATAGTTGACCAGGGTCCTCCAGGGCAGGGTCTATACTTGGTTACCTCCTTTTCCCCCTCTACACCAAATCTCTTCACCGAAAATAGACGTTCTAGAAGCCGGGCGTGCATTTTCGCTATTGCTATTTTCGGCGAATGCTCGCCTATTATGACATGCACAGGGGACACTAGGGCAGTGGTTCTCAAAGTGGGGTCTGGGGACCCCCAGGGGTCCTTGAGGAGGTTCCATGGGATCCCCAGCTAAATTTGTTAATACAGCATCACAATCGTTTTAACCACTTTATCCATATTTTGTACGTTGGCTATTCAAAAAATAGCAGATCTACAAGCTCACAGCGAGTCACTATGTGCAGCGCTGCTTTCTTAAACAGATGAGAGAAATAGGAAAATCAAATGAGCAAGAGCTAAAAACAAGCAAGTGTATCAAATAAACAAGATCCAATAAAACAAGAGCTCTTACAAATAATTGACAACAAGTAGGCAAGGCTAAGAGGAAGGGAATGTGACACTCAATCACAAACAAACAGCATCATACTGGATGAATCCTGATAGCTTCCATACCTGCTGATCAGACATGTCTTCCCAACTGCAACGTCACCCACTACAATCACCTTGGCAATGTTTAAGCTGGAAACACAAGAACAAGAGTCAATTTAAATACTGATCCAGTCAGTGTGTTTGTGTGTGTGTGTGTGTGTGTGTGTGTGTGTGTGTGTGTGTGTGTGTGTGTGTGTGTGTGTGTGTGTGTGTGTGTGTGTGTGTGTGTGTGTGTGTGTGTGTGTGTGTGTGTGTGTGTGTTTGGAGGGGGGGTGGGGTCTCACCCCTCTGTAGAGCTCTTCTGTTCTTGGCAGACAGCCGTCACCTGTGGATGGAAGCCATCTTTGGTGTGCAGCGCAGCATTTGGACAAAAGGCCTGCAAAGGTCAAATATAACAGGAACAGGGAGGATGAGAGTGGGGCTGGGCAATTAACTATACATATATCAAAACCGATATTTAGAACCAATAACCGACTTAATCTTGCTTTTGTGTAGGTTAATGGCATAATCGAGAAACAGGTTTTTATTTTTTTTCCTTTCTTATATATCAACAAATTATATATTTATAATCGACTCAATCAATTAGTCTGATTAACCACTTAACCCTGTTATGGGGTTAAGTGGTTAATCAGACAATTTCATTTGGGGGGGGGGGCACAGTGGCGCCGCAGTCGGTAGCACTGTCGCCTCACAGCTAGAAGATCCTGGGTTCGATTCCCACTGGGGACGCTCACAACCCGTTGCACTGCGATGCGTTGTGAGCTTGTTGATCTACTACTTTCACTATTTATTTTTAATAATAGTTCATTAATCGTAAATAAAAAGTCTGATATAATCATGAAGGAATATCGCCCAGATCCTAGATCAGAAATAAGAGAGCTATTGAGAGAAATGTTGGGTTGGTGGGATGGGATGAAAGCCACTTTATTATATACATCATCATAAAGTACTGTAGGGGCTGGATGGACCACAAGGTAAAAAGACATGACCCCCACAGACATTATACACTTAAAAGGGGTTTGAATTATTTAGGTATTCACTTAAATCTCGCTGTAGTTCGGCATAGTAGCTCGTGTGTGTATGTGTGTGTGTGTGTGTGTGTGTGTGTGTGTGTGTGTGTGTGTGTGTGTGTGTGTGTGTGTGTGTGTGTGTGTGTGTGTGTGGGGGGGTGTGTGTGTGTGTGTGTGTGTGTGTGTGTGTGTGTGTGAGAGAGAGTGCGTGCGTGCATGCGTGCGTGCGCGTGCATTTTACCTTAGGGAGGTTAGTAATGATCCGATCTTTTTTCACAGGCAACATAGCCTGAATGAAGAGTGGAGTGACCAAATGCACACAGATATGCACAACCTCAGGTCTTCAGGTGGTCACTCAGACTGACATGGCATCACACACGTTCACTGGAAGAGCAGAAACCCTCTTTTTCAAGTTACAAACACCACTCTAGTGACACTGTCAATTTATGCACAGATGCACTAAATAGTTGCCTGAAGAAAATGTTGGATAATTAAAATGCATAACCATAGTTTTAGGCAATAGATAAAGGTCTCAACATTTTTCATCTGCTTCAAGGATGCCCAGTTTGATGTGCATTAGGACCCCCATTTGATAAAATGTTTGAAGTCGGGGACCCTAATAGCCTACTGTAACATCCTCAGTGTTCCATTTGTACACTCTTGGAGTTATAATATATACGCATAGCATAAGGGTCTATTTGGTTCCTAACTGTCAATCATTTAGCTGGGGGCCCTTTGGAACTCCCTGGGTCCCATGTTGAGGACCACTGGTTTTTCTTCTAGACCAGTGGTTCTCAAAGTGGATTGCAAGGACTCTCAGGGTTCTTTTAGGGGGGTCTAACTTGACCCTTACAAGTCTGTAACTCTGACAGTGTACAAATGGAACCAAATGGACCCCACCGGTCCATTTGGTTCCATTTGTATACTGTCAGAGTTAAGGGTAGACCTTGAAACGTAAAAGTTTGAGAACCATTGTTCTCTAGAGACTGTCTAGACAATTAAATTACCTCCAGACTCTAGAGGTCATTTATCTGTGCAAATGACATTTGCAGCCGTCTCCGTGACAAGAGCTGACAGAGCAAGCATGAGGTAAACATTGTCATTATGTTTGCCCTGTTGTCACAATGGTCTGGTCTCTTAGTAACCATGTCACTATCTCAGCACTACTTAGGCAACCTAGCATGCATATCAGACCCAGACCCTATGTAACATGTCTGGTATGAGGTGCAAATATGAAATCATGAATAGCAGCATTGCTTATATTATTGATTATGTTTTCCAAATGTGGATTCATAATTTGTTAAGTTGGACTACATCCGAGAAAGGTTGTATTGGTGGATTTTGAGGAAGGTTAAATCGGTACTACACTAGGTTGAACACCTGTACTTCGGCATCAGAGAATGAGCAATAAGCATGTAAACTGAATGTGTTTTGTTTTTACGTTTTGTATTTTTTTAAAACCTTTTTTTCCAATAAGTTTTGGTCTTCATTTTATTATATTGTTTTAAAATTATTGTGCTATATACGTATATAAATTACATTTATATAGTACTTTTTCCACCACTGCTATTGCTAGCATGCAAAAATTAGTACATTCATCATGACCACTGATGGACAATCTATGTAGGCTACTGAAAAGATACACTTCTGTAAGTTATTGTGGGACTTTGTGTGAACTGTTTGTCCATGCATAGAGATACAGTGTGATGATGTCTCTTCCCTTGAAAGGCTTATAAATAAAAGACCAGAGGAAATAGTTAGTTTAGACCTGTTGTATTGAATGTAATGTTGACCAGTGCGATTCCTATAGTATACATCACTACAATACAGAACATCCCATAAATGTATATAGGCTACATACATACAGTAGGTTTTAAATGTGTTATGAAGATCCACAAATCTGTACCTTGAAGTTTAGACATATTTTGAAGGCTGTAAGGCTGTTGGGGAAAAGCAAAAAAGAAGACGTGAAAAAACAGGAGGAAAACAATAGTCCAGTTTTCTTAGAAACATTCATCCGGCTACTCCTCTGATCTTTTAGATAGAATAATGTCCATAAATCATTGATCCGTGCGTTCACACTGCAGGAGGACTACTGACTGGAGAGCGATCTGTAGCCTACTGGTCTCTGTAAGATCATGAAACTATGGTAACCATCAACTCCTCCCTGCTGTCTGTGGTCTCTTTGAAAGTCCACCTCTTTTTCACGGTTTGTGATGTGAACTAACCAACCCCAACCTCTAATGAGGCGTGGAGGTATACTATCAACCAACCAGTGGTGGAAAAAGCACTCAAATGTTTTTCTCAAGTAAAAGTGTCAATACTGCAATGTACATATACTCACAAGTAAAAGTCCGGAATTCAAAATGTACTTGAGTAAAAGTAAAAGTACTGAAAACTGGAAATACTCCAGTAAAGTAAAAAATACCTCAAAATTGTACTTACAGTTACAGTAAAGTTACTTTACACCACTGGTATCAACAACAACAACAACAATAACAAAGGATCTAACAACGGATCTAAAAAACAAAACCATGAAGTGTATGAATATTACTATTATCATTATTATGATTATGATGATTATTATTATTATTATTGTTATTATTATTATTATTATTATTATTATTATTATTATTATTATTATTATTATTTACTATAATTGACTAACGTGCCTCGATGAATTGAATACACAGGACCTCAATGGAAATAAGCCATGGGCTTTTTTGGGTTAAATCCTTTTAGCATTCGTATGTATAAATTGGTACCACTGAGCCTTCAATCAATCAATCAATCAATCAATCAATCAATCAATCAATCAATCAATCAATCAATCAATCAATCAATCAATCAATCAATCAATCAAGAGTGCATGTTAATTGATATACTAAAATCATATAAGGTATTATAATAATGCGTTTCTGGAGACATGGCGCCATCTAGCGGAGTCTTTTATCCACTGCATTGATTCGTTGTCACGGTTTACTCTATTGAACAGGCTACATCAAAAGATAATAGAAAACTTTTACATTATTTCACCCTAACACTTTCCCTGCTGTAGTTTAACTTTATTCAATTTGTATTTATCTATTTTTGCCTTGTATTCATAGAGTTAAAGACGTTTTAATTACGCACCGTCCGGTTCTAAACGTGTTCGCTGGTTGGCTGCAGTTTTTTGACGTTTTGACGTACGCGCGTGTGACGCGTTATTCAGGCGACGGTAGAGAGTATAAATACTTTCAGGCCACGATGTCGTTTCTCTGACCGCGCCTGTCCTTCGTGCTGTGCGGATGTGTCTTGTTGCTTTGCATCGAGACTCGTTGTGAGCTTGTAGATCGTCTATTTTTTTTTACAAGTAGCCGAGAGCATATCGGTTTATAAGGTGCTCATGAGGCCTTTAGTCGCTTGTTTTCCTAGGCATGTTTGCTTATTTCTCTCTCAAAACCTGCAACACCGAACGATGCCTGTTGGGATGTACAAGCCATTGGTTAAACAATGCTTTGTTAGTTTATCTAAACTAATGGATCGTGTTTTTCTAGCAGCATGCATTCATAATCTAAACTTAAGTGTGTGAATGTCTGCTGCTAGAATGCTCCATAGTGATTGTATCTGAGGGAAGTGTTAGTCCTCCTCATGCAGGCCCTCCAGCAGACACGTGGATCCCACGCTGGGTGAGATTGATAGTACTTTAAACATGTTATGTAAATGTTTTTACCGATGCATGTAACTGTGTAAAAAAGTATAATGTTGTCTTGTCAGTTATGATGAAATCTAAACTGAACTAAGCTGGAATTACCGGCAGATTGTTTAGTGGTGACTATTTGGTTTTCTGAACACTAGAAGATGGTGACAAGACATCGTTCTGCAATATTAAGTGTGTGTGTGAGGACTTTTCTAACTCGTTCTCAATCTGTTAAATGAATGGTCATTCCTCAGGTGGAGTTGGCCTCGCCCTGGAGCTGCTCTTCTGGTCTAACGCTGACAATGGCTGCCAGCCTGTCTCTAGTCTTAAGGCAGTGGTTCTCAAACCTCAAGGACCCTGAGTGTGGAACCCGCTCAATGAACCCTGGCCTGAGGGTCCCTGGACCTCACTTTGAGAACCACTGGTCTAAGGAGACATCACATCTAAGGTTAGTCTTGAACTGTCTGCAATGAAATGTTAATATTGCAGATGTTTCAGTGATGAAAACTGGAATAGGAAGTGCCATCTTATGCGACAACTGACGATATTCCTACATTTTCTGAGTACTGTGCTAATAAATGCTATAAATGCCAGTCATTATTGAAGTGTTTCATAAATATTCTTGTTTTAATAGGTATAATGCTGCCTTAAGAAGCTGACTGCATTTGCCCACAGAGGTAGGTTCATTGTATGCACTCACATACAATAATAACATTTAAATCTTCATTGTTGTGATGAAACCTAAACTGAATAAGCTGGAATTACCGTCAGAATGTTTAGTGGTGATAAAAGGTTTTCTGAACCATTTGAGATGTTTTGTCAGCATTTTTCCTGAAATGATTTCCATGAGTTCACCCTGTGAACACTTGTGTTTCTCCAGGCTGGTGCTGCTGACCCAGTGCAATGAAAGTACGGAGTTGTGAATGCTGTAAGTAAATTAGATTTTTCTTTGTTAAAATTTAGCATAATTTGTCTTGTCAAATATGATGAAATCTAAACTGAAATAAGCTGGAATTACCGGCAGATTGTTTAGTGGTGACCATTTGGTTTTCTGAACACTGGCTGACAACTTTGCCTTCTGCTCCTTATCTGCATAAAGCCTTTTGAATGTCATTAATTCTCAATCTGTTCTGTTTCTATAGGTCAAGCTGTGCCTGAAATCACTAGAAAGGAGCATGTGTTGGTCTATGCACAGTAGGTAGGTTCATGTTGAGTTGACTGTCCTGAGACATTTCTTTTGGCAAATTTGATCTCTGCCTCCCATGTGTGAAAAGATCTGGCTTGCTTAAGGGCCCAAACTTATTATGGGGCTATTTTGGGGGGAAATATAAAAGAAATTGCAAATCTATAACGAGCTCACAACAAAACATGTCATGACCATAGGCTATTTGTTCAAAGCTTAAGTGGTGAACATGGGGGGGGGGTTCCCTGCTTATTTGACATTTCTAGGCGTTAGGTCATATCAACAGATAATGTTTAATAGACTGCTGTAGTTCGCTTAACCATAAGGTGGTATAACAATGTCCTGTTCCGGGTCTACAAACTGACTTAAATGGTGTCTTAAATGAATAAGACTAGTCAGCCAAATGGGGCCATCTTTTCACACAATGTTGTTGGTTAAGGGGCTTCTTTCCCTAAATGTTGCTTAAATAAAGCTTTGTCGGTGATGATAACTTGAATAGGAAGTGCCATCCGATGCGACAACTGACGATTTTCCTCATGTACTGAGACTTCAAAGCTTGACACATTCACATTCAACTTTAGAGTGAACAAATGGACCTTACAGGTCGACAATTGTAGTTAAATTAACAGGAATGTACTGCGTACTTAATCAAAACCAAGTGCCCACTTTACAGCTGTTCTGTCTTCCTTTTTTAAAGGTGTGATTCAGCGCTCCATATCAACTGAAGTTTGCTGAAGGGAGATTCATTCAGGTATGTGGTGCTTAAATGAAACTGGGGAGTAATTGGGAAGTGGCCACTGTTGACTGTTGTGATGAAATCTAAACTGAAATAAGCTGGAATTACCGGCAGAATTTTTAGTGGTGACTATTTGGTTTTCTGAACATTGGATGGTGACAACTTCGCCTTGTGCAATATTATCTGGATAAAGACTTATGAATGTCTAATTCCCAATCTCTTGTTTCTATAGGTCAAGCCGTGTTCCTGAAGTTAACTAGAAAGCAGAATGTGTTGGTCTATGCACAGCAGGTAGGTTCATGGTGACTGCTTCTGATACACTAGTTTTGGCAAGTTTGATCTCTGCCTTCCATTGTGTGAAAAGATAGCGTTTCTATTTTAGGGCTCCAACTTATGATTATAGGAACTTTGGGGAGGGGGCAGATTTTCAAAAATGGGAAATCTAAACTAGCTCACAACAAAACGTCACGATAATGGGCTGTTTTTGCCTTGTTCAAAGCTTAAGTGGTTAAACATGGTGGATTTCCCCGCTTATCTGACATTTCTAGGCTTGAGTTCTTATACCAACAGATAATGTTTAATAGACTGCATAACTAGTTCCCTTTTCCATAAGGTGGTATAACAATGTCCTGTTCGGGTCTACAAACTAACTCAAATGGTGCTCTAAAAATGAATAAGACTAGTCCGCCAAATGGGGCCATCTTTTCACACAATGTTGTTGGTTAAGGGGCCTATTTCCCAAAATGTTGCTTAAATAAAGCTTTGTCGATGATGATAACTTGAATAGGAAGTGCCATCCGATGCGACAACTGACGATTTTCCTCATGTCCTGAGACTTAAAAGCTTAACATTCACAGAGTGTACAAATGTAACAAAATAGACCTTTCAGGTTGACAATTGTAGTTGAATTAACAGGAATTCAATTAGTGTAGTTGATAAAACTTTAAATTGCCCACTTTCATTTACAGTTCTGTTCTGTCTTCCATTTTTAAAGGTGTGATTCAGCGCTCCATATCAACTGAAGTTGAGATTTCACTGATTCAGGTATTTGATTAAACTGGGGGGGTAATTGAAAAGTGGCAACTGTTAACTGTTGTGATGAAATCTAAACTGAAATAAGCTGGAATTACCGTCAGATTGTTTAGTGGTGAGACTCGGTTTTCTGAACGTTAACAAGGAAGCAGCACTTAAGATTGTTGCCTGTAAAATGATCGATCAGAATTTGACTCTGAACTCTTTCCATAGATCGGACTTCTGCCAAGGTCAACCTGGTGAAGACTATGATGTGTGCACGTATCCTGTTCCTCACAAGGCATATTCGGAAGATGTGTTGTCAAAGCCTGACCTGTCACCTGGCCTTCACAGCCACAGGGAAGAGTGCCCTTCAATCATCAAGAAATGGCAGACCACTTAAGCCCTATAGTGGACAAATTGCAAAAGTAGCCTATCTACAACTGTGTTCAACATAGACAGCCTAGCACTAGACCAGACAATTTGCAAATTTACTTTTGGTACCGGGAAATCAGATTGAAATGCTGCAGGAGGTTCAAACCTCCTGCAGCATTTCAAATGCAGAATGTCTGTCTTGAACAGTTGTAGATGGGCAACTTTTGCAATTAAAACGGGGTTATGTAAATGTGCAGCTTGACCTGTTTGGTGTAGCCTACGCTACCACCCACTTGATTTATAACTTGGTCACTTTTGAATGTTGAAGGGATCAATGGTGTGTAATTCTTGAGAAATTTACTTGATACAATAATTAAATAAAAAAAGTATTTGACAGAATCTAGTTTGTGGTCAGGTTTTTATTAATTTGTTGTATTAAATGATCAAAAGTTAAAAATCCTCGCAAGAAACGCAGGAAAAAAATATTCTGATGACTCCTGCACTGGGTCTCTGAATGGTGGGGGAGAAATGTCATATTTTATACTTCGTATTGATAAAGGGGTGCAAAAAATGGCTAAACCTACAAGCTCCTGACACCAACATTACTGTGAAAAATGTCACATGACATGCCCACAATTGGGGCTCTTGGTTGAAAGTGATTATAAATTTAACTTAAGAAAATTTAACTTAAGAAGCACTAACACAGGCTTGTGACTAAATGCATTGGCACAAAAGTATTTTTTTCCATAAGTTTTGGACTGAATGTTTCTGTAAGTCTATAAAAAAGCAAGCATATTGTACGTCTATTGCCTATGAATGGATATTAAGTTTGGAGAAACAACGGTGAGTATGGGAATATGTGTCGGACCTTCACACGTGTTTGTAAAGTCTAAACGGTGAAAATGAGGTGTCAGCAGTTATCTTGTCAAGCAAGATTCTGTAGTGCATGCCCAAACCTTTCCAAGGACCCCAAATCGCCCTGGCACCCTATTGCAAAATGGCTTAAAAGCC
This sequence comes from Gymnoscopelus braueri, assembly GCF_963280865.1. NCBI lineage: Eukaryota > Metazoa > Chordata > Actinopteri > Myctophiformes > Myctophidae > Gymnoscopelus > Gymnoscopelus braueri. Next base: position 34,441,944 of record NC_137609.1, read on the forward strand.
CCAGACCTTAGCAAAAAGTGCCTCTGCAAGCTTGTTGTGAGCTTGCAGACTGCCAGTTTTTGAAAATAATGACATGCCCAAAATAGGGATGCCAGGTCGAACGGGGTGAAAGTGCTGTAGTGGGGTTTCTGGGTATTAAATTAGAGTCCCATGTAGATAATGGTTGGATTTATACGAACCTGCCTACGTTTTTGTCTTTGAGGATGTGCCTCTGTTTCTGGGGCTGATCTCAGACCTGTTTCCAGGGCACTTGTCATTCTGCAGGGTATAACAAGCGCCCTCCGTGCTCATCAAGGTCAGCAAGGTTTATTTTTATAGGCTTGATTGTCGCTTTGAAATAAGTGACCTTCAACGGGAGAAAAAAAAAAGAGAAAAGATGACTTCTTAACTTAAAGAATTTCCTGCTCAAACCTCACAGGCCTCTCTTCTTGGTTCTCACTCGTCTTTCCTCATGATCGTTCCCCTTAGCCATGGATATTTGGCCACTCCTGGTCACACTGTGTCTCTCAATGGCATCTTGACTAACAGCTTTCACCAATATTTCCAAAGCTCAGGAGAAATAAGTTGAATATGTTCAAATAAATGTATTAAAGTAACCATACAAACCTGCTGAATGATAAAAGGGAGGTATGTCCTTTTAACAGGAATAACATTGGTGCAGGTGGCCAGGTCAGTCCCTAGGTCTTCAAGTCTATTTATGTGCCTTTTTGTGATTTCATGCTTTTCTTTTTGTGATTGAATGCAAATGTTACCTTTGCCTTCATTTCCACCGATTGGTGGCCTAGATACTATACACTCCTGGCCAGAATGCCAGGTTGGATGTTAAGTCATCGTTATACTGTCTTTTATATAATTTAATATTTTGTTTTAGTCACTAATGTTACTACTTCTCTGAACTTGTTCTGTACCCCATCTTTACTGTGGTGCGGCGATGACTGTCTGTCTATCTATCAATCATTAAAGTTATGTCACCCTTAGGCAAATGTTGACATGGATGTTTTAAAGGACTTTCTTCATCTCATCGTATAACACCAGGACGAATGCACCACCCATGCCTCGGAAAACATTGGACAAGGCTCCCTTGAAGAAAGCGTTGGCACCCTCGTCACGTGCAATCTTTCGCCAGCAGTCAATGGTCCCAGTGTACATAATGTCAGCTGCTTTGCGCCCAGACTGCATCATCATGCGCCTACGGACAGTATCTAAGGGGTAGGACACCAGGCCGGCAACGGCGGTCACAGACTGGGCGATTGCCCAGCTGACCAAGATGTGTGTGTTCTTGGGATCCGGAAGCATACCCTTGGCTGTGTCATACATGCCAAAGTAGGCGGCCCTGTAGATGATGATGCCCTGCACGGAGACACCGAAGCCCTTGTACAGGCCTTTAGGACCGTCAGACTTGGAGATCTTCGCCAGGCAGTCTACCAGGCCGTTGAACTCTCTCCCGGCGCCGGCCTTGCCAACGTCGGCGGCCAGACGGGTTCTGGCAAAGTCAAGTGGGTAGACAAAGCACAGGGACGTGGCTCCAGCCGCACCACCGGAGGCCAGGTTGCCGGCGAAATATCTCCAGAACTGGGTGTTCTTGTCTACCCCATCGAGGAAGACCTTCTTGTAATTGTCCTTGAAGGCAAAGTTGAGAGCCTGGGTGGGGAAGTATCTGATGACGTTGGCGAGGTTCCCTCTCCAGAAGGAGAGGAAGCCCTGCTCCTTGGGGATACGGACAAAGCAATCTATGATACCCTTGTACTGCTGATCTGCTGCGATCTGCTTGCTGACATGCTGGACCTGAAGGAGGAGCTTCACTCTCTCGATGGGGGCGACAGCGGTCTTAGAGATGGCAGCCGAGACGCCACCAGCCAAGAAGTCCTTGGCGAATGATACAAACGTTTCATTCATGGTTGTAAAGATGTTTCCGAGACGTTCTTATATTCTATATAAGTGAATATAGATATTACGACCAGCTACAGGTACTGCAGACAGCATGGATGCACACAGACAAGAGAAAGACAAGAGTGGGAGCATGCTTTTAAACCTAGCTTCCTCAGATCTCGTCGTCTGCGTCGTCTGCGTGATGTCAAATATGACATCTAATCATGCAGTCTTGCCCAGAACTCTGTATCTGCCTGCCTGCCTGTGTCCCTTTTATGCCCATATATGGATATCCCTGATGTCATCATACATGACATCAGCCGGTGATGCCATCATAGTACCGATGTCATAGAATGGCCTCCAAGTACTACTGCAATGGGTACAACAGGTACTTTGACAATGGGTATTGCATAACTGGAGAGGCATGATAGTATGCGCATTCTGACAGGCATTGTTCCCAATGGGCTAGTAGAAGCTCAGATCAAAGTATACAGTAACATAATGTCATATGTAAAAGCTGTGATCAAATTATACAATAACACAACATCATATAAAAGCGTATATCAAAGTATGACAAGATTAAATAGTGCTTACAACCTCTGCCACTCCCTATTCCCCTCTCCTCAGTGCCTTGATGCTAGCCCCTTTCGGGACCCTGTTTACCTTTTTTGTATTTGGGAAGGCGGTATACCAGGGTCCCTTGTTGGTTAGAACACGCTCTCTCGTACCGGCGGCTACCACTGTCTGGTCTCGGGCGTACAGCTCGTCGCTTAGAAGTTGCAGAGATTTCTCAAAGGTACCAACAAGAGCAATACTAACACGCGAGAAAGCGGCATCAAAAAGCGGGGATCGGCGATGCCGTTTAACATTTTTAATAATTTAGTAAACCTTAAGCTCCTTTCTCACACTCTGCTCCTGCAGCTCCACTTCCCATGTCCCGCCTCCCCGCGTTGTGATTGTCATGCAAGCGTGTAGGAGCTCGCCAATCAGAGGCAGTAACGTAGGACGCGCAGCTTGTCAGTCACCGCGGGGAGGCGGAACATGGGCAGTGGAGCAGAGTGTGAGAAATGAGCTTAAGGTTTACTAAATTATTAAAAATGTTAAACGGCATCGCCGATCCCCGCTTTTTGATGCCGCTTTCTCGCGTGTTAGTATTGCTCTTGTTGGTACCTTTGAGAAATCTCTGCAACTTCTAAGCGACGAGCTGTACGCCCGAGACCAGACAGTGGTAGCCGCCGGTACGAGAGAGCGTGTTCTAACCAACAAGGGACCCTGGTATACCGCCTTCCCAAATACAAAAAAGGTAAACAGGGTCCCGAAAGGGGCTACCTTGATGCCTGAGTTGATGCAGCTGTGAGTCCCACCTGAGACTGATCTGAAGAACGAGCTCCAGACTATTTCCACACACACTGCCTGGCTGTGTTTGTTTCTGGTTTATAGTTTGCGTGCCAGGGTTTTTCAGTTGGTTGTTTGTATGTCTGAGCAGTGTCTCAGTTGTAGTTGAGTTTGTGTATGTGTCTGAATATGATGTGTTTTATATTATTACCTTTTCAGGCTTTTCTTGCCTTTATTGATAGCTACAGTATAGAGAGACAGGAAACAGGGAGAGAGAGTCAACCGGGCACCAGGACTCGCTGTCAGGCATCAGAGCCTATGTGGTACTTACCTTAACCACTCCGCTATCGGCACACCCTAATATTGTATGTTAAGTGTGTTTACTAAAGTCTACGTCAAGTTAAATCTGTTTCTCCTGAGTTTGAAGCCCTGACAGCTTGCGTGTCATTGTTGGCGTGTAATACTGTCATTGCTTTACATACATCTAGAACATATCTGTATGTATTTGACAATACAGATGTTATGTATGCATCCATTTGAGATGTATAGACTATCATAACCATTTTCCCCAAAGGGAACTTCAGTTATAGTAGTTGAAATTCTGTAAACAGATTTATTGATGTAGATTAATGGGGGGAAATTAATGGCAAAACAGTTTAGGCCCTTTGTGGGTGCAGTGAGGGCTAAGTATGCTGAGGGGCCAACAGTTTGCCAATGAGCAAATTCTTAGGGGCCCTGTGTGGGGATAACCTGACACCGTCAAATGGAAGAAAGCTTGCGACACACATTTTGTTTCACAGCGTACTTGCATCTGAGACTCCGGGCGCAGAATCGATGACAGACAGTTTTTCTTTTTTTCAAGCTACTAGGCAGGTGATTGGATGATCCCGCCCCTAGCAGCCGCTGATTGGTTCGGACACGCAGTGTTCGGCCATCTCTACTCCCTTCGCAATCCCAGACCTCCCTGAAATCAAATGCAAATGAGATTTCCGGAGGGAGGGGGTTTACCAGGCTAGTGTGGGGAGCCCACTGGGGGCCTTTAGACCAGCCCTAAGTGGACCTGTACAGAGGACGGAGGCTGTTAGAGAGAATTCCGTTGTATCATGTATGTATCATGGTCAGTATCTTGACAGTATCATGTCATTATCATGGTCAGTATCATGACAGTATCATGGTCAGTATCTTGACAGTATCATGGGCAGTATCACGACAGTGTCATGGTCAGTATCATGACAGTGTCATGGTCAGTATCATGTCATTATCATGGTCAGTATCATGACAGTATCATGGTCAGTATCATGGCCAGTATCATGGTCAGTATCATGACAGTATCTTGGTCAGTATCATGGTAGACTGGTAGTATCATGGTCAGTATCATGGTCAGTATCATGTCATTTTCATGGTCAGTATCATGTCATTATCACGGTCAGTATCATGACAGTATCATGGTCAGTATCATGTCATTTTCATGGTCAGTATCATGACAGTATCATGGTCAGTATCATGTCAGTATCATGGTCAGTATCATGTCAGTATCATGTCAGTGTCATGGACATTGGACAATATCACGTCATGGTCAGTATTACTGGTCACTTAACGCTCAGGTCCTGGACCTGGTGAGACGGAGGAGGAGCCCGGCCAGGAGGCCATCCACAGAGCCTAGTCCCTCCACGTGCCAGAGTATCTCCTCTCCCCCAGTCCCGGCAGAGTAGTTCCGGACAAGTGGATTGAGTGGCCCTGTCTTTCCCTATTTAGGACTGACCGTGGGTAGCTACCTGGGACGTAAGTCGGGGCTTGATCAACCCTGGCTGGGTCACCTGGGCGAGGGTGTATGTTGCGAGACCCGAAACATCCTATGACCCCAGGCTACAACACTGATGATACGTCCCAGGTGCATCCATGTGATGTTTTTTCGTTACAGTAAATACACTTTTTGTTACAGTAAATACACTTTTTGTTACCACCGCACTCTGACTCCTCTGGTGCGATATCCTTAGATCAACAACATTTATACAAAATAATGGGTCGCACTCAGAGTGTTTCTTACATGTCGAATGAACAAACGTTTCGGCTATTCAGCCTTCATGTCAGTATCATGGACAGTATCATGTCAGTATCATGGTCAGTGTGTATTTTTGACTTATTTTCTCCAAATGACTTGTAGTAACTCAAAATAATTACTTAGTAATAATAATTACAGACTTATTTAAAATAATGAGATATTGCACCTATTCTTGTCAACTAATTCTGAATTAACTATGAATTAGACCCATAAAACACCCACTTCTATCCCTACATGAAGCGGTGACCAACACTACACTGTGCCTGTACACTAACGTTTACAAAGTAACCTGTTTTAGTATTTTATTATGGTGTTATTGTATTATCAATGAATGACATTTTATCACACTTCCCTACAGGGTTCATAGTCTACCTTGCACCTTCATGAAACTTATGTAACATTTATCACACTGACCCATGCAAGCCATCGATGTTTAACATACAGTATATTTGTCTTGTGTTGAAAGAGAACTTATATCACACGAGATGTGCAGTGTATGCATTTATTAGATTTTAAAACAAATTCCTTCTTGATTTACAATTTCACAATTTCAGTACTGGATCTCAGACCTCATATTACAGAATAATTTGTTGTTGATAGAATAATTATATCAAAAGTTATAAAATTCATTATATAGTACAGTACAAGTCCTCAACATTAACACGATACAACATATTATTGTTATCACAATTGCTGAAATTATTTTAGTTTAACTTAAGGATAGATATTGTTATATTGTTCAATTTCACTGTCCTATAGAGTAGACCACAAGATTATGGATAAAAAAAAATGGCATTTCCATTTAAGAACCAGAGATCTTGTCTTCATCATCCTCATTCTCGTCCTCTTCATCATCATTTTGCTTTTCGTGTTACCTTGAGCTTCCCAGGTAAAATCTTCAGAGGGAGAGTGTGACCAGTGTAAATGTATGGAAAGAGTCTCTCAGTGAAAGTGTGTGTGAAGGTGTGTATGTGTGTGTTGGTATCAGGATCAGAGAATGACAGCTTTCCTTTGTTCCATTCCAGCTGGACTCTGATTTTCTGGGGGTTCTGTGTCACTGAGAGAGCAGTGACTGACCCTTCTGAGGTCAGTGCTGTGTATTTACCATTATGTAGTGTAATTCTCCAGTATGGTCCTCCTCTGTTACCCTTCCTCTGAAAAGACTCTGCTAACACACCCAGTCTCCAGTGCATATTGTCTCCAACCTCAACATCCCAGCTATGAGTTCCTGAGTTAAAGCCCTCAGAACCCATAACAATGTTATAGTGGTCAAACCTCTCTGGGTTGTCAGAAAGCTGCTGTCTTTCTCCACGACTCACACTGGTCAGATCATCAGAACAGATGTACCATGTACTGGCGGTGTTGGGGTCCAGAATGACAGGAGTGTAGGAGACAATGTCCTTCATCTTGTCCCAGACTCTGTAGGTCAGGTTGCCCAGGTGTTTGGCCACATCTATCAGTGCTCCTGAGACCAGCTGTGGGTCCTGCAGTGTTAACTGGACTCTTTCCACTGTGGACTTGTAGTTGTGCAATGAGATGTGTTCAGCTCTCAGCTCCTCTTCTAAGTCCCAGATTGAGAGTGAAAGGGTTGCTATCTCTCTGTTCAGACCCTCAATCTTCTCCTTCATCATCTGTGTCTTCTCCTCCTCTTCCTCTCTCAGTGCAGCGATGCTGGCCTCCTCTTCCTCTTGTAGAAACTGACGAAGCTTCTTAAACTGCTCCTCAATCTGCCTCTCTGTGTGCCGGGCCTGGACCGTAATGTGTTCTGCTGTTTGGTCACAGTTTGTTTTAAATTTATTAAAGACTTCCAGTTTCTCCAGTAAGAGCTTCAGTGACTTTTGGACTTCCTCCTTGTGATTCAGTGTAGCTTCCTCGATGGGTTTGAATCTGTGGTTGGTGTGTTTCTCTGAATGCAGACACACAACACACACTGGCTGTTGATGTTCCAGACAGAACAGTTTGAGTTTCTCAGCATGCAGACTGCAGAGAACCTCAGACCCTGTTGAAGCTTTCTGTGCTCTCTCCTGTGTGAAGGACTCACACAGGTTCTTCAGAGCCAGGTTACAGAGGGAGGAATCCATCGAGGATATTTGCTTACAAACTGGACATTCATTCATTTCCTTATCGGTTCCCCATTCCTTTAAGCAAGCTCTACAGACACTGTGACTACATTTCAGAATAATGGGATCTTTAAAGATGTCACAGCACACTGGGCAGGTGAGGTTCTCCTGAGATGCCTGGGAAGCCATTTTGTCTCTGAACGAAGCTACGCACACTCAAATCAGGTCAGTCGTGGTGGTAGCACTCTGTTGTCTAGAATGTTCGCTGAAGCTTACTTTCACTTTGAACCTTGGTTCTTGTAGAAGTCCCATTCAGCTGACAGAGTCAGTGTTACAGGTCCCAGATTTGAGACCCATATGCAGATAAGGTTTTTGCTGCTGGAAAGCCGTGGTAGGCCTGTTAAAACAGGAATAGAAGAATGAAGACACAATGAGACGATCTTTCTCCATTTAGCCTTCCTCAGCAGAATCCCAGGCATATTTATTGATTCACAGCCTGTATTAGCTTTTCTCTTTATATTGTTCTTTCCCTTTTCTCATCAATATTTTTACATAGTCACAATATTCTTTTCTTTACATCACATTTCAATGGGTTTCACTGTCACATTTAGTTATAATAACCAAATTTTTACCTAACATTTTAGTTACCTTCATATTCATCAGTTGTATTTGTTTTAACCAAAACCCAAAATTGCAAGGAATGCTCCTTTAAATGTCTGTCATAGACAGTAGTGCACACATTATGTAAATAACAACTAGCATCTTGCTACAAATATCTAAGCACCAGGTGAATATTAGTAGTGACTGAGTTTTTAAATAATTAGGCTTTGGAAAACGTTTTTTAGCTTAACTGGTTAAAGTGCATTAAAATATACAAAAACGTTTTAATTCAATAATACTGTTACCCAAAAATCGTTCTTAACACTACAGACAAAAATAGAATGATCTGGAGACCAAAAACGAAGTCTGCCTTGATTACAAACAAAACAAAGCAGATCCACCATTTTAGGAGCACATGAAAACAACATTTTGGACTAGGTCTCAAAACCACTCAAATTGACACTTAACTTCATAAAAAAACGATCTCAAATGAAAATAATAACTTCACCAACAACTGTATGCAGTTTATGACACTTTAGTGTTGTACAAACCTGTTAAAACAGGAATCAAAGAATGAAGACACATGAGACGATCTTTCTCCATTTAGCCTTCCTCAGCAGAATGAGGAAGCAATGTCAGTCCATTCAAATTGTGTCTCTGAGAAATAATCGCCACACTGCCCCCTAGTGGTGGCAACACTAGGAGAGTCCCACTGTGTGTAGTGTTACTTTGAACACTTGGATTCAACCAAGAAATAATTGTCTATTCTTGTCCATGCAGGTGCATATGAGAAACATTCTTTTCACAAAAATATAATCTTCAAAATAAAACAACCTAAATGTGAACATACATTTTGTGTGTGTCACATGTACTCCTTCTGAAGGTGAATAGGCTATTGTCAGTCTATGTGTGATGTGTGTGGGGGAGAGAGAGAGATAGAGTGTCGTCGTTGAGGACTGTATGGTTCAATTGCTCGGAGGGTCAGCTCTTTTATGTACGTGTTACGTAAGACCAGGGGTGTGGCGTGGTGGGAACCTCGTCTGTTTACTCTGTGTCTACTCATAGGAAGGTGGGTGTGAAAGTAGTATCTGAAATGCTCTGTATTTCTGACGCTACTTTGAACTTGAACACCATACTGGAAATGTATTTTATTTCATGTTTTTTAAATGACCATGAGAAGTATACATCAACAGAGGAGAGGTATAAACCCTGGATATGGTAGGAGGAAGTGAGTCTTGTGTATTAACAACACAAACCCTACCGTCCCTATTCTGGGAATAGGCAGACATTTGAAAACATTCGAGCATCACAATAGTTCAGGTAGGCACGGCAGGTCTCCACGCCCAGTCTCCCCCCCACCCCCCGCCTCACACACACACACACACACACACACACACACACACACACACACACACACACACACACACACACACACACACACACACACACACACACACTATCATTCGCAAATAAGTTAATACATATTGTACGTACACCCAAGGCAGTCAGACCGGTCTCTGCATGTTCAACCTCACCCAGCTCCCTTCATTCTCATTCACTATCAAGCTACTACCTCAATCTAAGGGTTCATTTAGGCAGTATTTTGTTAACCGGACACTGTTCACTCTCATACTTCATGCTCAGCATTGGTCACAGCTGTGTTCCTGTAGCTGTCTGTGATCGAACTCCCTCCACCTCCCCAGTCTCCTCCTGTGCCATTTAATGTATGATTCTGTGGATTGTATGATGTTATCTGTGTATCTTAACTCATGCCCTTGAAGTTTTCAATGTTATGTTCATGCAATAACTCTGTATCTGAGGCTCTGCTTCGGGGGTTAGTGATCTCAGATTCTCTGTCATAATTGCACAGATAATCTCTATTATTTTAGGAGCAGAGTCACATCAAAGTTTTATCACACTTGAATTTCCCTGCACTGTTCATAGTGTTCTACGTCGTACCTTGTAGCTTCATAAAACGTATGTAAATATTTATGTGACTTGTGCAAGCCATCACATAAAATGTTGAGCATACAGTATATTCATGTGATACAACTGAACTCATATCGCACAAGAGATGTTCATTGTTTTCATTTATTTGTTTAAAAGAAATATTCCTTCTTGTTCAATTTTCTTTGCAGATTCATAATTTCAGTACTAGATCTCAGACCAAAATGAATGGATTATAATACCAAATTCTTTGTAGTGGTTGATAGAATATGTCAAAAGTTAATAAATGGCTATAGCATTACACTTTCTACATGCTATGTGATACATTATTATACAGTACAGCACCCTTTGTCCTCAACGTGAACACATAATACACCATATTAGTGTTATCAGAATAATTATCGATATTATCATAGTTCAATTTATGCACAACAACAATATTAATAATAGTTATTATTATTTTTGGACGGTAGATATACAGTGATGCATAACAAGCATGACAGCAAGTTCATTATCTAGGTATGTTGATGACATCACAGATTAGAGTGTTTAAGATAGACTTGTTAGTTTTGGCTGTCCTAGACCACAATATAATATGGATTCTAAATTTGAGTAGAATTCCCCTATAAGAACCAGATGGCTTGTCGTCGTCGTCATCATCATCATCATCATTGTCTTCTTCTAGTGACCTTGAGCTTCCCAGGTAAAATCTTCAGAGGGAGAGTATCACCACCAGTGAAAATGTATGGAAAGAGTCTCTCAGTGAACGTGTGTGTGAAGGTGTGTATGTGTGTGTTGGTATCAGGATCAGAGAATGACAGCTTTCCTTTGTTCCATTCCAGCTGGACTCTGATCTTCTGGGGGTTCTGTGTCACTGAGAGAGCAGTGACTGGCCCTTCTGAGGAGTATGCTGTGTATTTACCGTTATGTAATGTTATTCTCCAGTATGGTCCTCCTATATTGCCCTTCCTCTGAAAAGACTCTGCTAACACACCCAGTCTCCAGTGCATATTGTCTCCAACCTCAACATCCCAGCTACGAGTCCCTGAGTTAAAGCCCTCAGAACCCAGGACATAGCGGAAGACATCAAACCTCTCTGGGTTGTCAGGAAGTTGCTGTCTTTCTCCACAACTCACGCTGGTCAGATCATCAGAAAAGATGTATTGTGGACGGGCGGTGTTGGGGTCCAGAATGACAGGAGTGTAGGAGACAATGTCCTTCATCTTGTCCCAGACTCTGTAGGTCAGGTTGCCCAGGTGTTTGGTCACATCTATCAGTGCTCCTGAGACCAGCTGTGGGTCCTGCAGTGTTAACTGGACTCTTTCCACTGTGGACTTGTAGTTGTGCAATGAGATGTGTTCAGCTCTCAGCTCCTCCTCCAAGTCCCAGATTGAGAGTGAAAGGGTTGCTATCTCTCTGTTCAGACCCTCAATCTTCTCCTTCATCATCTGTGTCTTCTCCTCCTCTTCCTCTCTCAGTGCAGCGATGCTGGCCTCCTCTTCCTCTTGTAGAAACTGACGAAACTTCTTAAACTGCTCCTCAATCTGCTTCTCTGTGTGCCTGGCCTGGACCGTAATGTGTTCTTCTGTTTGGTCACAGTTTGTTTTAACTTTATTAAAGACCTCCAGTTTCTCCAGTAAGAGCTTCAGCGATTGTTGGACTTCCTCCTTGTGATTCCGTATAGCTTCCTCAATGGGTTTGAATCTGTGGTTGGTGTGTTTCTCTGAATGAAGACACACGACACACACTGGCTGTTGATGTTCCAGACAGAACAGCTTGAGTTTCTCAGCATGCAGACTGCAGAGAACCTCAGACCCCGTTGAAGCTTTCAGTGCTGTCTTCTGTGTGAAGGACTCACACAGGTTCTTCAGAGCCAGGTTACTGAGGGAGGAATCCATTGAGGATATTTGCTTACAAACTGGACATTCATTAACTTCCTTATCTGTCCACCATTCCTGCAGGCAGGCTCTACAGAAGCTGTGACTACATTTCAGAATAATGGGATCTTTAAAGATGTCACAGCACACAGGGCAGGTGAGGTTCTCCTGAGATGCCTGGGAAGCCATTTTGTCTCTGAACGAAGCTATAGTCACACTCAGGAAATCAGCCAGCCAGTTGTGGTAGCACTCTGTCGTCTAGAATGTTCCCTGAAGTTTAGAGTCAGCAGCAGATTGAAGTCATCTGGGTCAGTACTCCCTCCTGTAGCTGTAGAAAGACAGGCTCAATGGAAGTTGTGTACTCCTTCTGATGGTGAATATTGTTGTCTGTCTGTCAGTCTGTGTGTGTGTGTGTGAGAGAGAGAGAGAGAGAGAGAGAGAGAGAGAGAGAGAGAGAGAGAGAGAGAGAGAGAGAGAGAGAGAGAGAGAGAGTGTTGTTGAGGACTGTATGGTATTAAATATAGCTCAGAGCGTCTGCTCATATCAGTTTATGTCACATGAGGTCAGGGGCTCAGGGAACCTCCTCTGTTTACTTTGTATGAACGCATAGGAAGGTAGGCGTGAGTCATCAATGCTCTGCATTTTGAACTTCAACACCATACTGGTTCGATGGAAATGTAATTACATTAACAAAACAATCCTGAGGAAGATCCTCTTCCAATTCATTTTTGCATCATGGCTATGACGAGTTGTGAGGCCTCCTCCTTCTCAACATTGTAATCTGCCGTGGTCAGTCAGCTCCTCATCAATGCTGGTGTGCGCTCCCTCTCCTGTGTTTGCCATTAAAAAGAAATACCGTGAGAAGTACAGACGAGGGCTTTCAAAACCTGGATTGGGTTAAAGAGAAGGTTTCTTTATTGTTATAAAAAAAAAATGTGCACGCACGCACACATGGCACGGCTTTTGTTGGTCCACTACTGTGTCCTGGCAGGTTTTTTCCAAGATTTGTTTGAAAATAGCCAAGCTTATTATAAGCTTAAAGTAGTTAACTGGGGACTGTCATCTGAAAATATTATGTGCCAGGGACCCCCATGCAAGATTTGTTTTGTGAAAATGATTTAAAGTGTTCCAAATGCAGATAAAGAAAAGCTGATATTTTCAAATAGCCGACGTATAAAGGTTTAAAGTGTTTACACTGATTTTGAGGCTATATTAACTTATTTTGCTGGGGAGCCCCTGGAACCCCATCAAGGACCCCTGGAGGTCCCGGTCCCCAGATGCCACTCTGAGAGCCACTTGTCTATTGGACTACCCTCTACATTGAAAAATTACGCTAAAGGGTAACCATGCATTGACACCGTGACACCAAGGGGTCCTGATTTTGTGTAAGCGATTCGGGTTGAGCTCGGGGCCACTAGTTTTGGTTCGCTCAGTGTCCTATATATTTATTTGCAAGGTTTTACAGAAAATGCATGATGTTATTATAATTCATGGCAGCCATAAATGAATATTGACTCATGTTTAGCAGTTCAGTTTGCCTGGGAGCTATCCAGTGCTGAAACATATATACTAGCTCTGTCAAATAATGTATAAAGAAAAATCACAGGAACTGTATAAGTTGCCCAGTGAGAGTCAACACGTCCAAGTATAATATATATTATCAAACCCTAATGGTTATTTAGGTGGAATGTAAACTTTTAAAACTAAAGGGAGAAGACGGCAACAATGGCAAATGAAAATATGGGAGTTTTAACAACTGATCTGCATTTCATGTGAAACTATAGAACTTGAACAATCCAAACATATTGCACTCTTTTGGATACTACAGTGTGCCACTGGAAGCTACTTTATTATGGATTAAAAATCACTTTTGCTTGGGATTGACTGCTGACTTTTGGAGAATGTTGAACTATTGAAAATCTATCTTCTGTAAAGAATAGAAAGGACTACAGTAGCGTAGTAGAGTAGGCCTACATAAGACTACTCTCCATGATATAATTATCAGTCCTATCTTGACTTCCCTGTCATGGTAAATCTGTCAGGAACACATCCATGAATATCCACATCTAGAGAGTCCCAGTTCAAAAGCATTCTGATAATTTAGCTGTTCTGCCATCTTGTGGTTGAATTCAGTACTGCTGCAGAATAAATCTGTGACCTTTGAGCACGAGTAAATGAAGATGAAAACTTCAAAGTCATAGCTCATAGGAGCATAACATTTGATTTCCAGTCAACAATTTCAGAATAGAAGTGTTGATCCTGCCAGGAATGGTGTCACCTTCACCACCTTCACCTATCCCATAACCCCGGAGGGTCGTTGGGGCACCACAGACGATCTGTAAGGAATGGTGTCATTTCCCCACAAAGTAGCAAATTATTAATACATTTTTGTAGAAGTGGGACATTTGAAACGTCATGTGTGTGTGTGTGTGTGTGTGTGTGTGTGTGTGTGTGTGTGTGTGTGTGCGCGCGCGCGTGTGCGTGCGTGCGCGCGCGCGCCGTACATGTGTGTGTATGTGTGGTGTGGCTTGTTTATGATTTTCTTTATTGCTAAGTCACTTTGAAGTGTGGTCCACTTAATAATGACCACAATAATATGCTTATTGTCAATATGCTTGCTCTTTTGTATCCAATTGTGTGGAGATGTGTTCTCAAAGCAGCATCATTCAATCAGTAACAGGATAGGTGGGCAACAAGGAAGAGTGGGCACCTCAGTGTTAAATTGGCTATTCTTTTCCAAAATGGTAAAAAATAAAATATTTGGGAAATGTAAAGTAAAGTATACATGATTAGAACATGCTTTAACATTTGACAATAGGTCTAATATTTATATAATTGCTATAAATTGCTGCAAAACCTGTATCCAGTCATTTTGGGGCATAAACAAGAAGTTTTTTGTGTTTTTACTTTTATTTTTATAGAGACAAAAAAAAAGGATACAGGTACAAGCATTAATTGCAGATTAAATACAACAGATCTCTATATCGCTACATCCAGCCCCCCAATGGCTCTTCCACGAGAGCCAGCCCCAAACCCTACACCCCCACACCAACCACCACAAAAAGGATAAAATAAATAATAACTATGACAATACTACCACAATAATCACAATATAATAATTCAAATAAACGTAATCAAACAAAGACAAAGTTAACCAAGAAATAAATAAAATTAATCAAATAAAAATAAATAATTTAAAAATCAAATATATATACGTACAGTATATATATATATATATATATTTTTTTTAAATTTTGGCCAAAATAGTACATTTTACATTGAGGTGCCTAGATGTACCTAATGCCCACCTATCCTGTATCCATTATATCACTTCCCCAATAATCATCCAGGAGGTTTGTCACCATTGCCGTCTGCTCTGCCTCGTGACACTCCTTTATAAAGTTAGACTCTGAGAGTGTTCAGCATGACTTTCATGCTTCATTCATCATATTCATATTCCATACTGGAA